>NC_134830.1:165853042-166205819 GCF_004210375.1 Tachypleus tridentatus | reverse complement strand
GTGTCCGCCAAATCTGGATTTTGATTCTCATTAAGTCTGATATAAATTACTTAGAGAAAGCTGCTTTCTTAGGTGGCTTAGATAGATAAAACATAATAAATGTGTGGCTAAAAATACCCCTTTAGCTCGGGTAGGCTTACTGCAATTACGAGAAAAGCTCTTACAATTTCAGATAACGTATTTCTTATAAAAACAGATAAATACGAACAACTGAAAACTCCAAGTTTTGTGGGTTTTTTTCCTCACTGGTTTAGCGTTTCCGCTTCCTGTTTCTCAAACACTAATCCGAGAAATTAAACGTTAAATACAAATAACCTATTGAGTAGCTTTGTGCCTTATAACAAATAAACAAACCTTATTGGTTGTCCATCTTTTGTGGATAAAATATTCTAATGATATTAATTATTTATGCTCATCTCCAGATATTATTAAAAATTAGTATAAATGTTGAATTCAGTTATCAGTGAAGTTAATGGTAATTATTTTAAAATAATGTTCACAAATAATATTTTTAATTTATTGAAAAACACTACTTGGCTCAATAGTTGAATCATTTTGTTTTGCGCAAAAATAATTTCAGCAACAGATCGAGATATTTCAGCAATTAGGTTAGAATTAAAAACCGTTTTTGTTTGTAGGTGGCTGAAAAGCTAGCAACATTTAGTTCAATAATTTTACTTATTCACAAGTAAAATCTGTCCCTAATTTAGCAGTGTAAGACTAGAAGGAAGGTGGCTAGTCATTACCACCCACCGCCAATTCTTGGGCTACTCTTTTATCAACGAACGTCACATTATAACGCCCCAACGGTTAAAAGGGCGAGAATGTTTGGTGCGACTAGGATTCGAACCTAAGGCCCTCAGATTACGAGTTGCACGCCTTAACCCACCTGGCCACGCCGGGCGCTTCATCAAGTGAAGTTCCATTGACGTTTTCGTTTTTCTTATAAAGGAACGAAAACTTAGACCTGAAGGGCTTAGCATGGCCAGGTGGTTAGAGCTCTCGACTCGTATTCTGAGGGTCTTAGGTTCGAATCCTAGTCGCACCAAACATGGTCGCCCTTTTAACCGTTGGGGCGTTATAATGTGACGTTCGTTGATAAAAGAGTAGCCCAAGAATTGGCGGTGGGTGGTAATGACTAGCCACCTTCCCTCTAGTCTTATACTGCTAAATTAGGGACGGCTAGCGCAGATAGCTTTCGTGTAGCTTTGCGCGAAATTAAAAAACAAAACAATTCTAATTACCAAGTACCCATTCTTGCCACGCGGGTTGAATCTGTTTTTTGTTTGTTTTTGAATTTCGTGCAAAGCTACACGAGCGTTACCCGTCCCTAATTTAGCAGTGTAAGATTAAATGGAAGGCAGCTAGTCATCACCACCCACCGCCTACTCTTGCGCTACTCTTTTATCAACGAATAGTGGGATCGACCGCACATTATAAGGCTACCACGGCTGAAAGGGCGAGCAGGTTTGGTGCAACGGGGCTGCGAACCAGCGACCCTAGGATTACGAATCGAGTGTCTTAACCACCTGGCCATGCTGGGCCTACGTAGAGTATACTGAAAAGCATGATGGATATAAATGTAATATAAATCTGACTACAGTAAATGATATTGATTGTTGTATTAGTATGAAACATGAATTTTAGCAGCGTAAGCCATATGACATACTGAAACTAAGCCACCTTATGAGGGTTGAGGCCAAATGTATTGTACATGAATAAACGGTTTAACTCAGAAATAATTTATTTATCCAAATAAAGTACGTTATAAAGTGGATTAAGGAAGTTAAGCATATTGTGAAAACATTTCAGGTTATTTATGATAATATGCCAAATTTATGTAAATAATCTTTGGAGTATTATTATCACTTTGACAGTTTTGTTGATTTCAAGTTTCACCTGTACTCATTTATATCCTTGAAAGTAAACTAAATTTCAGGACGGACAAAATATAGTTGTTATTGTTAACTTAGTTTCAGGACAGCTGTTGATAAATGTTTGACACTTATGTTATCACGTCAGTTTTACCTCTTTGTTTATAGGTAAGCATAAAACTGGACAATGAACTACCTGTGCTATGACCCCCACGGATATCTAAACCCCTGTTTCTAGCGTTGTAAGTTCGTAGACATACCGTTGTGCCGCTGGGGGACATATCAGTTTTAAAGTACGTGAAAAACATTATAAATTTATTACTTTACAAGACATGTAAACCAAAATGTTCGTCTCAGTAATTAAGTATAAGGGTTTAGCATGGCTAAGTGGTTAGGCGTTCGACACACAATACGTGGTCCCTCGTTGGTACAGTGGTAAGTCTACGGATTTACAATGCTAAAATCAGGGGTTCGATTCCCCTCTGTGTACTCAGTAGATAGTCCAATGTGGTTTTGCTATAAGAAAAATACACACACAATACGTTAGTCTCATATTTCAATCCTCTTAACTGAACATCTCGTCCTTTCAACCGTGGGGGCGTTATAACGTGACGGTCAATCACATTATTCACATTATAAGAGTTGGCAGCGGGCAGTGCTGACCAGGTATCCTTCTAGTCTATCATTTAGGGACGGCTAGTACAGATAGCCCTCGTGTAGTTCAGGGCGAAAGTCAGAACACCTAAACTTGTGTATAATAAATTTTCAAAATGTTGGATTCGTGTATCTGAGAGTCCATTACTTGCACACTGTAAGTGGTTCCGCACGTCATAAGAGTGACGGTCAAATTCCACTACTAAGCCAGACAAAAGTCGTCCGAGAGTTGGCAGTGACTACTATTAATTAGCTAGTTCTCATTTAGTCCATCAGTACAAAATTAGAGTATGCTAGCGCAGATAACCCTAGAGAAGTTTTGAATGAACATTAGAAACAAAAAAAACTTTTAAAACATGCCCAGATTCTGCTAAAATAAAGACAAAAAATTTTTAAATGTGCCCAAATTATGTTAGAATAAAGACAGAAACTACATCCAAATATTTAGAAATATTTCACAAAGATTAAAAGCGAGTATTTTCTTCATGATGAGAAAATTAAAAGAGTGATGGGGATCTGGTATACACTTTGACGCTAAAATATTTTGTGTATCTTTTGTTTTCGAATTGAAATTATTTAAGATCAGAATATATAATTATATGTACTTGCGCCCGGCCCCGAAAGAGTTCTGTTTCAAGGATAGATGAAACAAAAACTAAGATTAACAAATATATTCATTTCTTGCTTTTGAAGTACATATGACATGCTGTGTTGTAGCCTATAGAGTGAATAATCCTTCTCGTGATTCATGGCATGTGCACGGTTTCTTGGCATCACACCAATACGAATTGTAACGTAAACAGAGAACACACTGCTGTATCTTGAGTGATTAAAACAGGTGACTCCTCCAGACAGTATACGGCCTTCTTTGGCGGAAGTGATACAGTTAAAATGTTTTTTTTTTCTTTCAAGTGCCCCAACCTCAGTGATACAACAGTATGTTAATAGACTCACACTGCTAGAAAACGGGTTTTGATACTCGTAGTCGGTAAAGAACAAATAGCCCATTGTGTAGCTTGTGCTTAATTCCAAATGAACGAACTATGTTTTTTTAGGTACGTGAGTCATGTAATACATTCGCGATAAAATTCCCATTGTGCATTAGAGTAATATTCCATTTTGCAATTCTGATTATTTTCATTGATTCATATTTGTTTCAAACTATCCTATTTTTCAGGAAAACTGTCAGTGTACTGTTGATGACGTATGTGTAGCTATTCGGTAATATTCTTCTCACAGAGTGTATGAGCATTATTACATTTTCCGGCATTTAAGTGATCAATTTCCGCTAAATCGCCATCTAGTGTAGATAACTATAAGAGTTAAAATGATATTTATATTACCGGAATGCTTCAAAAATTAGTTCTTCAAACACGCTTTAGTTCGTTGTTATTGGAAATTTACTTTTACACAGTGATCTCGTACATTATTACAAAATGTATGATAACTTATTGCATGCTTTGGCGTGGGTCGGTGCATTTCACTTATGTTAATTTTTAACTGGAGAAGTTTACCATAATTGTAGATTGAAAACGATATCTGTCTTTAAAAATATTCGTCTTGAGTCGGGTTCGTTTTGAATTTCGCGAAAAGCTACTACAGGGCTATCTGTGCTAGCCGTCCCTAATTTAGTAGCGTAAGGCTATAGGGAAGGTAGCTACTCATCACCACCCACCGCCAACTCTAGGGCTACTCTTTTACCAACGAATAGTGGGATTGACGGTAACATTATAACGCTCCCACGGCTGAAAGGGTGAGCATCTTTGTCATGACGAGGATTCGAACCCGCGATCCTCAGTCTTGTGCCTGAACCATCTAGTTATGCTGGGCCTAACTCAATGGAAGTCTCAGGGAAGTAAATGTTTAATGATGAAAAATTTAGTTCATAGTAATTCCTGGGTTGAAAGCCTGACAAATTATTTCGTCAATATTTGATAGCTCCTGATTTAGACCAAAACAAGTTCAATAAGACACTGTAGTAAATATAAGTGATCGCCAAATCTGGACTTTGTCATTAAGTCTGACATAAGTTACTTAGAGAAAGCGGCTTTCTTAGATGGTTTAAATAGACAATACACAATAAATGTGCAGCTAAAAATACTTCTGTCTCGTGTAGACATACTGTAATCAGGGGAAAATCGAGGATTCGAACCGGCGGCCCTCAGATTTCGAGTCGAGTGCCTTAACCACGTGGACATGCAGGGCCCTCTGGAGTCCGGAGAAAATGTTTTTTTCTACACAAATTTCAGAAGTACAGGATGAGTTTTGATACATTTAACCAAATCGTGATGATAGGCTTATCTAACGTTGCCTTTGAAAAATTATAGATAATCGCATGAGATAATCTCGCTCTCAAGCTGGTTAGTTTGTTTTGGTTTATTGTGAATTTCGCGCAAAGCTACATGAGGGCTATCTGCGCTAGTTGTTCCTAATTTAGCAGTGTAAGACTAGAGAGAAGGCAGCTAGTCATCACCATTCACCGCCAACTCTTGGGCTACTCTTTTACCAACGAATAGTGGGATTGACCGCCACATTATAAAGCCCCCACGGCTGAAAGAGCGACCATGTTTGGTAAGACGAGGATTCGAACCTTCAACTCTCGGATTACGAATCGAATGCCTTAACCACCTATTCATGCCGGACCTTTCTCCAGTTGGCAGAACATTGTATGCTGATAAATAATTTCAGCCTAGCTTAATATACATGTTTTATTTTGCCAATAAAAAGTCAACTTTGTTGAAACTGATAAATACGTGTACAAGAAATATTGAGAGAGCGAAGATCGTTGATCTAGCTTCAAGGTTTGGAGATTTTAAGCGTCAGCACTGCTATGGAAAATGACAGAATATTTTATCACCTTAGGCCCTGCATGGTCAGGTGATTAGGGCTCTCGACCGATAATCTGAGGGTCGCGTGTTCGATTTACTCCTGTGTCATATTTACGCTTGACAGATTTCGGGTTCCTCAGTGGCTCAGCGCCATGTCTGCGGATTTGCAACGCCAAAAAGCTGGTTTCGATATCCGTGGTGGGCAGAGCACAGGTAGCCCTTTGTGTAGCTTTGTACTTAATTCAAAACCATAACAAAACAGATTTCGAATATTATTTGAACAAGACTAGTTCGCGTGGAAATAAATTTTATAGTTTGCTTGGTAATAATAAATAATGTCCATATTTTACTATATTATTTACTGTTTCAGCTTGCTATTTGATAACATGTATAATATTAAATGTAATTTTTGCTTCTAATTTAGGCAACTAGGGGATGTACCTGTGCAGGTTGAAAGGTTTACGAAAGTTTTTTCTTTTCAAAATATGACAGTAGCAACATGAAGTACTGGGATGGGTTATTTAAATAAGGTTTTATTTTCTATTATAGTTGTTTTTTATCATTAACCAATAAATAAAATTCACTTAAAAACATTTGATTTAATATGAAGATGCTTATCTTGAAATTACGTAGAAACAATATATAAAAAAGAAGTTCCTCAAACAATTTATGATATTTGAAAACGAAATATAATAGTAGAATAAATGCTTTACGGACATAAATATTATTTCAGTTTTTGTCCGAGGTATGTCAGTAATGATTAAAAGTACATAGACCGTATTTGTACCCCATGTGATGAAAGAGGAAACTAGAGTAATCTCATCAGTAACCCTAGTGGCCATTCCTAATGACTGAACTATATATTTAGAACTATGAAGTATATGCATTTTAAGTATAAAATACTTATCAGGTACAGATACAAACCTTTAATTAAATCATACTTATCAGGTACAGATACAAACCTTTAATTAAATCATACTTATCAGGTACAGATACAAACCTTTAATTAAATCATACTTATCAGGTACAGATACAAACCTTTAATTAAACCATACTTTTCAGGTACAGATACAAACCTTTAATTAAATCATACTTATCAGGTACAGATACAAACCTTTAATTAAATCATACTTATCAGGTACAGATACAAACCTTTAATTAAATCATACTTATCAGGTACAGATACAAACCTTTAATTAAATCATACTTATCAGGCACAGATACAAAAACCTACGTGAAATCAGGGGACAAACTTCTTTCACAATATAGTAATGTAATTTTATAACTTTCTATGTTTTGGTATATTGTAAAATTGCAAACAGTGCTTGTGACACCTAAAATATCATCAGTTTCATTAACTTCACGCTCACTAATTTACTGGCCTGGCATCGTCAGGTGGTTAAGGCACTCGACTCGTAATCTGAGGGTCGCAAGTTCGAATCTCCGCTATTTTTCCTGATATACACAACGTCCGACTCGTACAGGCTTACGGAACAAAACACCTCATAAAATTAACTTTTAAAACTCTTTTAGTGAATAAATAATAATTAAATATTCGATTACTAAGGAAAATAAAGAGTGACTGTTAAATTAAACAATTTTGTATATCTGACATGCGTTAATCTGTAATGGTATAAAATTAATATATAATTCTTCTGGTTTTGAAAAGTCAAGAAAGTTTATTTTATTAGTTTAAGGTAATAGCGGGCTAGAACTGAGAGGCTTCAATTTGTTTCTTGTGCAGTGTAGCTGTGTAACAGTCCCAGCCCTTAATAGGTATTACTGGAAAAAAACAAATGTAATATTAATTTTCCTATAAAATGTATCTGTGATCTTATTAACTTCGTATCTAATAAGGTATATTGTAAAGTACCTTCTTGAACAGAACTCTGATACATTTCCATAGCGACTACGTATTTATCTATTACTTGAATCTAGCAATTCCAGCAGTTCTGATTTATTCCACCTCTGGTAGATTTACTTGGAGTTAAGATTGAATTACCAGGTGTAAGTATTCAATGAATTATTTTGAGGAATAATATACAAAGAATAAGCTGGGTGTTTATTCCTAACACACTATATTTTAATAATTCGACATCTAGTACTGAAGGAAATATAGCATTACCTAATATATATATTGTCTTTATTAGAATGGAAATACCATGACGAAACAATGTTTCATGTTTGCCCTGTTTATTTTGTTATAAAATTCTGGTTTTTTTGTTATGATATTTTAAGAAAAGAATACTGTACAGACACGATTAGAATGTCTCAACAAACAAGTGTCTTTCTCATTAGTTTACTCAGGTTCATATTCTGGCAGCCTTTACAAATTTTAAGTCAATAATACATAAGACAAAATTAGTAGATAAGTTTCTGATTGAAAATTTTTATTGGCTCCATCTACTCTGTAATAATTAACATGAAAACAAGTGTTCCATAAAAAGGTTTCTTATGATTACCAACAACGAAGAGTTCGATAGGTAGCTTGGAACGTATTTTGGGTACAACTTGGACTTTTATGTGCGCATCCTGTGTTTTAACGAAGTCTATTTTATTTTCTGTAGACATACTGTATATTACCGAAATACGTGTGTCATGATAACATTATTTATGATTTGATTTTACAGTTTATTGGTATAAGTATTACAGTCTTGTAAAATAATATATCCTTTTGCAATTAGACTTAAATTTACAGTCAGAGTTTTTTGGTATTACAGCATGAGCTGCATCTCATTGACCATGGGCTAAGCGGTCATGTCGGAGGTTCCCAAGACTTAGATATAGCCATCCCTAATTTAGAACTATTGATTAAAGAGACGAAGGCTAGACAGCAACACGCGTCACCTACATGGATATTCTAATTTTACTGTCTGTGTTCGTTTCAGTTTAATATAAATTTAGAAATGCATGTAACTTATATTGTTAAATGTGTATTGCGAAAGTCCCACCTGTTCTCTAAATTTGTAAACAATTATTGTCTAAGAATCAACAATGTATATATCTATGCAAATACCAGTAGTGTTGTGCCAGTTGAACTTTTTAGAACTTCGCTTTATACTTTATAAATCGCAACACGTGGGGAGACAGTTTATTTTGTATTGTTGATTCGCTATACTCAGCATTCCACAAACCTCGTGAAGTTCCAATAGGTCACATTTAGCTTGAAATCAATGCAGTGGTAAATTATACAACTTATTGTTCTTCTTTTCAATATCAAGCACTCGAGCAAAGTCATTTCAGAGTTCGTCCTCACGTCTTGGGCACCGAGTGCTACGATAGAATTGCTTTGGTCAACATAGAACCTCCTAGCCAGATGTACAGAACTGAAAATTTTGCTTTCAAATGTTATAATATCAAGCTAGAACCTATATTTAGAGAAGCTGTATAGTCCACTTTTCTTTTTTCCGGGTAACTACTACAGCTACAGGCTGATCAAGTGACGCGTGCTCATAAGCAATAGTGCATCTACACATGATATGAGGTTGGCTCGCTACTTGGCTTTTCACAGAGCGTGTTCGTAATTATAGAATATGGTTACTACAGTGTTGTTCGCATGTTAGCAGAATTGTGAAATGGTTATTACCAAGGTAATAACTAAAACTAAGAAAAACGCTTTTAACCAAGGCAACGTAATTCAACGATGCACATTTCGATTGGATAAACTGAAGGCAAAAAATGCTATCTATGCCTTTCTAACAGTGTTAGTCAGTCAGATAGTAAGATCTACATACTTGCAGTTTTGTCACTTTTTTTGGTGGCTAGTTATTCTTCAACTTATTCTTAGTATTGAATAGTTTGTGTAAAGCGCTTATAACGTTTTGTTTGTTTACATGCTATTTGCAGTGTATTTGATACTTAAATCTGTATTACACATCTGGCCCTTTCTTACTATAAGTATCAGCGTTCTTATGATACCAGTTTCAGAAAGATTGACATGATAAAGTATATGTCACCCTGGCAACAAGATATGGACGAGATAAAAACAAAATGATCAGGAATACTGAAAATACTATTTTAAAATTCATCATAGACTTCAGTTTGAGGGGGGATTGGTCCAGATGTTAATCCCTTTAAGAAACACACTTTTAAACATTCATTTAAGTAAAAAGAACAAACAAATGCAATAAATATGCACAGCATGTAATGATAAACGATACTCAGTGCAGTGAATTAAGTTACACTTATTGTCTGTTGAAATGCGAGAACTGACAGTTTATATATTTAAATTATCATATATTTATATATATGATATATATATATTATCATATATATATATGATAACAAGGAAAACAAGGAGAAAGCAATATACAGTGCGTATAATATACTGAATTTACATTACGTGAAAAATAATCACAGTTACGTGTTATGAACTAAAACGTTATTAGTTATAGATCATACGAACGTCAACATTATATGTTTATATTTTTTTCATAATTGCTACGAACATCAATATCATAACATTTTTTTATCGTGAAATTAAATATTATTGCCTTTATTTATTAGATAACCAAAATTTAGAACAACAGAAACACGGCACTTGTGTACAGATATTTATTAAAATCTCAGCTTAAAATGAGTTTTGTTTATTTTGTAACACCATCACAGCGGGCTGCCTACCTGCTGTGTCTATAGCCGGGAATCGAACCCCCGAATTTTAGCTTTGCAAGTTCGTAGACCTATCTTTGTCTCAGTAAGAGACGAATGAGTTTTGATAAATTAAGTTACTTAATATGAACGTAATCAGTATAATATTTCGTTATTTAACATTAATATAAACATTATTAAATTGTCGACACACTAATGAACACCATGTTTCCTTTTATTTAAATACTGAGCAATATTCTAACCAGTACAAAGGCTTAAAGATTAAAGTCTTAAGGTTTGTTTCCATTTCCGAGTACGCTTATTATACTTTGATTACTTACACAATTTAATTTATTCGAGAAAGCTAGATTTGTTGGAAGAAAGATGCTACAAATGCTGCTTAGAGTTGTTTTGTGTAAAGGGGGCGCTGATATCAAAATGTTTTAAAACAAAACAGATAACCGAAAACTTACCTATCAATAGAGATTGCCATTAGGGTAAATACGCTGGCAGCTACTGACAGAACAGAGATGAAATTGAAAATTTTGCAGTATGCACTGCCAAAACGCCAGTCGCCATTCAACATATAAGAAAAGTTAAAAATGACGTTTAAAGTCGATACCATAGTATCTGCCAAGCTGAGATTTACTAAAAAGTAATTGGTGACGGTTCTCATTCTCCTTTGAGCCAAAACGATCCATATGACAATAACGTTGCCTCCAGTAGCAACCAGGACCATTCCCCCAAAAGCTAGACTCCATAACGTCTGCTGCCACCATGAAAGAATGTAAACGTTTTCTGTTGGAACGTCGTTTACGAACGTATCATTGGTGGATAAGAAAGTTTCATTTTGAGCAAACAAGTACTCCACATTACTCTGGTCCATTTCAATTTGTTAACACCGGAATATCGTCCATCTAATCTTATATCAGCTCAGTTAATACCGAATACAGTGTCTTTTTGAAAGATATCTTTTCCGACTCGAACTGAATAACAGGTGATATTAATTACCATAGTTATTCTTTACATGTCGCAGACTATTGAATATTTTTGCAGAAGGAAGAACTGATTAAGGGATATAATTTAAGTTAATCGAGTTCAGCTAAGTAAAGAAGGAAGCAAGACAGTTTCCAGAGAAAGTTAGGTCTCCAACCTGCGAGTAGTGACTCATAAAGAGTGCCACTACTGACCAGTAATCTATATCTATGAGGATAAGAGGTGATGTGACAGTGACGACACAGTGCGCACACGCAGAAGTAGATTCTTCCTTTTGGGTCAATAAGAATGCACTTTCTTTGAGTTCGTCGTTTGACACAACGACAAATCACACTATGTAACAAAATTTTTACTTTTTTTGTTCCTCGGCAGAAAGTGTTATTTCCCAGTTGCTTATGCGTAAAGTAAATGGAAAATATCTATTTTTCTCTTCAAACTTTGCTTTTGTGACCTCGGAGCGTATAATGAAAACATGATGGGAGACTGTATTTGGGGACTGATACGTGAGTGATTTACATCACAGTCGCAAATCTCGAAAAACTACTCACTTCTAAACATTTTTCTTCATTTTTGAATAACTTTAGTACAAATACATGTAAATTCTGATTCATATGTTGTTTTATTCAGACATTATGTAAATGAAAATATGCAAATTTGCCAGTTTTTACATAGAAAAATAGGTTAATTTCTAAATTTCATTATCCAGGTTACAAAAGCAAAGTTTGAAAGGAATAATGGCCATTTTCTGTACTTTTACAACATATGGAATTCAGAAATAACACATACTATTCAGGAACAAAATTTATGTTACATAATGTAAAAAATACAATAACCATTTATCATTTCTTTTTTAACTAAAGTACACAAAATGAATGTAAAACAACAAATTATAAAAGAAAGGTTTTAGATCCAAATGCGAGCTCTAACTTAAGATCTCCTATAGTACATATTTTGATTTACTGTTTATTTTTATATCCTCTTAAATTGTTTGAACATTGTAGTTTTCCTTTTTGCTATAACATTGTAGCTACTTATGATGTTTCCATAAAGTAACTTTCCATAGTTCTGTTTTTCAAAATGTTTTGATTTTGTAACTTTTCAAGGTATTTTATTATTTTAACTTCAACGGAACTAGACAGTATATTCTTTTATATGTTGTTTCACAATACAGTCGTCCAGATTTCAAATGCCTAAAAGTATGATCATTCATGTGTTGTCTCACAACAAGTCATCTGACTTACTGTGTAAAAATTCAGGTACCTAACCAGAGTATATCGCGATTGTAATATATTAAAGATGTAATAAAATAATTAGCTTATAAATAATAACTTTTTCTTTGTGATCATTCGAGTATATTTTTTTCACGTTTCATACGTCGGCTATTTCTTTCCAACTTTAAATGACAATAAATTCCTGCTAGTGTCAGGTGGAAATGTAATTTTTCAAATGTTGGGTAAGGTGTTCCTCAACATTTAAGCTTTCCAAGATTTTGTTAGCTTTGTTCATAAACACAAAGCTACGCCATGGAGTATTTGTATCGCGAGTACTGAAACTCAAATTTTAGAGTTATAAGGCCTCCCACTTACAGCTGAGCTCCAATATTTTCTGTAATTACTTTATTCAATTAATTCAATTAAATAATTTTTAATATTCAGATTTTATTACTTTAAATTATTATTATTACACTGATTTAGAAGACGTAATAAGTTCGATAAGACTGACTAATTGTTTTG
Source organism: Tachypleus tridentatus (assembly GCF_004210375.1). Taxonomy (NCBI): domain Eukaryota; kingdom Metazoa; phylum Arthropoda; class Merostomata; order Xiphosura; family Limulidae; genus Tachypleus; species Tachypleus tridentatus. The sequence continues at coordinate 166,193,147 of NC_134830.1, read as the reverse complement.
TAGTTAAACACAAAGCTACACAAATGACTATAGAAGACGTAATAAGTTCGATAAGACTGACTAATTGTTTTGTAGTTAAACACAAAGCTACACAAATGACTATAGAAGACGTAATAAGTTCGATAAGACTGACTAATTGTTTTGTAGTTAAACACAAAGCTACACAAATGACTATAGAAGACGTAAAAGTTCGATAAGACTGACTAATTGTTTTGTAGTTAAACACAAAGCTACACAAATGACTATAGAAGACGTAATAAGTTCGATAAGACTGACTAATTGTTTTGTAGTTAAACACAAAGCTACACAAATGACTATAGAAGACGTAATAAGTTCGATAAGACTGACTAATTGTTTTGTAGTTAAACACAAAGCTACACAAATGACTATAGAAGACGTAATAAGTTCGATAAGACTGACTAATTGTTTTGTAGTTAAACACAAAGCTACACAAATGACTATACGCGCTCTGCCCAACACTGGTATCAAAAACCAGTTTCTAGCGATATAATTACGCAAACTTACCACTGGGAGATAACTCAATAAGACACAACTGAAATGTTCCAATTGCACATTTTAGTAAATCCTAAAATGTTTATATTTTTAGCAATTAAAGGAAAAAATTCCTTGCGAATAAGCCAATATTTGTTTAAATATCTGAGACCTTTCAACAGCAAGGAATAAAACGATAATTGTAATTATGTATCTTAAGACAGCTGTTATGCGTATTAAAACTTTTATTAAAATAAAGTAGAACACAACAAACTTTTTAACATCCATCCCGGCATGGCCAGGTGGTTAAGATGTTTGACTCGTAATCTGAGGGTCACAGATTCGAATCTCCATGGCATCAAACATACTCGTCCTTTCAACCGTGGGGACCTTGTAGTGTGAATAGCCCAAGAGTTGGTGATGACTAGCTGAAATCCCTCTCGTCTTACACTGCTAAATTAGGGACGGTAGCGCAGATAGCCCTGGTGTAGTTTTGCGAGAAATTCAAACCTAACATTTATTTTCCCATTCACCATGTGCTCACTAGCAACCTAAATTTTGTAACCCTGAAATGTTAACCAGTAATAATGAACAAAATTCTTAAATTTCATGCGTTAAAATTAATTCGAAACACACCAACCAAGTAACTATTGTATACTCCGTAAAGGTTTATTTGAATGGAGTATAAATGGAAATTTAATAATAACGCTATTTATAAACTGGGTAAATAAAGTTACAGACGTGATCCATAAAGGGAAAACATACTTAAAAATCACTATTAACAACAGTGAGTATGTTATTCGTAAGGAAGGAGTTATTGAGTATTTAGTCTACGTTTTGTTATTGAAGTTCGCGCAAAGCTACAAGAAGGCTAACTGTGCTAACTGTCTCTAATGTAGCAGTGCAAGACTAGAGGGAAGGCAACTAGTCATCACCACCCACCGCCAACTCTTGGGCTACTCTTTTTCTAGCGAGTCACATCATAACGACTCCAGAGCTGAAAAGTCGAGTATGTTTGGTGTGACGGTGATTCGAACCCGCGGATCACGAGTCGAGTGCCTTAACCACTTGACCATTTAGTTAATGTATATATTACTTATGTAACTACTATAGCCAATAAAACAACTACGAATTTTTTTTTCCTTTCAAAAAATTTTATGTTATAAATTTAGGTAAAGAAAGTAAATTGTAACTTGAAACCATTAAAACTTTCTGATAATGTGGTACATAAACCAATACAGAAAATAACATAAATTAACACATGACAGTTTTATCAGATTTTTGTGAAAATTACTTTAAACCTAGCTATTCCACATCTTAACATACATAAATATATCCCAGTTTTATCAGACTTTTACGTACATTCTATTAAACGTGACAATGCGACGCCTTAACATTCATAAAACATTAGAGTTTGGTGTAAATTTCGTTAAAGCTAACAATACCACATCTCAGTATATATAAATAAATTATTGCTTTGTCAGATTTTGAAGTACATTACAAAAAGACTCATATTGTGACACAAATTATTTTCAATTCCTATAGTAGTTAAAACAGTGTTCAAATACAGGCTGTCATTGGTGCTTAGAAGGCTATGGCTGACGATTCGTCATGTCTGATAAGCAATACTCTGAAAAACATTAATAAAACATTTAGAGATATATTATCAAAGGCGGGACTGTAACTAATAAGTTCATTAAATTTATAATGTCATGGAATATAGAGATAAAAGTAAAGGCTTTGAAGCTGTAACAATGAAAACATTTGATTTGGGTTATTGTGAAACTAGTGTTTCAACTAATTAACCAGGACGTTTTTGATAAATAATAAGAAAGACATTTAATAATTCTCGTAAATAAACTATCTTTGCATGTAAACACATGACTTTCTTTGGCAATGTTATTCATAAAAGAACTCAGCAGATAGCCCGATGTGGTTCTGCTATAAGAGAGCACACATATGCATACATACTCATAAAAAATACCACCGTTTTACATCTAATGAATTCTTACACACCATGTATTTTTCTTGCAACACATTTATGCAACTTGTCCAATATGTATTTCAACAAATGCAAGGAATCCTAATGACAAATAACTCTAGCCTAAAAGCTCCAAAGTCAAATATATTCTAACTGGAATTTCTATATTTTACAGATACTGTAGTAAAGCTTAGCATATCAGACGTGCCTGTAAATATATTTATATAATTACCAAAGTTTTAAGTATATTTATATAATTACCAAAGTTTTACTGGCACAGCTGAACAAAAAAGGCTCTCCCCAAAAAAACAGACATTTGGATATTATTGTCAAATGGCAAATTATAGTTCAATCCATCAGCAGCCGAGAAAATGACGTACACTTGACACATTCCAAACCCAGTCTGAATATGTGAAATATTGTTCCTGTACAGTTTTGTCATAATCTAGTTTCTGTAACGTGGCTGTCTTTCCCATTTGTGGTGATACATATTTAAGTACATCATAGAATGTTGCTTTAAGTTATTCCATATATATTCATGTGGCTATTGTGTAATATCTGATGCAAGTTATGAAAGCAACCTTAAGCCTACTTTCATTGTACATTTCTTCTTGCTAGTTGCCAAACACAAAGTTTAAAGTTCTGAACCAGTAGAAGTACTCTAAAGCAATCAGACTTTTGTCCATAGCAAGTAAGGGAAATTTTAAAGTCACACTTTTATAGTACTAACATGGAGGAAACTTTCAAACATAAACAAGATTGAAAAACAGGAGTTAATAATGTTCATTGGTCACACATTCATTTTCCAAAGTTTTCAATAAAACGGTCACATTTCCAAATATGAACATTATAATTCTTTGATAGATTGTTCAGGCAGAGTATTCATGATTATACTTTGTAGAATGGACGGCAACTGCCTGTTGTGAAGACACAAATGTAGAGGACGACGTTTCGAAAGTCTTTCGCCTTTTGTCTTATAAGTTATGTGACAATATTTCCTTCTCAAAGCTTATTATGTATATAACATAATTTGTTTAACATTACCACAGTCCCAGGATGGAGCTCGTAAGCTCATTCTAATTTTTATAAACGTGGTTTCTCCTGTTGCATTTTATATCTAAAATTTGTTCCTGCTATTTAATTTCTTTCATCATTATTTAAACTAATCTTGTTTGTTTGTTTGTTTTGAATTTCGCGCAAATCTACACGAGAGCTATCTGCGCCAGCCGTCCCTAATTTAGCAATGTAAGTCTAAAGAGAAGGCAGCTAGTCATCACCACCCACCGCAAACTATTGGACTACTCTTTTACCAACAAATTGTGGGATAGACTGTAACTTTATAACGCTCCCACGGCTGAAAGGGCGAGCATTTGTATTGTAACAGAGATTCGAGCTTGCATCCCTCGAATTACGAGTCAAGGGCCTTAACCACCTGGCCACCTGTAAAGTCAATACCTGCTAATAATAATCTCTTGCGTAATATGATAATATGTAATGAGTTAAAACAAATTAGACGTTGATAATTTATTTCTTTGTAATTGTTTTAACCTTCCTTTCTAAGTGCTATTGTTAATAATGAACTTTCTTGAGGTTTGTAGCATTTACCTTTTCTCTCGTACAGAAGACCTGTCCCCCGTTGCTACAGCGGTAAGTCTACGGATTTACAAGGCTAAAGTCAGGGATTCGAATCCACTCGGTGGACTCAGCACATAGCCCGATGTGGTTTTGCTACAAGAAAACATAAAAGGCTAAACTTTATTTATTGCTATCTGTCACCTTCTTCGTGTGTTTTAACTGACAGATGTTAGTTAACCTTCATCAGTGCACCTGTGGTCCATATGGACCCCGACGATAAATATTCTTTCATTGACCAGTTATATTTTTATATAATCTTCACATTATCATCCTATGATATAAAAATAATAAAACTGTCGATGTTTTGTAGTCGAATAATTGTTGTGAATAAAAAGTTGCATGTGGTCCGTGTGGACCCCAAGTAATATACAGATTTGAAGCTCTGTGTGCTCATCAGGCATTGTGTGTATGGACTTACGGAGGTCATCCATTGTGATAAACAGTGATTACGTATTTAGATCTCTCCTGAGGTGAAGTAAAGCGCACAACCTACTTCAGGGAACGTTCCAGAATCCCCGTGCAATGCAGAAAGGCATCAAATCTGCCTTTGTAGATCTAGAATTGATTGACACAAGAATTCATGCTGGTAAAGGTGTACCAGCATCAAAAACGATGTTATCTTTGCCCAAGAATCGCGGACAGGAAAGCCCATCAAACCTATACAGCATGTGGAAACCATGTATGCTCTGATCACTCCACACCTATTGTACGGTATGATGAGTGTTTGTAAAATGACTGGTGAAAGATATAACAAACTTTTTTTGTTCATTAAGAATAAGTTTTACTTACACGTTTTCCAATATTTGGCATTAGTTTAGCTCTGTAACAAACTGTGATTCAGTTCGGACCTCAAGCACATAGTCGTACAACTTGGTGTTTTTTGTTATATATTCGAGAAATCTGTTTCTTCATTCAGTATTTTATTAGTTTTAATTGTGACATGTCAATCAGAGAAGAAGTGTCCCAATATTAGCGAAATATATATCAATGATGACAGTTTTTTGTCAAAATATGAAAAAATAGATATAAGTAAATTTCATATTTTGTAATAATAAATCACATATTATATACTTATGGTACTATGTCTTTGTTACAGTTAATATGCACAATGCTAAGAGAAGCCAGTATGCTAACTTTTCAAAATTTAATTCATAGATTCAACATTATGATGATTAAATATAAGCGTGGTCCATATGGACCTCAAGTGTACTGAAAGGTCGATATTTTAACGTACTATAATGAAGGGTAAGTGAAGAAAAAAATGTTTAGTTGTTTTTAGATACAATTGAGCTAACTGTGCTGTACCCTAACGGGTATTGAAATCTCATTTGAAACACATTAAGTCTGTAGACTTACAATAGCAAAGTACCAATCGAAATAGTGTAAACAGTAAGTTAGAAAAATGTTTTAAAATCTCAATATTTCTGTAATAAAAATCGTTATATGAGAAATGTATGTATTACAAATTAGGTCAAGCGAATTTAGTCAAGTTGTATAGAAATCTAAGTTGGTTTGGTTTGTTTTGAATTTCACTCAAAACTACTCGAGGGCTGTCTGCGCTAGCCATCCCTAATTTGTAAGACTAGAGGGAAGGCAGCTAGACATCACCATCCACCGCCAACTCTTTGGCTACTCTTTTACCAACGAATAGTGGGATTGACCGTTACTTAATAACGCACTCATGGCTGAGAGGGCGAGCATGATTGGTGTGACGGGGATTCGAACCCGCGATCCTTAGATTACGAGTCGAGTGCTTTGGCCACGTGGCCATGCCGGGCAAGAACTCTAAATATAATAGTTGTTATTCACTTCGAATACAGACTCGATTGTTTGTTCAAGCATAACTGTGATATTATTTGGAACTAGGACTGTGTTTTCAAATAACACAGTTATATTATGAGATTCGTTGACGTCACGTGTATAAACTCATGATGGTCTCTAACAAGGATAATGCGTGTCTAATCAGCCAAGGTTGGAGGCTAGAGAGAAAGAGCCAAGACGAGCAGAAAACAAGAGCTACAGGACGAAATTATCCGTTAATTTATAAAAGTGTGGATGTTTTTGTGCTATTAGGGTAAGATGTATTCTATTATTTCTTTAATACGGTTTTCATTACAAGTATTAGTTAGAATGTTTAATACATCAAATTGTATTATTATTACAAAGTTATTATTAAAGTTATTATTATTACAAAGATTGTTTTGCACTGATAGTTTATTACACATTTTCAGGCTTAACCTAAATTTTCTAAGATATCTGAGCCTTGTGAGATATTATTGGGATTATGGCCGAAAATATCGTTTATAGAGAGAATACCGAATTGGTGATACAATACAAACTAATCTTTATAAGTAATAACGTAAGAAAGCCGAACTCATTCAGCCATAATCATCACCAATACCAGATGGAATTTTAGTTTTATTTCAATAAGGAGGACCTGGCATGGCCTAGCGCGTTAAGGCGTGCGCTTCGTAATCTGAAGGTCGCGGGTTCGCGCCCGAGTCGTGCCAAACATGCTCGCCCTCCCAGCCGTGGGGGCGTTATAAGTGACGCTCAATCCCACTATTCGTTGGTAAAAGAGTAGCCCAAGAGTTGGCGGTGGGTGGTGATGACTAGCTGCCTTCCCTCTAGTCTTACACTGCTAAATTAGGGACGGCTAACACAGATAGCCCTCGAGTAGCTTTGTGCGAAATTCCAAACACAACAATTTCAATAAGGAAGCCATCTTTGACATTAATGCTAATATTATTTCAGTTATTTTTCTTCTATTATATTATGGCTGGCTTTCTTCAAATGTTTTCTAAATTGTTCCTTTTGATAAAATATTTGGTTTATTTGAGATGTCCTTTAAGAGAATTCTTAAGTCTGACATAAATATCTCTGTCAGTTTTATTGGAATAAATACGTTAAAAGTTGCACTTGACTTTGTTAATGACAAGCAGTTGATTTTGTTCGCAGTGAGGTAATTGTTAGTAATAAGATTATTGTTTTTATTTTCTGTTGTTTTTTTTGTAATTAGGGTAATTATGTCAATATTGTGTTTTCCATGAGTGATTTAAACAATCAAATTATGTTTTTTTTGACGCGAACAACGGAGAAAAAAAAAAGAGTGTAATAGTTAAAAGGTTGATTTTTGTCTTTAAGATTTATGTATTTTGTTTGGCGCTTTTCTTCATGGATGCATCGATTATTCTATTAACAAATTACTCAAAATAATTTTTTTTTAAAAATTATTTGTAGTTCGTCTTCCAAGTTATTTGTAGTTCATATATTAAATGCTGTTTGATACCTCACAGAATTGCCAGTCTTTGTTTTAGGTACCTTGTCAATTTTCAACTAAAGTTGGCCCGGCATGGCCAGATGGGTTAAGGCGTTCAACTTGTAATCCGAGGGTCGCGGTTTCGAATCTCTGTCACATCAAACATGTTCGCCCTTTCAGCCGTGGAGGCGTTGTAATGTGACGGCCAATCCCACTATTCGTTGGTTAAAAGAGTAGCCCAAGAGTTGGCGGTGGGTGGTAATGACTGGCTGCCTTTCCTATAGTCTTACACTGCTAAATTAAGGACGGCTAGCGCAGAGATCCCTCGTGTAGCTTTACGCGAAATTTAAAAACAAACAAACTGAAGTATTATTCTGGGTTTGTTGTCTCTTTATAAAGTTTTTTTTTTATTTCTCAAATTCTAATTGTTTTATTATGATGTGGATACTTCTAAAGTTTATGAATAAATTTTCCTTGTTTTCGATGGTAAATGGATGTTGAGACGAATGTTGTTGATGTGGTTGGAGAATCTATTTCTTCATTATAGAGATATCCACAGAAAACATACGTCAAAATACGTTAACTGACGTAAGTGGTGGAGATGGCTGTATCCAAGATCTGTTTCTTTTTCCACTTGAATTAATAAGGTTTTTGCTAGAGCACTTCCAAGTGTTCCGCCCAACACAGACGCCGCTGTCGATTTAACAATAAAGGATTACGTTAAATTGGAAACTGAATTTCGTAACGAGGTTAAAAACAAGGTTAGAAAGCTTCTTAATGTAAAAATATAGTGTTTTGGGTCTTTAAAAGTGATTTCAATAACAGTTTTATGGGCTCTTTCTTGAAATTTCGGTAAATAAATTTTGTATATCCAAAGTCGACATTACTGAATTTAATTTTCTTAAGAAGTGAACAAAATGTGATTTTATGATGTGATATGTGTTTTTATGGTTTTATTAGAATTGTGGCATACATAAAAAAGTAACCTACCTTAGATATTTGCCGAGATTATAGTTAAATAAGGAAAAAGACTGACGTTATGAAAAACATCTTAATAGGAATTTTATTAAATTTTAGTGTATGTAAGTTTGACCTCTTCCACTTCTGTAACCATCTTCTGGACTAACGGATTACACCACCTTCTTTCTAAAGTATTTTAGAAGTTTTTCATTTGTTTTTTACCTAGAAATTTAGGTTTCTTGTCCATTTTAAAGGATTAGTAAGGATGATTTGGCCTGGCATGGCCAAACGCGTAAGGCGTGCGACTCGTAATCCGAGGGTCGCGGGTTCGCGCCCGCGTTGCTCCAAACATGCTCGTTCTCTCAACCGTGGGGGCATTATAATGTGATGGCCAATCCCACTATTCGTTGGTAAAAGAGTAGCCCAAGAGTTGGCGGTGGGTGGGGATGACTAGCTGCCTTCCCTCTAGTCTTACACTGCTAAATTAGGGACGGCTCGGTGCAGTAGGCTTACAACCTACTAACTTAAATACTTGTTGAAGAATCCTCAAGCGATTGCGGCCCTATGTTCCGACATGGAATCTTATGGTGATAACTAACTAAACTAAGGATGATTTAATCCTTCATTTATGAGTTAAATATATTCTGTTTTTTCATCAGGACGATGTAAGCCCCTTGCTTGTTTGGAAATGACTGGATCTTTTAGCAGGACAACGCTGCAATTAACAATGCCCACAGGACAAAGGACTTTTTCATGGGGAATAACGTGATTACTTTGAACCATCCAGCGTGTTCGCCCGAACTGAACCCCATTGAAAATGTTTGAAGGTGGATGGCAAGGGAAGTTATAGAAATGGACGTCAATTCCAAGCAGTGCATGATCTTCGTGAAGCCATCTTCACCACTTGGAATAACATTCCAGCCAGCCTTCTGCAAACGCTTATATCGACCATGTCAAAGCGAATGTTTGCAATTAATCTCAATGACGGCCGTGCAACTCAGTACTGAGACCTCTTGTTGGGCATTTCCTACCCTATTTAGGATTTCATTTTGACATGGTCTTAAACTTTTGACCAGCTAGTATTTAGGCTAATTTCATAGTGTTCACATTTTCCCTATTAAATGCTTAAAAAGTTTTGTTTTTATTTATCCCTTTTATTATTTTCATTTTTCGAAGCTCTACTCAAATAAGTGGTTGAGTCTAACAACAGAAAAATGCATATTTTTTCTTTATGTTTATTGGCCTTAAGATTTTGGCCAGCAGTGTATGTATGGGGTTCGGCATGGCCTGGTGGTTAAAGCACTTGACTCGTAATCCGAGGGTAGCGGGTTCGAATCCCCGTCACACCAAATATGCTGACCCTTTCAGCCGTGGGGGAATTATAATGCGACGGTCAATTCCCCTATTCGTTGGTAAGAGTTTAGCCCAAGAGTTGGCTGTGGGTGGTGATGACTGGCTGCTTTTCCTCTAGTCTTACACTGCTAAATTAGGGACAGATAACCCTCGTGTAGCTTTGCGCGAAATTGATAATAAACCAAATCAAACTATATGTACAGGTAAAGTAAACGCATGGATTATACCCGATTTAACTTTAGGAAATCAGTCTATAAGTAATTATGTGTCATACATTATAATCAAATATCCAATTAGAAGAGTATCTAACTTTTGATATTTCCGTACTTTCTTATGTCCTTGTCTCAGCTTATTTTAAGCATTCTTTATTACATCCAAAAACATATTTTATGTCGAAAACATGTCTTATGTTTATTTTTTGAATTTCGCACAAAGTTACATGAATGCGATTTGCGCTAACCACACCTAATTTAACAATGTAAGACAAGAGAGCAGGCAGGCTAGTCTTCACCACCTATCGCCAACTCTTGGGCTACTCTCTTACCAACGAATAGTAGGATTGACCGTCACATTATAATGCCCCCATCAACTGAATAGGCGAGCATGTTTAGTGTGATAGGGATTCGAGCCTGCGACCCACAGCTTGAAAGTCGAGCGCCCTAACCAGCTGTCCATATCGGGCAGCAGTATCAGATAACTTTTAGATTTAAAAAAGCTGTTTTAAAGCTGGAGAAACTGGACTGGTCTGAGGTTTTTCAGTAATTTCTGATTCAACAGAAGGAAATGCGTACTTTTTATGCACATTATTATTGTTACCATATAAACAAGCATGTCAAACGTTGGCTTCTGTTTTAATTTAGGTTGTCTATTCATGTAATACAAAGAAGTAAAATATAAGTGGATAATACCAGGTTTATACCAAAATGAAGTTTAGTAAAGATTGCTTTAAAAGTAAAACAAGGTTTAGAAAGTACTGAAATATATACAACAAAATGTACTTAGTTACTCTGTGTTTTATATTCTCAATATGAGAATGTAGCGAGGCACACCATGTTCGAGTTAGTCTTTGATGGATTTTGTAACGGATTTACTGTCATGTATTTAGTTTAATATCAATGTTTGTTTAGTTAAATATATGGTTAGAAATGGATGTAACTTACAGTGTTAAATGAGTATTGAGAAATCACTAAATTTGTAAAAGATTCTCGAGTGTAAGAATCAACAACATATGTAAAATACTAGTGATTGCCAGTATTCCTGCCAAGTGAACTTTTGAGAACCTCGTCTAAAGTTTTATAAGTCGACGCGCCAGGAGACAGTTTATATAATACTGTTGTTGGTTTGCTACAGTTAGTATACTGTAAACCTCGGAAGTTAGAACTGTAAGTGCTTATTAATCGAAAAACTATAGATATTTAGCCAGGAAGGTTTATAGATTTTGAGCATTACAAACTGTTTAACGTCAGTGAATTAACTTCGAACGTTACTAATATATTATATGACTTCAGCGGATAAGCTCACGTGTTAAGAGCTACCTGTTAAGTAAATTGTGTTGATATTAAATCGAAATTAATTTCCTCATCGCAAACAATCAATAAAATATTCAGTTTCAGACCAGTTAGAAGACTCCATATTGTTTGTAAGTTTGTGAAACGTTTGTTATAAATTATTATTTGTAATAACTGTTATTATAAATTGTATTATTGTTTGTATATTAAAATATATTTGTCATGAGAAAGAGAACTATATTCATCAATCTTGCAAGTAAATATAATAAATTTGATACATGTCATCCGAGATAAATTATAATACGTAACAGTTCACATGCTACGTAAGACACATATATGAACATCAAGAGATTTCTGCTTGGTTTGTAATGACTGTTTTGACGTCATACTTTTCGATCGCTGTGCAATAAAAATCAATCCTTTAGCAACAGTGGAAATTACTCAAAAAAGGAACAGTATTTGATATAAATAAATCCAACCTAACACTAAGGTATATAATTTCACAAATAATTTCTGATATTACTCAAAAACAATTATTGTAACGTATATTTTATGAAATATTATATGGTATAAAATCGTATTATATATATTACACATAATTTCACTCTAAACAGATAAATATTACAAAAAATAGATTTAAATTTGTACAAGTTGTTTGGTAAAAAACAATGCACATATAAAATATTTTAAAACAATTTTCGTTTTAATTACCGTCATGACGATGAACCCCTGAAATCTTTCCTATTCTTTAACTCTATATCTTTTCTATTACTGACCATTTTTTATTTTTAATATTAGTTCCTTCCATTTCGACTTTTTAAATTATCTTCTATCTAGTTTTCACATTTTATTACAAGTTTCCTTTTGTTTTTACCTTTCTTTAGGAGTAACACTTTCCACAATCTCCAATAGGATATCTTTTATATCGTTACAATTAAACAACTGCAGTTGTTTCTCATGTTTTTCATTATTTTTTTAAATTAATTTCTTACCATTTTCATCCTTTAAAAAACGAAACAGGTACATTCATCTTCATTCGTTTCAAACAGGTATTGCGACGTGTCTTCAACTATTTTTAAACAATAGCTTATACTCTTTTCACTTCTTTTCCAATGATGAATTGATTCTGCTTTTAACTTTAATAACACTGGTCAACAAAGTTTTTGTTGCATTTATATCAAACAATTGGTATTACATAATTTCTTGCCCTGATTTCAGATCTGAAGTTAGTTTTTCCTCAGTGCTCTACTTTTTTTGCAATCAAGGTATTTGAAAATCCCAAAATTTCGTCATCATCACATTGACGTCGTAGTCTATCATGAAAAATATGTGATAAAATATGTTATAAAACTCTTTAATATAGCTGGGCAATAAAAAAGAAAATGCAAGATAGTATAAATGTATTCAAGTTATTTATATAAATTCAATTTTATATAAAGTTATAATTCAATTTATTTATATAAAACTGATTAGTAGATAAGACATTTGCTACTATGAGGAGGCAAAGCTCAATTGCAGTCTACTCAGGTATGAATTTCCGCTTGTAGCTCTTACGTTTGTGGACTGTCTCAGGGCATTCTCGTTTAATGCTCCAGCAGTAATCTGCCATCATATGTTTGTCCCATCTCCCTTGGTAACGCTCTTCCATGGTCTTGAGGTCCTGATGGAACCGCTTGCCTTCCTCGTCACTTATAGCTCCTGGTTCTCAGGGAATCTATCAAGATGACTGTACAGGTAATGGAGTTTGACACTCATGTTACATCCAGAGTCATGAAAAGCTGACAACATATTCGTTACAAGGGTTTCATAGTTGTCAGCTTTTTTATTACCGAGAAAGTTTGCCATCACCGCCACAAATGAAAGCCATGCAGTCCTTTCCTTGTCGTTCATCTTTCTGGCAAATTCTTGATCACGCACAAGTGCACGAATCTGTGGTCCATCAAAAACACCTGTCTTGATCTTCTCGAAGGACAAACCAGGGAGCACAGAAAATATGTGTTGGAAGCATTCACCGTCAGTATTCAACGCCTTCATAAACTTTATATGCAAAAACGGCTCGTTTGGGTTGAGAAAATATTTTACATAAACTGTTTCATCAAGCCCAGCATTATATGGAGAAAAGGAAATATGATCTTTTCCTCAAATGACAGACAATTGGATCGTTGACAATATTTGGCATACTTGCCTTCAGAGTCTCACGTATGGGCCACTCCTTCTGGTTCCAGTGCTTTTCTCGAGCTCGGCTGTCCCACATGCAAAGATAGCAGGGGTACTTTGTAAATCCTCTTGTTGACCTAGGAGGAAAGTAACCATTTTGAGGTCCACACAAATTGTCCAGTTGTGCTCGTGGTATTTTAGTAGGTCAGTCACAGTCTTAATGACATTATATTCTCTCGTAAATACACAGAGTGTCCAATTGGAACAGCTGCATAGACATTGCCATTATGAAGTAGAACGCACTTCAAACTTTGCTTAGAACAATCTAGAAATAATCGCCAGTCATTTGGATGGTATACTGGCATCCCTAATTCCTGAGAAGACCTGAGATATTATGACAATAAACAAACATATTCTCCTCTGTAAAATATGGCACAAAAGCCTGCTCCTGATTTCGGAAGTATGACACTTTAGTTGTATGGCTCAGCTGATTCTTATCTTGCATCCTGGAAGCTAACACTTCAGCTGCATTTTTGAGAGACCCAAATCACGCACAAGGTCATTCAACTCTGGCTGGCTAAACTGTTGAGGAGTTAATGACTGTGGGGTCTCATAAGAAGGATCGCCAGATTCTGAAAGTATTTCTTGAGTTTCATCAGCAGTCTCTTGCTCTTGGTCACTACCCACATCTTCAGATGGAAGAAACCTTTAAAAACTGGGATTGGGAGCTCATCAGAGTGCAAAGTAGGTCGGATTGCTGAGGGATACTAGGATATGAGATTTTGTGCCTGTTTTTCTTGCCAATGCCCTTTGTATTGACCAGACAAAAATAGCAGTCAGTTGTGTGGTCCATCGGTTCTCGCCAGGTCATGGAATTCCAAAAGGTAAACCCTTACGTTTCCCTTTGTCCAGTCACGCAGCATTTTCTCGCAGTTATGACACACATATAGGGCCCATTTCTTGTCTTGGTCACCAAGAGCAAGTCCAAAGTACGCTTTATAAGCACGCCTCAGAAATGATGTTATATTACGCCTTTGACGAATAAGCGTGAAGCATCCACAAATATAACAGAAAGCGTCCGGCTTGTTCTCACATTGACGTCTCCTTGTAGCCATGATCAGATCTGAAACAAAATCTAAACAATTTTAATATCTCTGTTGATAACATAAACGTGTAAGTAATTAACACGTTTCCTGCGATGGGACCCACCGGTGTCCCACTATTGTCTTACCTTTAACTAAGTTGCAGGCAAGAGACAAGTGTAACGACAACCTCACGTTATCATAGCTCATGCAGCACTGAAGCTGTCAGATGTACAAGAGCATCGCAGCAGTTGCCGGTTTGTCAATATAGGCATCGCAGGAAACGTGTTAATTTGACCACAAACGGCTAGAATGAAAAACTTAAAATTGCATTAAAACTAGAGTATGTAGAGCTGAACCGTTTTCATATTTGAATTTAGCAGGTCACAAAGGGTGAGAATGAGTAAAAAAATCTTATGCAACTGAGATTTCGAAAAAATTTGTTGACCTGTGTAATCAGTAACTTTCATATGTCTTCAGCCATCCCGAATAAAGGCTTATCTCTGTTTCAACCTTTCAGTAAAATGAATACATTTTCTTTAATTTTTATTTTACAACATGGAATTTCACAAGCTTCATAAAGTTTATTTTTCGAGATGTAACTTCCTTCCTTTTCGTTATTTTCCACTAGTGACTTCCCTCTCTTTCAACTATTCTCCAGTAGCAGATTTCTTTTTTTTATATTTTCCACTAGTGAATTTCCTTTCCTTCAATTATTAACCAGTAGCAACTTCCTTCCTTTCTGCTGTTTTCCACTAGTAGATGCACTTTTCTTTAACTATTCTGAAGTGGCAACTTCCTTGCTTTTCGATATTTTCCATTACTGGCTTCCCTTTCCTTCAACTATATTCCAGTTGCAGCTTCCTTCCTTTTCGGTGTTTTCCATTAGTGGCTTCCCTTTCCTTCAACTATATTCCAGTAGCAGCTTCCTTCCTTTTCGGTGTTTTCCATTACTTGCTTCCCTTTCCTTCAACTATATTCCAGTTGCAGCTTCCTTCCTTTTCGATATTTTCCATTACTGGCTTCCCTTTCCTTCAACTATATTCCAGTTGCAGCTTCCTTCCTTTTCGATATTTTCCATTACTGGCTTCCCTTTCCTTCAACTATATTCCAGTTGCAGCTTCCTTCCTTTTCGGTGTTTTCCATTAGTGGCTTCCCTTTCCTTCAACTATATTCCAGTAGCAGCTTCCTTCCTTTTCGGTGTTTTCCATTAGTGGCTTCCCTTTCCTTCAACTATATTCCAGTAGCAGCTTCCTTCCTTTCCGCTGTCTTCTCGTAGCGGTGGCTTTCCTTTCCAGTAGCAGCTTTCTTACTATTTACTAATGCCCAATAATAGCCTACTTTTCTTTCAGTTATTTTCTTCAGTATTCCTCAACAGTCTCGGTGACAGTAGGTTTTATATTTTTTATCCACTCAACTATAATGATAATTTATTTCTGTTCGTCCATTTCTAACAGTGGCTTATTACGCAATATATATAGATATAGGACAGGTTTTTATTTATAGTTGAACGAAGCGTTAACATTTGCTGATCACCAATTGATTTTTATCACACCAGTATAACGTTCCTGACATCCAATATTAATTTATTTCTCCAGATATGCGTAAAAAATTATTACTAATAAGCCATTATTAAATTGGTTGGATATTTTATATCTATTTATTTATATTTCGTCATCGACTCAAAACTATATGCCACTTTTATAACCTTTGCATTATACAATAAACCCAAATTATTCGTATAAAGGCTGTTAACGTTGCACATACAAACTAGAGGCAGGGACAAAATCCATGTATGACAACATTTCTTTTTTATTCTATTTTCATGTCGTGTGGGTTTTGAAGAAAAAACATGTGTTGATTTTATTTTATATAAAATTCGAAGTTTCATCCCTTATAGCAAAGAACACATTACTTGCTGAGGTCACGAACAAAGAGACTAAAATAACATATACTTCCTTACAAACATTGTCGTTCCAGGAGGCTAATAATATATGTAAATTTTTCTGAAGTTCGGTAGAAAATAATTGGGAAGTCAAACAATCTGTATGAAGTAAAACGGTCTGACAGGTAACAGTTTGGATATTACGAGATACTCAGTATCAATTTATCAAGCACCTTAATATCGCAATAACGTCGCTCAAAGTGTAACATAAAGACAGATTTATAGCATTACGAAGTCAAAGTTAACAATGATCTATTTGGATTGATGATGTCCTTAGCGCATTCATTCATCTAGTTTCACTTTGTATGGCCATAGAAAAATTAGGATGTTTGATTGATACAGTGAAAATAAATATTTGTGCCTGTTCAACTACGATATCGAAAAGTCGATTTGAAATATCACTTCATACATATTGTCAGGTAAAGATTTTTTTTTGCTACTCACTACAATATTTCAAGGTATACGTACGCATAGCAGAAAAATAGGATTTTTTTAGGACCTCGTTGAAGGTTAATGTTGTAATTTTGACGATGTTTGTACTGCTGTCAGATACCGCTTTTATATACTGGATCTGTATCATTGCTGTCATATATTGCTCTTATAGTTCCTACTGGAACTATATCACTGCTGTCATATATTGCTCTCATAGTTCCTACTGGAACTATATCACTGCTGTCATATATTGCTCTCATAGTTCCTACTGGAACTATATCACTGCTGTCATATATTGCTCTCATAGTTCCTACTGGAACTGTATCACTGCTGTCAGATACCGCTTTTATATACTGGAACTGTATCATTGCTGTCATATATTGCTCTTATAGTTCCTACTGGAACTATATCACTGCTGTCATATATTGCTCTCATAGTTCCTACTGGAACTATATCACTGCTGTCATATATTGCTCTCATAGTTCCTACTGGAACTATATCACTGCTGTCATATATTGCTCTTATAGTTCCTACTGGAACTATATCACTGCTGTCATATATTGCTCTCATAGTTCCTACTGGAACTGTATCACTGCTGTCAGATACCGCTTTTATATACTGGAACTGTATCATTGCTGTCATATATTGCTCTTATAGTTCCTACTGGAACTATATCACTGCTGTCATATATTGCTCTCATAGTTCCTACTGGAACTATATCACTGCTGTCATATATTGCTCTCATAGTTCCTACTGGAACTATATCACTGCTGTCATATATTGCTCTCATAGTTCCTACTGGAACTGTATCACTGCTGTCAGATACCGCTTTTATATACTGGAACTGTATCATTGCTGTCATATATTGCTCTTATAGTTCCTACTGGAACTATATCACTGCTATCATATATTGCTCTCATAGTTCCTACTGGAACTGTATCACTGCTGTCATATATTGCTCTTATAGTTCCTACTGGAACTGTATCACTGCTGTTATATATTGCTCTCATAGTTCCTACTGGAACTGTATCACTGCTGTCAGATGCTGCTTGTAACAGTTCTATCATCGTTATCAGAAACAGTTTTTGTAAATTCTACTTGAGGTTCATTGTCAATACTCCCACTTCAAGAAGTTTCTAATTTATCGTTTCAAATATTTTGTTTTGGTGTTTAATTTTACCTGTCTGTTGATATCAAACGTTTCAGCTAACCGACGAGTTATGGTAGTTGAAACATAATCTGTTATCAATCTGTTATAACGGTACTTTCCAGTACTACATCCTGTAATTAGTAAAGATAATGTGTTTCATTGCTGTAATTAGAAACGCTCAATTTGCAAGCCTGTGTTCTTTATTATTCAGAATGTAACGTCTTCTAGGTAATAGATCTATTTATTAAAATTGCTCATCTTAAAAGTTAAGATATATATATATATACACACAATAATGAAGTAAATCTAGGTCTTAAAGGTCAGATATTTTTATTGTACAAAGTGGGTTGTGTGTGTGTTTCTCTTAGAAAGAAAGCCAGATAAGGCTATTTGCTGAGTCCACCGAGGGGAATCTAACCCCTCATTGTAACGTTGTAAATCCGTAGACTTACCGCTGTACTAGTGGGGGAGCTGTATAATGTGTTTAAATATTATTAAATCGAATAATCTTTTCGTACCAGTTTAAACCTATTTTTACTGCCTGTTTATATCAAATTTAGTAATAAACGAAGAAACGTGATGTTAAATTTACCTTTAAAAGTTTAAAACATAATTTAACTTCGTATAACAGGTTTCTTTAACTTATATAATTGATTCCAAGCTTTGTGTACTCAACATAAAAACTAGAAGTCAAAATTACTTTTATAAAAATAAAATATTCCGTGTTTTGTATTATTCCGGTCAGAACGTTTGTTGTTGCAATATTTGGTTTTATTATTGTTTACGGACAACTTATAGATAGAGACTCAAGAGAGTATGACAGAGAGAAATAAAACGGTAGGCGTTTATTTTTTCTTATTTTTAGTCTACTTAAAACACTCTGAAAAGCAAAGTCTTACTTTTTAATATTTGTTGAAGTGTCGTTTTTTTCGGTTTCTTTCAGTAAAGAAACCGAGGAAGGGAGCGTTGTAATAAATCATCAGACCAACTTCAAATGACAACAACATATTTTGCCCTTATGAGAGGTTTCACCTTTTCCATTCAAATTTAAAAATTAGAGTATTCAAGTGCATACTTGAATATACGTTTCTACAAAAAATAACTTGATATAACTTACAAGCTCCGCTTGTAAGGGACAGTTAGGATGATTACATTATGTCTGACTACTCATCCATTTCAGTTGAGTCCTGAAAGTGTATTTTACAAGCCATCCTCCCCTGTTGACTCGAGAGTAGCTGGCCAATCATGTGTCTTTATTTTGTATCACCAAGCGAGCTTGACTTAAAAAAGTAGCAAGTGGCCATTAGCTGGCTCTTTTGAAGTTTTGTTTCTACTACTTACCAAGTTTGTTTCTGTTTCGTTTTTTTTTTTTTTTTTTTATAGACGTTTCTCCAAATACTCGTGATCTCTGACGAGCACGAAGTTTCACGTTCTACAAGATGAGCAAGTTTTATTTGGATTGTTCAAAACGTATTTTTCTTTATTTTCTGTATACTATGAAATAAATGATATTTGATATACCTTCAATCAGTAAGCTATACGTTTAATTTGGTTCTTTATTGACACCAGCTCACATATGCTGATTATTAATTTTCTTAATAGGTTTATTATGTAATGAAACCAGATCCTTTTATAAACTGTTTCTATATGTAACCTGGGTTCTATCGTATAGTTTAATGGAAATATAATATTATTCCTACACTTGAATAAGAAGAAAACTATTTTATTTAAACTAAGTAAAAACGCTTGAAACAAAACGTTTTTGAAGAAGGTAACAGATGGCAATAAATAAAGTTAAGTCTTCAGCGTGTGTGTTTACTCATAGCATATTCACACTTAGCTATCTGCTGAGTCCACCGAAAGGAATCGAACCCCTGAGTTTAGCGTTGTAAATCCGATGACTTATAGCTGTATCAGCGGGGTACTTGTCAGGTGGAAATGTTGTTTTTTATAGTTCAAATACTATGAACTAATTTTTTCTTTCTGAGATATAAACGCTGATGATTGTTTATTTTTTAATTTCGCGCAAAGCTATACAAGGGCCATCTACGCTGGCCGTCCCTAGTTTAGCAGTGAAAGACTAGAGGGAAGGCAGCTAGTCATCACCACCTACCGCTAACTCTTGGGCTACTCTTTTACCAACGAATAGTGTGATTGACCGTAACATTATAACGCCCCCACGGCTGGGATGGCGAGCATGTTTTGGCGCGACCGGGATGCAAACCCGCGACCCTCAGATTACGAGTCGCACGCCTTAACACGTTTGGCCATGCCGGGCCCTAACGCTGATGATGGAATATAAAGAAATTCCGAAACGTCTATATTAAAGACATTTTTTGAATTACCATGTTTTTAATATCTATTATGAATTTTATTATAGCATGTGTGGTATCAGCAGTGACGAAATGTCATTTACAATATATCCCGGTCAATAAGTACTTAATAATTAAGAAATTTGAGATTAAGTTTGATGGTACGCATTTATGTATCAGTTTTGTTGGCAAATACCATACTTTGACATAAACTGTTAGACAATTAACTTCTAAAGCAAAATTAAAATTTCTGGCTATTAAAATTTGCGTAACGTAAGTAACATAATAAATCGATGACTTTCCTCTGAGATAGCGCCCGGCATGGTCAGGTTGGTGAAGGCGTTCGACTCGTAATCCGAGGGTCGCGGGTTCCAATCCTTGTCGCACCAAACATGCTCGCCCTTTCAGCTGTGGGGCATTATAATGTTACGGACAATCCCACTATTCCTTGGCAAAAGAATAGTCCAAAAGTTGGTGGTGAGTGGTGATGAGTAGTTGCCTTCCCTCTAGACTTACATTGCAAAATTAGGGACGGCTAGTGCAGATAGCCCTCATGTAGCTTTGCGCGAAATTCAAACAACACTCAAACCTCTGAGACTAAACATAATACGTACCACAATCTTTCCCAGATGACAACAACATCATTTTAGCTAAAGTTTTGCTATGCCTTTGTTGTTCATTAGTTCATAGGCCCGGCATGGCTAGGTGATTAAGGCACTCGACTCGTAATCTGAGGGCCGCGAGTTCGAATCCCTGTCACACCAAAAATGCTTGCCCTTTCAGCTGTTGGGGTGTTATAATGTGACGGTCAATCCCACAATTCGTTAGTAAAAGAGAAGCCCAAGAGTTGACTGTGGGTACAGATGCTAAATTAAGGACGGCTAGCGCAGATAGCCCTCGTGTAGCTTTGTGCGAAATTCAAAACAAACCAATCATTGGTTCGGTACTGCTTAACTCAAATATGCCATATACTTGTGTAGTTGGGCGTAAAAAACTGAAGGAAGAGGACAAAAGTTTGTGAAAATTTCCCAAGTATAATAAGATGAGGAAGTTGTTGGTTGAATGCGTTAATCTTCCAGCGAAAGAAATTTTATGATCGGATTATTTTCAAAGAATGAATTATAAGAGCAATCTTGGACTTTTCGGTTTTAAATGCAATAACAGGATAAAGAAACGCATCGTGTTCTCTATCTTCAGGTAAGAGAAATATTAAAAAAAAGTAGCGAAAGATGCAGTTTAAAGACAGAAACAGGCGTATGTTATGAATAGACCTACATAGGAATGGATCTTATTTTTGTTTTTTATTTGCTTTTCAATGTTGACTGAGAGATAGAAGTCACTTCCAATGAAAGCAATGAACAAATTCAGTTAAAAGTTGTTTTTTTTTTAAGTCTACACGAAGTTTCGGTTTACACATTTTTAAAGGGTCTATAAACGTCAGAGTCTACAAAAACTGATTTTGAGTTGTAGTGACCGAAAATGACATAAAATTAGGTTCCAGAACAACTGTCCCCATAGGATAATTGCCTCCCGGACAACTGAACTCTGGACCCTTCATGGACAGGTGGTTAGGGAGCTCGACTCGCAATCTGAGGATTGCGGGCGTGAATCTCCATGACTCCAAACATGCTCGACTATTCAGCCGTGGGGGCATCATAATGTGATTGTCAGTTCTTTTATTCTTTGGTGCAAGAGTAGCCCATTAGTTGGCAGTGGGTGGTGATAACTAGCTGTCTTCCCGCTTGTCCTACACTGTTAAATTAGAGACGGCTAGCGCAGATAGCCCTCGTGTAGCTTTGTTAGAAATTCTAAAAGCAAACATAGGACATGTTTTCGACATAAAAGAGATGTTTGAGTGTAATAAAGAATATTTAAAATAAGCTGAAACATGGACATACGAAAGCATGAAAATAGCAACATAAGTTTTATACTCTTCTAATTCATGAAAACGTCTTATGACAAGTAAAAACACACATTGGATGTTTGATTACAATGTTAAAGGCACATAATTACTCATAGAATAATTTCCTATAGTTAAATCTGGAATAATTTACGCGTTTACTTTAATTATAGATGTATGTAGCTTCAGCAGATAGCCCGATGTGACTTTGCTATAAGGAAACACAAACATCTTTATAAACCAGCTAGATATCTATATTATGCTTTAATTTCCCGCATAAATAAAACCTTGTATTTAATAAATGCGCATAAACCTAATACAAGCTCATATAAATAATATACCGAGATATGTGTTCCAACCACTAATGCCAGTACATAAAACAAGTGTTTGTGTACTGGAGCAGTAGTGGTATTTAAGATATAGACACAAGGTTAAGTCACTCTCAGAACGGCTGGTATGGGTATTAACACTTTTACTAATAAACCAGAGAACAACGTTTCGACCTTCGTAGGTCATCTTCAAGTTAAAAAAAAAGATAAAAGAAACCAACATTCCTTAATGTTACCACGTTTTAGAACACGCTACATGCAGGATACCACATGGTATTTTTTCCCACCTTTCTAGCTATCCTGCCAGATATTATAATCAGGGTTTATGTTTCTCATGGGATTTGCCATGTGGTTGCTATGAAGTTTCGTTTGTCTTTTATCCATGTCTCTCAATTAAACTTGCGATGTGTTAGAGGGAAACAAATGGACTGGTAACACTAACGAATTTACGACAAGCTAAACAGTAGATCATGGTTTTAACTGATTACAACATCATTGTGGGCCCGGCGTGGCCAAGCGTGTTAAGGCGTGCGACTCGTAATCCGAGGGTCGCGGGTTCGCATCCCCGTCGCGCCAAACATGCTCTCCCTTTCAGCCGTGGGGGCGTTATAATGTGACGGTCAATCCCACTATTCGTTGGTAAAAGAGTAGCCAAAGAGTTGGCGGTGGGTGGTGATGACTAGCTGCCTTCCCTCTAGTCTTACGCTGATAAATTAGGGACGGCTAGCACAGATAGCCCTCGAGTAGCTTTGTGCGAAATTAAAAAACAAACAAACATCATTGTGTGTTTACATTACTAATTCGGAATGAGTTACACACGGAACGTTATACCACAGCACCCTCTGTATTTAAGCCGTACTATTTAGATACTTTCCACTACCTACCCTCTGTATGGTTTCTGAAAATTCCCACAACCCAGTCATTTCGCCATAATAAATTGATAAAGAGATCATATAACTGTTTAATTCGTCACAATATAATTGTTCAGTTCTTTACATTTTGTTTTTGTATGACCAACGCTAATCAAATCCATTGTCACAGTAAATTTTATTAGCGTACGTCATACAATACAATAAACCACTTCGCTCCAGCCAGCTTCAGGCGGTTTTGTTAAAACCCATCAGAATCAACCGATTTACAAAAATCAATTTCATAAAAAACACTAACATCTTGTTGATAAGTATCGGGAACTCACAAACATTAGGGTTAAAATAAAGTATTGTTTAGAACTTCGTCCTGAACATTAATGTCATAATGTTTATCAAGATGTCCTGAACATTACTGGTACAATGGTTATCAAAGACGTTTGTTTGTTTTTGAGTTTCGCGCAAAACTATACGAGGGCTATCTGCGCTAGCCGTCCCTAATTTAGCAGTGTAAGACTAGAGGGAAGGCAGCTAATCATCACTACCCACCGCCAACTCTTGTGCTACTCTTTTACCAACGAATAATGGGATTGACCGTCACATTATAACGCCCCCACGGCTGAAAGGGTGAGCATGTTTGATGTGACGGAGATTCAATTACGAGTCGAGTGCCTTAACCACCTGGCCATGCCGGACCTATGTGATTAATTAAAGATAAAGCGACCTTTCAGAGAAATTGTTTCAAGATATTATTACAGCCTAAAGAAACTGACAATTTGTGTTTAAAGATAAAGCGGCCTTTCAGTCATTACTAAAACAAAAACAAAACGTAAAAGTGTGTTTTAAGTAGATTTTGATAGTAGAAGTGAATTAAACTTTAAATAATTATGAATTTATAATTTAACCTTTTGTTGAGATAAAGTACTGGGTTCAGATTACTTTCAGCCGGAAACTGAGTCTCTTTCAACGAGGATTACCGTTGTTGTTGTTGTTTTTTTTCCTGTCAACCTATAGTTTCTTTAACTACCCTCTGGTTTCATTTCCTGTAAATAAATATTTGTTTGTTTGAAACTTAGCACAAAGCTATACAATGGGCTATCTGTGCTCTGCCCATAACGAAAAGCAGAACGCGGTTTTTATTTTCGGATGTGAGTCCGCAGACTTGCCGCTGTGCCACTGGAGGGCGTAAATAAATACAGAGCGACGCACCATTCCTAGAATTTTATTATTACAGTAATTTCATTCATAAAACAAACGGAATATAAATACCAATTGAAAAGTAAGTGTATTTCTAAAATGAGAAGTTTCATAACGTAGTTTTAGAGACTGAAGTACATGAAGATATGTCGAACAGAGAGAAAATAAATTACGATCAATACCGTTGTGATGAGCGTTTGTTTATCTCGATTAAAGTTTGTGTTTTCATTTAAAAAATACTCTCCATAAAATTGCTTTTGTTTAAAATCGCTTAACTGTAAAAACTGAAAACCTCATTTTGCATGACACCACAAGAAAACTCAAACAAAGAATGAGGCCCAGTATGAGCAGGTGATTAAGGCACTTGACTCGTAATCTGAGGGTTGCGGGTTTGAATCCCCATTACACCGAACATGCTCGCCCTTTTAGCTGTGGGAGCGTTATAATATGACGGTCAATTCAAATTTTCGTTTGTAAAAGAGTAGCCCAAGAGTTGGAGGTGGGTGATGATGACTAGCTGCCTTCCCTCTTGTCTTACACTGCTAAATTACAGACAGCTGGCGTAGATAGCTCTCGTGTCGCTTTGCGCGAAATTCAAAACAAACCAAATGAATGAAATTTAAACATTGTACTTTTAATGAGAATATATAGTTCAAGGCAACTTAACGTTCACCGGGTTCTTCAATTTCGATGTCAAACTATGCAAGGCATTAAAAATATCAAAGGATTCAAACGAAAAAATACATATAGAAGAAGTTAATGTTCTAAATTTGATTCCAGAAGATTTATGGACTTCGTATTCCTGAAATGTGAGAAGGGACAAGTTTTTTTTTTTAAACTTCTTTTGAAATATTCATCAATCCTCTAAGCATTCTGGGATACTTTAAATGTAAAATGAACTTACTGACATTTGCCGCGGAACAAATTTTTATGCTAATAAAGTATTTCCTAGTTAGTTCATTAGTTTCACAGAACCTTTCACAAGGTTTGTTATGTCACGTTTCACTAACATTCTAAGTCTAGAGTTTATATTAGTATGAGTAATATCAGAGCAGTTTATGAGACACCAAGTCGATAAACAGTCGGAAGTCAAGTTTACTTTTATAAATTAACTTCTGGAATAAGTTTGCTTTAGATAAACCCATAACTACACACAGTACAGAAATATATAATTAAGTTTTCAGCTATCTGATTAAAAAAGCAACAAGGTAATGTTGCAATACGATAAGGGAGCTTGTGATGAAATTAATGAACATGAGAAATTAGGAACAATCCGTTATAACGATTCTTTTGAAATTTCAGATTTTTACATTAAATGATACCTATCTGCCTGTTCATTTTATCTCCCCAAAATGATAAGAGATAAGAATATTTAGCTAACTTGGAAGCATTGAGTAATAACTTTGTTATTGTGTGATGTTAGTTTTGGAATTATTTTTACGTAATATAGTAACTGTAAGTTTATTATTGTTGTAAAATTAAATTGTATATTATTATCTTGAAAAATGTATCAAGTTGTATAATTCAGCGAGTTTTCATTGTAATTTTATAAACTCTGAGACGTATTATTTGTGTACATTTTTAAGCAGTGCTCATACGTTCGAGTGGACAAAGTTTTAAGTCATTTGATTTTGTAACAAAACAAGGAAAATAAAGGATTATGTAACAAGGGATTGCTCGTAACTAGCTTTGTTCACGTGATGTTTAGTCGTTCGTTCTTTGTGTCACTATGGAAACAATCAGAAGAAATTCAATTAAAAAACTCCAGTCTAGAATTGCTGGAGTTTGCTGAAATTAAACTAGAAAGAAAATGTATGCGATTCTGTAATAGGTTTCTTTGTTTTGTTAGGAAGCTTTGAAAACATCGTTGTTACTGCAAGCTATGTTCTTACGATTTCCAACGATTTGTTAAATTGATAAGTCTTGAAGGTTTGTTAAAAAATATAATCATTTTGGATTTCACAATAAATCAAAAAGATTTGTTTTATTTGTTTGTTTTTGAAATTTGCGCAAAGCTACACGAGGACTACCTGCGCTAGCCGTCCCTAATTTAGCAGTGTAAAACTAGAGGGAAGGCAGCTAGTCATCACCGTCTACCGCCAACTCTTGGGCTACTCTTTTACCAATGAATAGTGGGATTGACCGTCACTTTACAACGCTTCCACGGCTGAAAGGGCGAGTTTGTTTGGTGCAACAGGGATTCGAATCCGCGAACTTCGAATTACAAGTCGAGTGCCTTAACCACCTGACCATGCAGGGTAAAATCCAAAAGAAAGAGAAAAAACAAACAGATAAAATGGTTTCAGATATCCCAACGTTTCTTCGAATTATTGGAAATCCCATAATTTCTATATCTAATTTTCATACTTTTACTTAATTAGAGACTATAGCTCAAAATTATAAAATACATTTTAACAATACATAAAAGATCACCGGCTGCCGTGGCCTGGTGGTTAGGACGCTCGAGTCGCATTCTGGGAGTTGCGGGTTCGAATAACACGTCACACCAAATATACTTCTCCCATTAGGCTTCTCTTTTACCAAAGAATAGTAGGATTGGCCATAACCTATAACCTTAACTACCTGGTCATGTCAGAACCTTTGGCTTTAATGATCTCCTTCGAAGTTCAGTCTGTTTGGATTTATTTATTACGGTGATTTATTACAGGTCATATAAAAGTTACCATTTACAAAACACAATCAAAAATGCTAAAAAGTGACTTACTCTAGTTTTATTTGACGTTTAGACTAGTGGTGAGTGGATAACCGAATTTCTTTTGTTGGGATTTTACACACTTGTAAATACAGTACTAACAAATTACCTGTGATTAAGTTTATTTTCTTTTATCTTTAAGCAGCTGCAAATGAGACGATGGAAAAATACTACTTACCGTGAATCAAAATACTTCCGGGTATCGAGGCATGGAATGAATAGAGGTGAAACTGATAAGATGATGTCGTTTAAAACAAGTAAAGATCGTCTATTGG
Organism: Tachypleus tridentatus; assembly: GCF_004210375.1. Taxonomy (NCBI): domain Eukaryota; kingdom Metazoa; phylum Arthropoda; class Merostomata; order Xiphosura; family Limulidae; genus Tachypleus; species Tachypleus tridentatus. Next base: position 166,165,601 of record NC_134830.1, on the reverse strand, counting down.
CCGAAACAAGAGGGAATCCTCAATAGCCGTAGGGGTAATTACATCTCAAACTGACCAAGAGATAGAGCTATGACCTAAGAGTTTGTACTTGAAAAAACCCCAGAGCCATTCTATGAGCCGCAGTTAATAAAATATTATATAGAAAAATGATATGGTATTTAAAATCCAGAGTGAGAATTATCTTAACTTATTCAGGACATGAAAAAGAATTATAATCTAATTTACCTGAGATACTTCGTGATGAAGAGAAACCATCTTGAAATAAAAATGTATCTTAAGACGTATGGATATTAAAACTTTTATTAAAATAAAGTTGAGAACAAGTTGAAGATGACTTAAGAAGATCGAAACATTGTTCTGTACTTTATTTTTATAAAAGTTTTAATACTCATACCAGACGTCTTGAGATACATTTTTACCTAAGATACGTACAAGTGATTATGCACCCCTAATTAAAACATTTAGAGCTGATAATCTAACGTTACTTTCTTGAGAAGCTATCGTCCTATTTAATTAGATGGATTAAGGAAAGTTTGCATGATAACGTGGTGTGTTTTGGACATGACAATCTTACAACAGAGCCCTTTGCAGAGAAAAATACATTTCTGGGTTAATGAACAGTTGCAACATGGTAAGGCTTCACAATCGTTTTAATATTAACGTGCTTTATACATGATGTAACCCTACCAAAGGTAGGTAAAGCTGGCGTAGCGTTGGTTAGCTGAATTTTGCACTAAACTGCTTAAGGCTATCTGCACTCATCTTTTCTGATTTTGAAGTTATGGACCAAAATCAGGATAAATAGTTTGCATCAACAAATATTAACTCTGAGGCTACACTTGCAAATGACCATTGTAATTGATTGTCACGTTATAACCCTTTCAGGGCTAAAAGGTTTTTTGATGAAAGATTTATATTCCACATCTCACAGGGTGAAAGTTGAGCACCATAAACCAAATACTATACTAGGCCACATAGCACCTCTGTGATGAAATAAAATGTTTTTTGACATAATATCTTTGACGTAATAAATATACAAAATAAAAATTATATTCAATAATTTGTATTGTTACGTATTACAGTTTATTTTGGGCGAGTATCTGATTTGTTATGTTATGTAACAGCCTGAAACTGATCTAAATTGTAATGAAAATCTAGAAGTTAATTAAATGTCGAAAATATTTCAAACTTATCACATTTGCCAACATCACTGATGCACACAATTTTCTTTATTAATAGAAATATATTTTAATATACAAATAATAATACAATGTTTAATAATGGTTATTACAAATAACCATTTATATACAAAGTCTTACAAACTATCTGGTTTGGAAATGAATATTTTATCTACGATTCACGATGAGCGAATTAATTTCGAGTCGATGTTAATAAAGCTCACTTAACGGCTAGCTAGCTCTCGCTAGTCGCACGTGAGTTTTTCACAGCCGAAGTTGTACAATGTCTTCTTAGAATTACTATCTTCCGATGATAATCCGTTGAAGGTAAAAGGTTTGCAATGTTCGAAATCTATACACGTTCCTCAACTGTCTGTAGTTTCCCGATTAATAAACGTTAATTACAGTTATATCCTTCGAGTTTTATAGTATACCAGCTGCAGCAAACCAACAATATATACTGTCTCTTGGTACTTCAGTTTATGAAGGTCAGACGAGGTTTTCGAAATTTCAGTTGGTTGAACAGAACGCTAGTGTTTTCGTAAATCATATATTGTTGAGTCTTACACTCTACAAATTTAGGAAATAGACAGAAATTTCGCAATACGCATTTAACAGTATAAGTTACATGGATTTTAAATATACATTTAACCGAAACAAACATTGATTTTGAAATAAATATATAATAGTAAGTTAGTTACAGTATACCGAAGCAATATGCAGATCAAGATATTCTCAAACAAATCACACTGGACTGAAAAGTGCGTTATCTTTAAGGATAACAACGAATAATAAAGAAGCGACCCTAGTAGTGATATCTGCTAACACTCGTTGTCTTAAATGAACCATACGAAATAATGCCAAGGAACAAGAGTAATCGGCTGAAAGAGAAAAAGGTATGATTTTATTTTTAACAACTGATACATTTTGACATTAGGTGGTGACATAGTATTCTCTCTGGAATAAATATATACAAATAAAAAAGTATGTTTGTTTGTTTGAATTTCGCGCAAAGCTGCACGAGAGCTGTATGCGCTAGCCGTCCCTAATTTATGGGTGTAAAACTAGAGAAAAGGCAGCTAGTCATCGCCACCAACCGCAAACTCTTGGGCTACTCTTTTACCAAGAAATAGTTAGATTAACCCTCACATTATGACGCCCCCACGGTTGAAAGAGCAAGCATGTTTGGTGCGACGGAATTCGACCCCGCGACCCTCAGATTACTAGTCCGGTGCCTTAACCACCTGGCCATGTTTAACCTGAATAAAAGAAAGGTGGATAACTCCTTCACTAATTTAGACGCTTGATTAATAAGTACGGTAAATTTTAGAGATGTTTTGTTATTGTTTGAATTTAGTAACAAAATAAAAGTTATCTTGCAAGGAGTTTTCTTAAAGTGCTCATGCTGAATTTTATTTTTCATAGTCGTGGTCTTAAGAAAAATAAAACTAGTGTTGTTTTTTTTTCGTTTTTATTAGATTTTTTAAATTTCGCGCATAATTACACGAGCGCTATCTACGCTAGCTGTCCCTAAATTAGTAGAGTAAGACTAGAAGGAAGGCAGCTAGTCATCATTACTCACCGCCAACTCTTTTACCAACGAACAATGGGTTTGACCGTCACATTATAACACCCCTACGGCTGAAAGGGTGAACATGTTTGGTGCGACGGGGATTTACTAGAAAAAGACTGCAGAGATTGAAAGTTTTGTAATGTTACAAAAACTTCAAGTGATTTAGAATAAAAAAGTTGACTAAATTCGTGAATGAAATCTTACAAACCAATTCTAGAGGCTTGTACTTTTCACGATATTGTAAAACCTTCGTCATTTCTAATTCTGTAAATGAGTAAAGTGAACAAATTACGTAAACAGTAAAGTTTTGTTACTATTTTTATAGTGTGTGCTACAAAAGTTCCGTTTTATTTAATTAAATCATCTATCTTATTTTTATCATTCTAATTGAGAAATGCAGCTGAATAGAAGAGAGTAAAAAATTATATTTTATTTTATTTATCCTTGTATTTGATTGGTCGATAGAAAGATTCTTAAAGACTGCACTTTTGGGATTTGAAACAAACACGGCTAATTCTGTTTGTATTCTATACGGGTTACAGAATAAAACTGTAAGCCTGTTCTTTAAATATTAGTGTGATAGAAAGTAGCAAAAGGCTGCCGTTAAGCTTTATAAATCTTAGGCTAAACAACAAAAACAAACAAACTATTTTCAAACTAATCTTTAAGACGAACAAAAGTTTAATTGTTCAAGTGACACAAGACACACTTCACGTGTCTTTAGAAAGCATCAGTTGTTTTATATATAAAAAATATTGTAGTGAGGATACGACACAAGATTTTAACCATCTCGTGGCCAAAGATGTGTTACACTTAAATTATGAACGCTCGTTTTACAAATTTATATATATGTATATGAACAAAGTATAGTAAAAACTAAATATTTTCACAATATGCATTTCATGTTTATACAGGTAAAACTTGCACAAGAAAACAATCTTATGTTGGCTATATTTTAAGTATTTTAAAACAGAGGTTTTGTATTGATTGCTAGAGGATGCACGAGGTAATGTTATTGTTAATGTTATTGTGTAGCGCGTCACATTTCGAGTTTTAGCTTAATTTCATTGTTTTTACGCATAAACAATAGAACAGACTATCTGAGTTCTACCCACCAGGATATAAAGACTCGATTTTTAACGTTGTAAGTCTGCAGATTTACCGCTAAGCCAAGGGGAACAAAAGGAAGTTTGTTTGTTTGGATGTTTTAATCACAAATCTACACAGTGGGATATCTAATCTTTGTCCACTACGCTACCGGAATTTGGAGTTATAAGTCCCTAAACTTACCAGGCACTCACCGGGAGACAAAATATTTGTTGTCTGCTTCTTATTAAGAGTAAAGCTACTAAACGACTAACTGTGTTGTGCTAAGTACAAGTACTGAAACTCGAATTTTAGGGCTAAAACTTCCAATCTAATCGCTAATCCACAAGAATGGAGGGTGGGTGCGAGACCAAGGGAAGATCAGTTGTTATCAATCAGTTAGGCCAGGAATGGCCAAGTGGATAGGGCATTCTACTCGTAATTCGAGGGGCGTGGGTTTGAATCTCTTCATACCAAAGAGCTCGCCCTTTCAGCCGTGGGGGCGTTATAATGTGACGGTTAATCCCACTATTCGGTGGTAAAAGAGTAACGCAAGAGTTGGCGGTGGGTGGTGATGACTAGCTTCCTTTCCTCTAGTCTTACACTGCTAAATTAGGGACGGCTAGCGTAGATAGTCCTCGTGTAGCTTTGCGCTTGTTATGAATTCATAACAAACCAAACCAATTAATGAGTTAATCAGTAAATTACTTAACGAGTTATTTAATTGATTAGTGACTGAGTTAGTAAAATAGCAGCTATAGTCATTACTATATCAGTAGATTTGATAGGAAATTTAACAATCAAGTTTATTTGTAAGTATGACGAACTTCCTGCTTATGGTTAGTTTTGTGAATCATTGCAAGTAATCAAAACACTGGTTTGAAAAAGTACAAAACTTGATTATTAGCTTTTTTCGTCAAGTGTACTGGAGTTAGGGTTGTACTGTTTCCAAATAACAAAACAACAACCCGTCCAAACCGTTACAGCAATACACATATGAACGGATAAAAAACTAATACAGTGTGATTGGAATACTGTTATTATACATTATTTCTAATTCTTCAAAATACCCAAGGAATTAAATAAAAATGTGATGTTTAAAAACGTATTAGGCTTAAAACTGATATCTTATCTTAAGTAGTTTTCCGGTGGACGATGGCGGGTTAACTGATTTACAATAGCTAACATCCATTGTTCGATTCCCCTTTCATAGACACAACAGACGTCCCCATGTGGCTTTATTATTAAGCAAACAAAGCATCTTATGACGAGTATAATACGAAAATTGTTGTTAGCAACATACAATGACAAACCAAGATTACCATGGGGTCTTCGGAGAAAATATTTAAATCAAACATTAAATGATATATTTGAAAAAATAAACAAAAAAAAGGACAAAAAATAAAATTTATTACACTGATTTCTGAGAAAGTTTCCATAGCAGAGGCCAAAAATAGTAAATATAGCCTATTGGGTCAGCAGTAAGGATAATCTTCTTTAAAGCTGAGGGTAAGTAGGCCATTTAATTTTAAGATTGATTTGAATTTCTCGCAAAGCTACACGAGGGCTATCTGCGCTAGGCGTTCCTAATTTTGCAGTGTAAGACTAAACGGAAGGCAGCTAGTCATCACCACTCACCGCCAACTCTTGGGCTACTCTTTTACCAACGAATAGTGGGATTGACCGTCACATTATAAATCTCCGACGGTTGAAAGGGCAAGCATATTTGGTGTGAAGGGGATTCGAACCCACGACCCTCAGATTACCAGTCGAATGCCTTAACCACCTGACCATGCCGGGCCTCTTAATTTTAAGAGCTAATGTATTACAAAACACTTACTTAAGGTTTATCTTCATTAATCGTAACCATAAAAGTAGAAACATTCTTTCGTTTCTTACTTCTATAAGTTAATTATCTGAAATTTGTTTAAAAACAAATATAAAATGTAAATACATATATCTTAGATGAACATGCACTAAAATCATGAGGTTGAATGGATTATAATAAAACAATGTTGGAACCTCACCAGGTGATTATATTTTGTTTGTAATAGCGTGAATATTTATTTCTTCAATTGTATGAAGGGTCCAACAGTTGAACAAACATGTTGTGGAAACGACTTGTGTTACTTGATTTTGTTACGTACTGTTGCGTATGGCTCGTGAACGGATTTAAACACTGGCTTTGGTGTTTGTGGAATTTTATAAACTAAGATATATTGCGTTTCAGATGATCCCGACACCCAAAAGTGATCCATGTTACTTTTGTTATAAGAACTATTGCTATCTTGCTAATTCTAAATGACTTGTACACACCTTTATAATAGTATACGAAAATTATAAGTCGGAAAATATTGTTATAAACAATTCCCAAAAGCGATAGAGTTTCGATGCTATCACACTACTTACGAACCCTAATGACATCAAAATGCAGTTCTAATACATTCAGTTCCACAGTGACTTCATACTATCTGTTGTTGCCACATAATTTTATGATTTACGTATTCAAAATTATTTAAATATTCCGCACAAAACTGTTCCGTATTTTGGACCCAAACTAAAAGTGTATATGAATACGTTACATTTCAAGTACATAATTAAACTCTAGTTCTCATTTTTTTCTTAGATTACCAGAAATTTAAGGCTGTTAATGCTTGAATATGGAAAGTACAAAAACCGCTATTGTTATTGGAGTTCATTAAACGTTCATTTAGAATTCTTAACAGTTCCAGCAGATGGTACTTAATATAAGTTACTGGAACTGAGAGGATTGAACAAAGTTTGTTGTTTGCTGGATCTGACTGGATAATGAAAAGAATTGCAAACGGTATTGAAGACGACAGAGCACGCAGTGTTGTGACTTCAAAATTTTTTTACTTCAAACAGTTACTAGCTTCTCCAAACACTGTTGAATGGGGACGACTTAACTTAGACGAAACTAGCTAACTTGGCGGAATAATCTATACGTGAAGAACTCTGTTTGAAAGTCTAAAAGAAGCCCTTTTCAAGGCTATTCAAGCTGGTATTGATTCCGTTATCGAACGTCGATTTATACCCTTATTATCTAACACACACAAGCGATTGGTTCTTGCATTATCAGGTCCTATCCAACGCAGTTTCAATCATAGAGAAACTGAGTCCACGAGGTGACACTCTTTCTTTGAATGTGAAGCATAATAATATCATTCCTTTGGAAATGCATTAAGTGGTATAGATTTTATTTTCAAGTATGGCACAAACACGTTTAGGAGTAATGTTTGTAGACATATTTTTGTAATGCATTAATCAATAGCAACACGACTGTTTTAGTATATTTTGAAGGATTATTGGTTAAAATGATGCCAGAATACAAATACACAAGCATATTTATGTATATCTCAAAATTTATTAATACGCGACGGAATTTAACGCATATCTTTATGTTTGTTTTGTTTTTTTTTTAATTTCGCGCGAAGCTACTCGAGGGCTATCTGCGCTAGCCGTCCCTAATTTAGCAGTGTAAGACGAATAGTGGGATTGAACGTTACATTATAATGCCTCCACTGCTGAAAAGATGAGCATGGTTGATGCGACCCGCGATCCTCGGATTACGAGTCGAACGCATGAACACACTTGGCCATGTCGGGCCGTATCTTTATGTATTATTGTTGTATGTACTAGCTATTAAGCTGAAAACCAATGGCACTAGACGAAGCTCACTAATAGATATATTATTTAACGTGTAGTTAGGAATCAACTGAACTGAGTAGACCTTACCAGTACTATGAGTTGATGTATTGTGACCATCAAAATCAGAGCTTGTATATTGTAAACGTTGCTATTATTTTATTTTTGAATGAATTACATATATTGTTTTGTTATGTCTAATTGTTAAATTGTTTCTCTCTCTCAAAATATTAATAATGAAATATATCTTCAACTATAAAATCATAGCACTCTATCGCAGACTTAAAATTACTTATTAGAATCCATTACGAGCATTTACCGGTATTTCTAGCAACAGTATTTACTTTTTAAGTGATCAGATCAGTATTGTCAGAAGAACAACAATGTTTACTTGTTAAGTGATCAGATCAGTATTGTCAGAAGAACAACAATGTTTACTTGTTAAGTGATCAGATCAGTATTGTCAGAAGAACAACAATGTTTACTTGTCAAGTGATCAGATCAGTATTATTAGAATAACAATAGTGTTTACTTGTTAAGTGATCAGATCAGTATTGTCAGAAGAACAACAATGTTTACTTGTTAAGTGATCAGATCAGTATTGTCAGAAGAACAATAATGTTTACTTGTTAAGTGATCAGATCAGTATTGTCAGAAGAACAACAATGTTTACTTGTCAAGTGATCAGATCAGTATTATTAGAATAACAATAATGTTTACTTGTTAAGTGATCAGATCAGTATTGTCAGAAGAACAACAATGTTTACTTGTTAAGTGATCAGATCAGTATTGTCAGAAGAACAATAATGTTTACTTGTTAAGTGATCAGATCAGTATTGTCAGAAGAACAACAATGTTTACTTGTCAAGTGATCAGATCAGTATTATTAGAATAACAATAGTGTTTACTTGTTAAGTGATCAGATCAGTATTGTCAGAAGAACAACAATGTTTACTTGTTAAGTGATCAGATCAGTATTGTTAGAAGAACAATAATGTTTACTTGTTAAGTGATCAGATCAGTATTGTTAGAATAACAATAATGTTTACTTGTTAAGTGATCAGATCAGTATTGGCAGAAGAACAACAATGTTTACTTGTTAAGTGATCAGATCAGTATTGTTAGAATAACAATAATGTTTACTTGTTAAGTGATCAGATCAGTATTGTTAGAAGAACAATAATGTTTACTTGTTAAGTGATCAGATCAGTATTGTCAGAAGAACAATAATGTTTACTTGTTAAGTGATCAGATCAGTATTGTTAGAAGAACAACAATGTTTACTTGTTAAGTGATCAGATCAGTATTGTCAGAAGAACAACAATGTTTACTTGTTAAGTGATCAATGTTTACTTGTTAAGTGATCAGATCAGTATTGTTAGAAGAACAACAATGTTTACTTGTTAAGTGATCAGATCAGTATTGTCAGAAGAACAATAATGTTTACTTGTTAAGTGATCAGATCAGTATTGTTAGAATAACAACAATGTTTACTTGTTAAGTGATCAGATCAGTATTGGCAGAAGAAAAACAATGTTTAATTGCTAAATAATTAGAACAATACCGCCAAAATAATAATAAAAAGTTTAAAATGTTGTTCTCGATACAAGCACGTTCCCCAGTGTCACAACAGTATGTCTGAGGACTTACAACGCTATAAACTTTGTGTAGCTTTGTGCTTAACTATAAGGGGGATTTCCGACTTGGCAAAGCCAGGAGGCTAGAACACTCAACTCGTATTGTAAGGATTGTGAGTTCGAATCCCTGTCACACCAAACAAGTTCGCCTTTTCAGTCGTGAGTGCATCATAAAGGTACGGTCAATCCCACTATTCGTTGCTGAAAGATTAGCCCAACTGTTAAAAGTCGGTGAGAATTAGTAGCTCTTTAGTCTTACATGCTGAATTAGGAATAGTTTCTGTAGATAACTCACGTGTAGCTTTGCGCGAAATTAAAACAAACAAACAAGACAAGAAAACGGTGTATCTTTAAAACGGTTAAATAGGCATATGTATACCTCAAGGAAAATCAGAAAAACATCGTTGTTATGTATTCGAGAAAGTAATGTCAAGAAAATAAGAAAAACAGATATTTTATTGTATTATTTTATTTATTGTATTATATTCACGAAATAAGATGAACAATGTTGCACAGAGAGCAATTTTGAAACCTTTTACATAAAGTCACTGAGGGTGAATGAATTCTTGAATCCTAATAGTAATTTATTGTATTTTTACGAAGGTAATGTTTGTTCAAACTGGTTTTGCTAAAAGATAACAGCTGCAAGCTCATTGGTGTTTCAAACTGAGACACAGAAGTTGGATGTACAGTGTTTCTTTCTTTCTTTGTTTTTGAATTTCGCGCAATGCCACTCGAGGGCTATCAGCGCTAGCCGTCCCTAATTTAGCAGTGTAAGACTAGAGGGAAGGCAGATAGTCATCACCATTCACCGCCAACTCTTGAGCTACTCTTTTACCAACGAATAGTGGGATTGACCGTAACTTTACAAAGCCCTCACGGCTGAAAGGGCGAGCATGTTTAGTGCGATGGCTATTCGAGCCCGTGAGCCTGGTCATGTCGAGTCAAGGGTATAAGAGAGGACCTGTAATATTATTTTATAGGTCCTCATGCATACAGTAGGTTGCCAATTGTTACGTTGGAACATCAAATAGAATACTTATATCTATATATGCTGTTACTTTATATACTGATCTCATGAGAGATATTTTAGTTGTAAACATATGTCGTGCTTCGAGTTGAGACACTCGAAATGCTCTATCATGAAACACCTTTATTGTCTCAAGACAAAACACGATGTTTCATTTCAAAGCACAATTGTTTTACATGATCGAACTTTAATGTTTTAGTTTTGAACTTTCGTTTGCCAGAGAAAAATATTACATGCGTTTTGAAAGTCGCTGTTAATTTTAGGATATAAAAGTAATTTGTATTTATTCAAATTTTTAAAACAACTATTGAAAGAACATTGAAGCTAAGAAGTTGAATGTGTTTGGTCTTATCTTAATTTTAACCTTGGGATTTCATGATTTCATAACACAAAATGTTTATGTCATAAAAAAAACTATGTGCTAATATTTATTGTTATCCAAAAAATGTGTTACACATACGTCCATTATTGTTTTATTCACACGTTTCCAAAGTGTGTGTAACAAGCGAAGAATATAAAAATACCTAAAAAAAACACTGAATTTTATTTTAGAAACTTGCCCTATATATCACAGTAGCTTTACATTGTAATTGTTTGGTATATCTCTCAAACTGTTAACAAGTTTTTCTCTCACACAAAGATAATTTATAATGAAGTGTTTCATAAGACTATATATAACTGTGAATAGCTTAACGGACTTTCAAAAACGTCACTAACACGCCCAAATTACTGCTGCTACCCTACCTTCTCCACCATGTAAAAATTTAATGTAAAAGCTTCTTAGTTCTTCAGTAAAACTCACTTTGGAACAGACCTTTTGGGGTACTTTTTTCGAGTTTTTAAAGAATCAGAAAACGTACTTTATAAAAGTAAAACTATCTCTGTAAAACAAAATTCAACACAATATCTCGGAAAGGCTGGTATGAGTATTAACCTGAAGATGACCTAGGGAGGTCGAAACGTTGTTTTCTGCTTTATTAGTAAAAGTGTTAATACCCATACTAGCCGTCCTGAAACACATTTTTACTTCAAGTAGGTTTCTCGTCTTCACGAAAATTCAACACTTTCTGTGTTAGTTAATAATGAAGCCGTATAAAAAGTAAGACTCTTAACTCTTTGATAGAACCCAGTTAACACTGCAGTAACTTCATGAAAACGATTGTAAATAATTATAATAAAATATATTTAAGAAAGAGCTGGAGATATTAATAAATGACGAAAGACCAACTAGCGAAGTAACATTGTAAAGAAATCAACGAAACTTACAAATAGCTATCATACGAGGATTTCTAATGCAATAAATACATGTTTTAGCACATGAAAAGAACAGTGCAATACAGTTGTTTTAGTGACATGTTATCAACGTATAAAGTACCAATTCAGTATCGAAAAATATTTCTCATTGGTTAACAACGAAAGCTATTAATATAAAAGCTCAAATTTTGTTAAAAAGAAAAATTCGTATTACTTTTTTATGTTTCAATTATGCTGTGTTAAGTGAATGAATTGAAAATCTGAAAAATAACTTGACTTTATAAGTCAGAAATACCACGACTTTTTTCAAAGACAGATTCACAGACTCAGATTGTTAAATATTGTGTTTCGTATGAAATGACTAAGCAATTTCAACGATTATAAAGTTCATTATCTCAGAGCTTGGGAAATTTTCATGTTTAAAAGTGCATTATATTCGTCCATACATTCAACTTATATGAATAAAAATACATTAACTTTGCCCATATGTTTGGCGTCAAAGAAGAAATAAATACATTACAAACCGCTTGACTCACGGTTGATATTGTTACCAAAACTGTTTAATGTGATATTAAATATATTATGATTATCAAAAATGGTAATATTTCTTTGCTCTATAAGCCTTGATATTTGTCTATTTCACTGTTACATTTTAGTAGAAATCCAAAAAATAAGTAAAAGATTGGATCCAGCCTAAATAAATAATTATTTGTTCTTTCTGTCAGACAGGACAAGGAGAGATTGCTGTAATTGGTAAGTTTCTGAACAAAAAACCAGACGTTTTCGAACTTGTTTAATATTGGCTTGGCAAATTGGACTTAGAAACACGACAAAAATTACTGAACTGGCTTTATTTTATGGATTTCTTGGCAATAACAACTTTAGAGAAATATTGAACTCTATCCAACCCTCAATTGTTGTGAAGCCAAGTCACGCAAAGCAATAAGGTCTTGAACGCGCATTATGACCACGTGGTTAAGGCGTTCAACACGTAATCTGAGGTCCCAGGTTCGAATCCACATTACACCGAACATGCTTGCCCTTCTATCCGTAGGGGCGTTATAATGTACAATCAATCCTACTATTCGTTGGTAAAAGAGTAGCTCAAGAGTTGGCGGTGGGTGGTGATGACCAGCTGCCTTCCATCTAGTCTTACACTGCTAAATTAGGGACGGCTAGCACAGATAGCCCTCGAGTAGCTTTGTGCGAAATTCTTAAACAAACAAACAACGCTTCAGATAAACATGAAATAGATATTCTATTTTGACCAACGTTACGCGTATACGGATTCCTCAGTTGTATATATTAACCATAATATATTTTATAACCCTGTATACATTTCATATCTATTTGGAGTGTGAAGGAAGATTTTTCTAAGATATTTTTTATCAAAATGTGTAAATTCCTCCTGTACACACTACAAATTTCAAAGAAAATACAAATATTACATGCAAGGAAAAAGCGAGATTAAATATGTTGTAATCTTCAAATGTTGTCTAATCTGTGTACACAATGTTTTATTGAATTTGTGTTTGTTCTATAAAAACTTACTCGCGACCACTTTTATTTACACTTGAGTTTAAGGACGATTTGGTTTGATGTGTTTTGAATTTCGCGCCAGGTTACACGAGGTCTATCTGCGCTAGCCGTTCCTAGTTATGCAGTGTAAGACTAGACGGAAAGCAGCTAGTTATTACCACCCACCGCCAACTCTTTCACCACCGAATAGGTAGGATTAAGGTGGTTAAGGCGTTCGACTCGTAATATAAGGGTCGCGGGTTTGAGTCACTGTTACATCAAAAATGATCGCCCTTTCAGCCGTGGGGGCGTTATAATGAGTCGATCAATCCCACTATTCGTTGGTAAAAGAGTAGCACAAGAGTTGGCGTTAGGTGGTGATGACTAGCTGCTTTTCCTCTAGTCTTACATTACTCTATTAGGGACGGCTAGCGCAGACAGCCCTCGTGTAGCCTGGCGCGAAATTCAAAAACAAATAAAACTAACAGTTTGGCAGACTAAGACACACTTAGTAGTGTGTTATTAACAGAAACGATAGTTTAGATATTTTTTTAAACTTCTGTGTGTTATGACTGTGTTAACCAAACTATTACATATTTTCAGTAGATGTTTCCTACCGGATTCTTAGTTCCTCTTCCAAATTATATAAACTGTGTTAGTAACTGGAGTAACACAAAACCTTAACAAAGTATATGATGTTTCCTACCGGATTCTTAGTTCCTCTTCCAAATTTTATTAACTGTGTTAGTAACTGGAGTAACACAAAACCTTAACAAAGTATATGATGTTTCCTACCGGATTCTTAGTTCCTATTCCAAATTTTATTAACTGTGTTAGTAACTGGAGTAACACAAAACCTTAACAAAGTATATGATGTTTCCTACCGGATTCTTAGTTCCTATTTCAAATTTTATTAACTGTGTTAGTAACTGGAGTAACACAAAACCTTAACAAAGTATATGATGCTTCCTACCGGATTCTTAGTTTTTATTCCAAATTTTATTAACTGTGTTAGTAACTGGAGTAACACAAAACCTTAACAAAGTATATGACGTTTCCTACCGGATTCTTAGTTCCTATTCCAAATTTTATTAACTGTGTTAGTAACTGGAGTAACACAAAACCTTAACAAAGTATATGATGTTTCATACCGGATTCTTAGTTCCTATTCTAAATTTTATTAACTGTGTTAGTAACTGAGTAACACAAAACCTTAACAAAGTATATGATGTTTCCTACCGGATTCTTAGTTCCTATTTCAAATTTTATTAACTGTGTTGGTAAAAGAGTAACCCAAAACCTGGCAAAGGGTATGATGATAGTTTCCTTCCCTCTTCTTAGTTCTGCTTCCAAATTTTATTAACTGCTAGCACAGATAGCCCTCGAGTAACTTTGTGCGAAATTCCCAAACAAACAAACAAACGCTTCAGATAAACATGAAATAGATATTCTATTTTGACCAACGTTACGCGTATACGGATTCCTCAGTTGTATATATTAACCATAATATATTTTATAACACTGTATACATATACTATTTGGAGTGTGAAGGAAGATTTTCTAAGATATGATTTATCAAACCGTGTAATTCTTAGTTCACACTACAAATTTCAAAAAAATACAAATATTACATGCAAGGAACAAAAGCGAGATTAAATATATAATCTTCAAATGTTGTCTTAGTTCTATTCCAAATGTTTTATTGAATTTGTGTTAGTTCTAACTTACTAACGAAAACTTTATTTACAAAGTATATGATGATTTCCTTGATGTGTTTTAATTTCGCGCCAGGTTACACGAGGTTTATCTGCGCTAGCCGTTCCTAGTTATGCAGTGTAAGACTAGACGGAAAGCAGCTAGTTATTACCACCCACCGCCAACTCTTTCACCACCGAATAGGTAGGATTTATGGTAACTGCGTTCGAACTGTAATAAGGGTCGCGGGTTTGAGTCACTGTAACATCAGTATATGAACGCCCTTTCAGCCGTGGGGGCGTTATAATGATTCGATCAATTTTATTAACTCGTTGGTAACTGAGTAGCACAAGAGTTGGCGTTACAAAGTGATGACTAGATGCTTTCCTCTAGTCTTACATTACTCTATTAGGGACGGCTAGCGCAGACTGCCCTGTTAGTAACTGGAGTAAATTCAAAACCTTAAAACAAAGTATATGACTAAGACACACTTAGTAGTGTCTTAGTTCAGAAACGATAGTTTAGATATTTTTAAACTTATGTGTGTTATGACTGTGTTAAACCAAACTGTTACATATTTTCAGTAGATGTTTCCTACCGGATTCTTAGTTCCTATTCCAAATTTTATTAACTGTGTTAGTAACTGGAGTAACACAAAACCTTAACAAAGTATATGATGTTTCCTACCGGATTCTTAGTTCCTATTCCAAATTTTATTAACTGTGTTAGTAACTGAGTAACACAAAACCTTAACAAAGTATATGATGTTTCCTACCGGATTCTTAGTTCCTATTCCAAATTTTATTAACTGTGTTAGTAACTGGAGTAACACAAAACCTTAACAAAGTATATGATGTTTCCTACCGGATTCTTAGTTCCTATTTCAAATTTTATTAACTGTGTTAGTAACTGGAGTAACACAAAACCTTAACAAAGTATATGATGTTTCCTACCGGATTCGTAGTTCCTATTCCAAATTTTATTAACTGTGTTAGTAACTGGAGTAACACAAAACCTTAACAAAGTATATGATGTTTCCTACCGGATTCTTATTTCCTATTCCAAATTTTATTAACTGTGTTAGTAACTGGAGTAGCACAAAACCTTAACAAAGTATATGATGTTTCCTACCGGATTCTTAGTTCCTATTCCAAATTTTATTAACTGTGTTAGTAACTGAGTAACACTAAACCTTAACAAAGTATATGATGTTTCCTACCGGATTCTTAGTTCCTATTCCAAATTTTATTAACTGTGTTAGTAACTGGAGTAACACAAAACCTTAACAAAGTATATGATGTTTCCTACCGGATTCTTAGTTCCTATTCCAAATTTTATTAACTGTGTTAGTAACTGGAGTAACACAAAACCTTAACAAAGTATATGATGTTTCCTACCGGATTCTTAGTTCCTATTCCAAATTTTATTAACTGTGTTAGTAACTGGAGTAACACAAAACCTTAACAAAGTATATGATGTTTCCTACCGGATTCTTAGTTCCTATTCCAAATTTTATTAACTGTGTTAGTAACTGGAGTAACACAAAACCTTAACAAAGTATATTTTTCATTCTTAGGAAAGTATAAAAAGTTGTGTGTCCTAAACAACATCATAGTACATCTAAACATGGTCCGTTTCTTCTTATTTCAAGTAATCTATTTCTTTCTTGTGTACGTCATGAAGATGTGCACTGAACTACGAAATAATAATAAGTAATTAATAAGAATTACAAATTAATATAAATAGTTTCATTATTGGGTTCTCGTGGAAAATATTTCAAACACATTACAAAGTAAACAGGAAGTACCTATGCACAACATGTAAAAAACGTGAACTTGAAATTTTGTTTTTCATGAAACAAAATCGATGATGAATTTTTTGACTTATAAATGTACCACGAAAATTGTATAAAAATTAATTATCTCTCATTAGAACAGCATTAAGCTTCAGAGACTTACAACAGTCAAGTCTGGGGTTTGATTTCCCACGGTAAAACCGACAGATAGCCCAATGTTGGTTTGTTCTAAAACAAAGAAGCAAAAAATATTTTGTAGTATGAAGGATACTTCGTCTTGTTTGCAACTAAGCACAATGGGATATCTATGTTTTGCCTATCACAGGTATCGAAACCCGGTATCTAGAGTTCTAAGTCCGCAGACATACCGTTGTGCCCCTGGGCTGAAGAAGGTTTCACAAAAGATGTGTGTGTGTTTTCTTATAGCAAAGCTACATCCGGCTATCAGCTGAGTCTACCGAGGGAAATCGAACCCTTGATTTCAGCGTTGTAAGTCCGTGTGTGTGTTTTCTTATAGCAAAGCTACATCCGGCTATCAGCTGAGTCTACCGAGGGAAATCGAACCCTTGATTTCAGCGTTGTAAGTCCGTGTGTGTGTTTTCTTATAGCAAGGCCACATCCGGCTATCAGCTGAGTCTACCGAGGGAAATCGAACCCTTGATTTCAGCGTTGTAAGTCCGTGTGTGTGTTTTCTTATAGCAAAGCTACATCCGGCTATCAGCTGAGTCTACCGAGGGAAATCGAACCCTTGATTTCAGCGTTGTAAGTCCGTGTGTGTGTTTTCTTATAGCAAAGCTACATCCGGCTATCAGTTGAGTCTACCGAGGGAAATCGAACCCTCGATTTCAGCGTTGTAAGTCCGTGTGTGTGTTTTCTTATAGCAAAGTTACATCCGGCTATCAGCTGAGTCTACCGAGGGGAATCGAACCCTTGATTTCAGCGTTGTAAATCCGTAGACTTACCGCTGTACCAGAAAACTTATATTTTCTTAAAAGTTATATATTATAAACATTTAAGGAAGATTTTGAACTAATTTACAATAGAAAAATGAAATTACAATCATTAATTTGTAGTAAAGATTTTCAACTGAAGTAAAATAATCCGAAAAAGTCATTGTTGTCTACATGTTAAAGATGAGTTTGATTGAATATTTATTTCTAAAAAAATATACATGTTTGGTAAAAAAAAATTTTAAAAAGCAAGAAATGATTGTTCCATCAAAACTTTATGTGTGTGTTTTTTTTAGAAAGAAACTGAGATGTATTTTAGTTTTAGTTTCGGAAAATCTTTTACATAGGGAAATATTCTATCTGATTAATTCAACTTTTACTTGAAAATAAATATTAGAGACTTAAAATATGGGGGTCCTGTAAAATGCTCGACATATATCAAGCTTTGATAAACTCTATAATAAGAGATTAGTGTAATTCTATCTTATGTTGTATTGCTGTATCATTCTAAGGTTATAAAAAAAAAACCATAAACCACTAGTGCTTCTCTTGAAATTAGTACTGTAAGAAGTTTTACAGGTAAAAATAAATTGCAAAATTGTTATTGTTAATTAAGTCTGTACATTTACCACACAGCTGAAGATTTAGGTTATAGTACCGTCACCTGTTGAGCTTTACGCGAAGCTGATCACATAAATTTCAGTGCATTAGTTCAAAAAAGAAAAACTTCAAATTCAGTTTTTGGTATCAGAAGATTAAAAATTCGAGACTGTAATATGTTGTAATTAAATATCGTTAATGTATGCGCAATATTATAATGAGTTTTCTAATATCATTACTTAAAATTCCAAATAAATAACACCAACCTACGCTGGAGGCAGCAGTAAATGTTCAAAACATTAAAAAACTAATAAAAAAGCAGTGACAAATGTTCAGATATTTAAAAAACTAGTAAGGACAATAGTGAATGTACACAGTTAAAAACTAGTAATGAGATATTAGTAAAGTTTCAAGCGCTTAAAAACTAATAAGAAAGCGATGATAAATGTTGACACATTTTAAAAACAAATAAGGAAGCGGTGATAATTGTTCACACATTTTAAAAACTAATAAGGGATCAGTGGCAAATGTTCAGGTCTTTAAAAACTAGTAAGGACAATAGTAAAGGTACACAGTTAAAAACTAGTAATGAGATATTAGTAAAGGCTCAAGCGCTTAAAAAATAATAAGAAAGCGGTGATAAATGTTCACACATTTTAAAAACTAATAAGGAAGCGGTGATAATTGTTCACACATTTTAAAAACTAATAAGGGATCAGTGGCAAATGTTCAGGTCTTTAAAAACTAGTAAGGACAATAGTCAAGGTACACAGTTAAAAACTAGTAATGAGATATTAGTAAAGGCTCAAGCGCTTAAAAACTAATAAGAAAGCGGTGATAAATGTTCACACATTTTAAAAACTAATAAGAAAGCGGTGATAAATGTTCACACATTTTAAAAACTAATAAGAAAGCGGTGATAAATGTTCACACATTTTAAAAACTAATAAGAAAGCGGTGATAAATGTTCACACATTTTAAAAACTAATAAGAAAGCGGTGATAAATGCTCTCACACTTAAAAATTAATAAGGAGGCATTAAATATATTTTCAGACACGTTAAAATCATTATAGAAACATTAATGAATGCCAACCCAGCTTCAAACTATACGGGTAAGGGGGATAAATGCTCACATGAATTGAAAGTATGAATGAAATAGATATAATAATCTTATTCAAACCGCCAATAGTTACCATGGCGAAGCCCAGAGAACATTATAACAATCTATATGGATAATGCACGTATCCGATTCTTAACAATTTATATTACTTTGTTAAACCGGTGTCTTTCTTTCTCGTATTGTACCTGTTTTCTGTATATCCTATTATATTGTTTGATAGCCACAGGTGGTATTAAAATGTTCGAATCGGTTGAGCTTGGAAACGAAACGAAACCTTGGCAGGAGCTCAGTTTAGAGAGAGAAGTCTGAGGAATTATCTCCCCAACAGGGGGTGTTCAGGAACGTTGTGGTTCCTCTTCGTTCCCGCTCGTGGAAGTTTATTTATTTGCTCGTGGAAGTTTTCCCGTGTTTTAATTTCACATTGTTTGAGGCAATGAAGTGAAGTTGGGCAGTATGAAAATGACGGGTGAGAAAGGTCAGCGAGTCCTCATAAAGGAAGTGGACAAGTCCGGAGCCCGCAATCAGAAAAGAAGCAAGCCGCAGATCAACCCCACGATTATCTGTGGAACGTCCTGTGATCAGGGCCAAGTAAAAAAAAAAAATATATCGTCTTCATTGAAAACTATATAATGTATAATGATACACACACATATTTATATTATAACACGTATGGACAATTTACGTATAAATTGTACTTATTTTATCATTTTGTGTTTGTTAATAACGTATTTCATGTTGACTAAAATGTTATTCGTGATAAAATAATCACCATTAGAACGTGATATATAATTATTGACTAAACTGGAATTTATTCTACGACTTTAAGTTATCAAAACGTATAACATAAAAATTTAATTTTATTTTGTAATTACTAATACTGACCTCCCGCTAGTACAGCAGTATGTCTCCGGATTCACAACCCTCAAATTAGGGATTCGATTCCCCTCGGTGAGCTGAACAGATAGCCATTTGTGACTTTGCTATAAGAAAAACACGCACACACTAATACTTGTTCAATAAATATAAACGAGCAAGCACGTTAAAATACCACTGAGAAACACAGTACCACAATTTTACTTTACAAGTATGGGGCTCTTCAGTTTGTGTCTGGGGAAAAGATGTTGTCTTAAGTATCAATAAGAAAGAACTAATGTTTTTCTTTTCTTCCTTCCTTGTCGAAAGAGAGTGCAAGACATTCCTTTTTATTATTTCCAAGAAAAGCTCAGCTGAACACTGGTGAATTCCTTACTATGGAGGAATATTTCACTATGAAAAGCACAACAAATACATTCTGTTGCATTTGAAAATATTATATACAACGATATAATAATATATAAAGAATGTTTTTATGGATTATATACAACGATATAATAATATATAAAGAATGTTCTTATGGATTATATACAACGATATAATAATATATAAAGAATGTTTTTATGGATTATATACAACGATATAATAATATATAAAGAATGTTCTTATGGATTATATACAACGATATAATAATATATAAAGAATGTTCTTATGGATTATATACAACGATATAATAATATATAAAGAATGTTCTTATGGATTATATACAACGATATAATAATATATAAAGAATGTTCTTATGGATTATATACAACGATATAATAATATATAAAGAATGTTCTTATGGATTATATACAACGATATAATAATATATAAAGAATGTTCTTATGGATTATATACAACGATATAATAATATATAAAGAATGTTCTTATGGATTATATACAACGATATAATAATATATAAAGAATGTTCTTATGGATTATATACAACGATATAATAATATATAAAGAATGTTCTTATGGATTCAATTCGTACACATATAGTTTTAATTTCAAGAATTTCCCCAAAATGACTAAAACCTCTGAGGCCTGGCATGGCCAAGCGCGTAAGGCGTGCGACTCGTAATCCGAGGGGCGCGGGTTCGCGCTCGCGTTGCGCTAAACATGCTCGCCCTCCTAACTGTGGGGGCGTATAATGTGACGGTCAATCCCACTATTTGTTGGTAAAAGAGTAGCCCAAGAGTTGGCGGTGGGTGGTGATGACTAGCTGCCTTCCCTCTAGTCTTACACTGCTAAATTAGGGACGGCTAGCACAGATAGCCCTCGAGTAGCTTTGTGCGAAATTCCAAAAACAAACAAACTAAAACCTCTGAAAAGCCTTGCATAAAATAGTGGAATAATAAAAAAACATTCGTGATCATTTGGTCGAGTGGGTTTACGGTTAGTTATATAATTTGAAACAACCAGTTAGCTTGGATTATGACCATGTACTACTTTTGATACGTGTTTCAAGACCCTATGAGGGTTTGGTTTATTTAAAATTTCGCGCAAAGCTACACAAGAGCTATCTGCGCAAGCTGTTCCTAATTTAGCAGTGTAAGACTAGAGAGAAGGCAGCTAATTATCTCCGCCAACGCTTGGGCTACTTTTTACCAACAAATAGTGGGATTGACCGTCACATTGTAACGCTTCCACGTCTGAAAGAGCGAACATGTTTGGTGTGACGGGGATTCGAACCCACGACCCAAGAATTACGAGTAGAGTGCCTTAACCACCTGGCAATGTTGGGCTCATTATGAGAGCAAAAACAATATTTTAATATTTTGTTATTCATTTTCCAGTTTAAAACAACTTTATTCAAATATGATTCTAAATGTATATGGGGTTGTTCACTTCAGCTGGTTCTAAGTAGTTACATCAAAAACAACTGAGTTCAAATAAATTGATGAAATAATATTGGGTCTTTCGTGGTTTTATTTGTCGGTTTTACGCAATTTCATTGATCTACAAAAAGAAACCCTGTTGATTAAATTAGAACTGGCTGAATCCTCAGTGAGTTACACGTTTTAACCCCTAAATTATTTCACTCCATCACAGAATCTCCTGTAGAAAAGGGGCTTTTCTGGATACATTTGACCGAATGCTTAGTAAACTAAACTTTTTTTTTTTTTGCCGCCGAATTATCTCATTTGATTACATAATTCCCTTACGGATTTTAGAGATTAAATATATGTGCATAAAGTGTTCAAACACTTATAAGATTTTTAAGCGTTTAAATGTTGCTGTTGAATTTATATGCAAAGTCAACGTATCTAACTCCAAATTCCATTTTGTTTTGTACCGTCTTGAATAAAAACAGAGTTTAGGTGAACTCTATTCAACTTAGATTATGTAACGTTTAAAATAATAACTATTGGAATGTATGTTTTAAAAGGAATCTGGTATGAAATTGTAATATTCTATGAAATTCCATAATCGAAAGTTTAGTTATATATATGCTGATATTTAGTTTTTTATATTAATTTGAAATTATCTTAAGAAAAACATCGCATCATTATATACAGAAGTGTACAATGTAGTTTAATGGACTTCAATGAAACTTCCAGTACTAGCTGAACACTAACTCCATAATTATAGCGATATAAATTAACTGCTAAATGAGAAAATTTCAACCAGGTTCATTTTTAATTATAGCATTATCTCATTCAAGAGGAACACCAATGAAATCAGATTAAATTAAGTACTTCGTGAACTTCGAATTTCAAAAACTTCCATTAAGGAAAATCAGGACATCACCAAAGCTGTCACAGACAATTTCAATATGAAGGTTGGATTGTTTTATATTAGTAATTTTGCTGAACTGCTTAAAATGAACATTTGCGATAATAGGCTATCAGTTACCATTGTGACCTTTATTTAATGTAGAAGTTCATAAGACAGAGATCTCGTTATAAACTGTTGGCGACTTTTGTGCACTATACATAGGACAAGTGAGATATTCTGGAATATACACTTTGAACGTATAAGTGTAAATTTATACTTCCATAAACGGTATTTTATTCAAAAGGCAAACGGCCCGGTGGTTAGGGTGTTCGGCCTTTCAGCTGTGGAGTCGTTATAATATACGATCAATCTCTCTATTCACTAGTGAAATAAGAGGCCAAGAGTTGGTAGTGAATGGTTTTGATAAGTTGCCTTCCTTCCAGTCTATCATAGCTGTATTAGGAACAGCTACCACATATAGCCTGCGAGTAGCTTTGAGCGATGTTAAAAACAAGCAATCAAAACCTACAATGTTAATACACGAACGGGAAATTGTACATAGAAAAAAACATTTCTCATTACCTTTATTACATATTCACGATTAGAAATACAGACAGATTAGATGTACAATGTTGTCGCTTAGGTTGTTTGGCTGATATTTTTGTTCATAAATCACTCAAATATTGTTCAGTGCAGTTTGGCAGGGCTCAGCATGGCCAAGTGGTTCAGGCACTCGACTCCTACTCCGAGGGTCGCGGGTTCGAATCCCTCGTAACACCAAACATGCTCCATGTGGAGGCGTTATAATGTGATGGTCAAACCCACTAAGCGTTGGTAAAAGAGTATCCCAAGAGTTGGCGGTGGATGGTGATGACTACCTGCCTTCCTTCTAGTCTTAGATTGCTAAATTAGGGACGACTAGCGCAGATAGCCCAAGTGTTTCTTTGCGCGAAATGCAAAAACAAACAAAACTAACAGTTTGGCAGACTAAGACACACATAGTAGTGTGTTATTAACAGAAACGGTAGTTTAGAGATTTTTTTAAACTTCTGTGTGTTATGACTGTGTTAAACCAAACTATTACATATTTTCAGTAGATGTTTCCTACCGGATTCTTAGTTCCTATTCAAAACTTTATTAACTGGAGTAATAGTTGAACGATTTTCACTTTATGTAGCTTGGACTGTGATTACCCATCACATATTTCCAACGAATATGCTTCACTGGACTTCTACTTCACATTTAAAATTTTAAGGTAATAATTACCTGAGATATAAAATCTTCAATTCAGATTTTTCCTTTTTTTCCCCTTCTCACCGGAAGTTCGGGAGTTTATTTGATTAAAAACATACTTAACTTTTATATATTTGTTTTTGAAATTCCTAAACAGATATTTTTAACCTATAATTATGTTTCTCCTTTGGTGTAAATGTAAGCCATATAAGGAACCTCGATTAGGGTTAAGAGTAATGAGACGGCAGCCGTCTTTTGTTCAGTCCCTAAGGGATTAGGGTATTACAGCACTAGAATATTATTCAAAATATCAGCCGTTTTTCTTGTTGTGGCAGAGATTATGGAACACCTACGGTTATGAGATGTTGTAATCCGCTATAAGGAAAACAGGAGTGCCAGGTATTAATAGAAAGAAGAAGACGGAATCTTCCATATCCGTGGTTCTTTAAATTTTTTTAGACCGGATTAGAGTACATTAATTCATGAGACCTATTTTTCCTTTTTATTTCTTACATATACTCTTGCAAAAGAGAAACGCAAAAGGGATATTTTTGTTATTTTAAAGAGAAATATATGTAATAACGTTACAAGCTCAAAGTATGTGATCTTACACGTGTTAAGGCACTGATTGTCAGACCAAAATGACAATAAACGTTGTGCACTTTGAAAACGGAGGAAAACATCGGATTTTTCGCCAAAACGCACTCGTGTCCAATTAATTTGTTTGAGAGATCTGCATGTTCTGCACGTGCAACATGTGCAAAATCCCTATAAAAGTGACGGGTTCTCGGTTTCCATAGCTCAATGTTAAGCCACCGACACGCAATACAGTTACGCCAAGACTGACAGAAGCACAATGCAACAACGCCATTGGTCGCTTGGAAGCAGGCGAATCTCGCTCAAATGTTGCCAGAGCTGTGAATGTCCACCCAAGCACCATGACAAGGCTATGGAATCGTCACCAACAACATGGATCAACTCGTGACCGTCCACGATCTGGCAGATCTCGTGTGACCACGCCCGCACGAGATCGTTACGTCCGGTTACGTCACCTTCGGGATAGGACCACCACTGCGACGTCTACTGCCTCAACCATACCAGGGTTGCGTAGGATTTCCGATCAGACCGTACGCAACCGTCTACGAGATGCAGGAATCCGACCTCGACGTCCAGTCAGAGGCGTCATCCTCACCCAGCAACATCGTCAAGCACGACTGCAGTGGACTCGGGCACATCGGGTATGGCCTCATCGACGATGGAGGCATGTTTGGTCCAGCGATGAATCACGTTTTATGCTTCGTAGGCAGGATGAAAGGACCCGTGTTTATCGTCGCCGAGGTGAACGTTTTGCAGCAAACTGTGTGCAGGAAATTGACAGATTTGGTGGTGGCAGCGTCATGATGTGGGATGCCGTCGCCTACAATGCCAGAACAGACATTTTGCACGTTCGAGGGAATCTTACGGCTCAATGATACGTCGACGAGATTTTTAGGCCCCATGTGCAACCCATCATGGCGAACGTCAACGACGTTTTTCAACATGACAACGCCCGTCCTCACACAGCCCGACTTACCACTGTCTTCTTGAGACACCACAACATCAACGTTCTTCCCTGGTCCTCCAGATCGCCAGATTTAAACTCCATCGAACATCTTTGGGACGAGTTGGACCGACGTCTGCGACGGCGACAACCTCAACCGCGGACTCTATCTCAGCTTGCAGCAGCTTTGCAGGCTGAGTGGACAGCCATTACACATGATGTGATTCGTCATCTCATCGCTTCTATGGGCAGGAGATGCCAAGCAGTTACTGATGCTCACGGGGGGCATACTCGTTATTGACGTTGAGTGACGTTAAACTTCAACTAGTGAGCGTGGACTTCGCCTTTGCAGACTTTGGATGTTCAGCAGTGAATGTGCAAAGTTTCACACATGTCATACAGAACTACCCGGAATAAACTTGTTAACAATTTGTCTCAAATTTTGCCTTTTACGTTTCTTTTTTTGAAGAGTTTATATTTGTGCGCCGATTCAGTTTTATTACTCGTCAGAATCTCAACAACGGTTCCCTCAAATTGAAATTCTTTTAAGCAGGATTAGAACGAATTAATTTTTGAAATCTTGAGCGTGGTCAGTTATATCGATGAAAGCGTTTGACATCCTAAGTCCAAGACTGTAACTAAATCTTAAATTGGTCAAGATTTGACGGAGCTATGAGCTAAATATTTGTACTTAGAAAAAAAACATCTTAGAGTCGTTCTATGAATTGTCAGGAGTCTTTCTCCCTTGGTTTACTAGATTTTGACATGATATATGTAGATGTTATTATTGCTGTATCTTGACATGATATATGTAGATGTTATTATTGCTGTATTTTGACATGATATATGTAGATGTTATTATTGCTGTATTTTGACATGGTATATGTTGATGTTATTTGGCTTTGCTATAAGAAAAACACATACACATAGACGAGGATTGGGAGACGAGCGCTATAACCACAAAGTTATTCAAGACTCAAAAATAATAATAACAAAACACGATTAGATTAAAATTTTAATATGAAATGACTTTAGAAACACCAAATTTTTGGTATGTAATACCTGTGCGCATACATTTAGTGATGAGAATAAAATTTATCTGTTAACTTGGAATATAATTCAGTGTTGTTCTTATTTCAAAGAAACATCACTTCGCTGAGTTTGCATTTGCTGAACCGTGCGATCATGGAAGGTAAAACAGCGAAACGATGTGGTTTGTTTGTTTTGAATTTTGCGCAATGCTAGACGAACGCTATTTGCACTATTTGTCCCTAATTTAGCAGTGTGAGATTATATGGAAGGCAACTAGTCATTACCATCCACTGCCAACTCTTGGACTACTCTTTTAACAATGAATAGTGGGATTGACCGTAACAATATAACGCCTCCACGTCTGAAAGGGCGAGAGTGTTTGATGCGACGGGGATTCGAAGCAGCGACCCTTGGATTACGAGTCGAGCGCTTTAACCATCTGGCCATCGGGCTTGACATAAAATGACAGCAACTGCATGTGCTCTCTCTAGTATGAATTCGAGAAAAAACTTAAAAAAATAGAACTTAATAAATTTCGACTTCTTATCAAATTTATTCGGAGAAACTTCAACTAAAGCCTTAACATAATCAGCAAACATCCCTAAGTGATGTACAAACAAATATCAACTATAACTGTTAATGTTGTCCGTGAGTATTTTAATGTAGTGTCTGGGGGTTAAGACATTCAACTCAGAACTCGCAAGTTTGCATTCCTTCATCGAATATGCTTATCCTTTCAGTAAGAGCATTATAATCACTATTATAATTATAATTATAATACCAGTATTTGTTGTTAAAGAGAAGCAACTTTCCCTTTAGCCTATCCCTTCTAAATTAGGGACGGTTAGCACAGATGACTTTCGAGTACTTTAGCGCGAAATTCAACAAATACAATTTTTTTTAACAATGTTAACCCGACCCTTCCAGATCGCCACTGTTTATGCGAGATTTCTCAAAGTCAAAGACAACACGTTGGATCCAATGCCGAACTCACCTTAAAAAAAAAGATCTGTGTACATTTTGAAAGAACCAGCTTATCAAGTAGAAGTAAGGTTCTTCATTCAGACCGTTTACAGATACCCTCGTATACTTCTGCAGTGCATGTGTCAAGTCACTTAGTGAATTTCTAACTTCCTAAGTCAGGTCTGGTGGAGAGGAATGTATAACCATTCTCATCCGCTTGTTCCAATAAATCAGTTCGAATTCTTACCAGAACAGAGTATTTATTTTAATAATAGGAGTGTGTGTGTGTGTATTTTTCTGATATCAAAGTCACATTGGGTTATCTGCCCACCGAGGGGAATCGAACCCCTGATTTTAGCGTTGTAAATCCTTATATTTACTGCTGTCCCAGCAGGGGACTTGATGGGAGGAAATAATTGTTTGTTTGTTTTTGAATTTCGCACAAAGCTACTCGAGAGCTATCTGTGCTAGCCGTCCCTAATTTAGCAGTGTAACACTAGAGGGGAGGCAACTAGTCATCACCAGCCACCGCCAACTCTTAGGCTACTCTTTTACTAGCGAATAGTGGGATTGACCGTCACATTATAAAGCTCCGACGGCTGAAGGGCGAGCATATTTGGTGTAAAGGGGATTCGAACCCACGACCATTATATTACGAGTCGAACGCCTGAACACACTTGGCCATACCGGGCCAGGGAGGAATTAAGAAACTTTGTTTCCCAACTAAATAAACAATCAATAGATTTAAAAGTGGCATATTTATAGCCCAACACGTTCCAACATATCTTATTATACTGCTATTTATTTAATTTATGTTAACTGTCTCCTTAACCAATGATCAACTAATATAAGCACACCCATAAATACGTATATGCTTATGTATATATATTAAATATTATACTAAAATTGTATTATTAAAATTCATTGATTACATTTAAACGAATATTTTCATTGACTCTACAACGTTTATAAACAATTAGACCTACAACAATGATCGAATATATGTGTAGTGCAGCCATACCATTCGATTATTATTAACATAACCATATTATGTTTTTGAGTTATTTGTCATTTGGAAATAGGCATAATGAAATCTAACTGTACACACTGACCTGAAATATGTATGTAGAACGCTTATACCCTTACGAAAGTTTAACAGTAAAACGCCGGTAAACATATACAGTCTGAAACAGTGTGGTAATTTATATATTTGTGTATATAACTGTAAATGTATTGGAAAATATATAAATTAAATGCTTATACTGAAACAAGGACGTTTCTAAAGCCAAAGTATTTTGAAAAATCTTTACTTTTATTTTTTAAATAAATTGACTAATTTCATGAACAATAAAAAGTGAGAGCTTATCAACTAGTCCATGTTTTTGTAAGATCTTATTTATTCACATTAGATACTTTGGTGGACATTAGTTGTATTTAAAATGGATATATCCACACAAAAAAATGTATACCATAACCATGAAGCTAGTTCAAATTATAACTACAAGATGGCAGGACAGGTGCGCGATATAAATCATTAATCTGTGAATCGTTTTCCTTTCATAACACGTAGTAACAGAAACTAGATAAATTTAAGTTTTATTACATGTATTTATTTGTTTTATACGCTATATTGAAATGTAACTTCACCAAGAGTCTCAGATTATTCGTTAGTTTCTCTTTCTATGTTAAACTAACAAACTTCAATTTGAAAACACGATATGTTCATTAATTTACTAGTTTTAACATAATGTGTTTCCTTATACAAAATTATTCTTCTATAGAACTCGAATCAAACCTACAAATTTAAACCTATTATTTTAAATGGAAGTGTTAGTATTTGTTTTCGAATTTATTAAAAAGTACCAGACTGGAATTTGATAAAACAGATACATGCTTTGTTATTCGTAGAGAACAAAAATATAGATAAATAATATTTACAAATGTTAAGAACACATTTAGCAACAACAAATAAGTTACTAACAATAATGATCCTGCGAAATTCGTGAAAATTCATTATCTTATCAGATTCTGATGAAAGTTTTGTATACCTTATTTCAACCCATCATAAACTACAGTCAGTTGAATACATTATATTAATATGATATAGAATATGCAACTGAAAAATTCATGTTACAGCCACGGCTGATATAAAATCGCGATGGAACGGCATTTAGCGGATTTAAATTTCGAACTTCTTTGGATTTTCGTAAATAGCGCAACGCCATCAAAAACTTTTGGGAAAGGTAGGTAAAAGCCGTGTTTGACTTAATGTATTCAATCAGATCCTAAAAGTGTCTTAGGAAAGGATATTTAGAATTTATAACACAAGAATACATTATTTATTTAATAACGTTGAAAAACAAATGAACATAAATTGTTACAAAAAGAGGCCTGTAATAAGTCTCGTCCTAGAATGAAATGGGTATTGACGCTATTCTATACAAAGATATGTTGGCTAAGACATTATAGATTTATGAGCCCCCAGACTGTTAAAACAGGCTCTGGGAAATCGTGATATTCGTAGATGGATTATGGAAAGCGATAGGGAGGAATGATGTGCTTTTGACACGACAGCTAATGACGAAGCTTTTTGTGGAAACTACACTGCAAGACCATTTCTTATGGAGCATGACCAAATGTGTTGACTTTGGCTATAATTACATGGAATAACCTTTTTTGATACAGTTAACAAATGTTTTTCGTATTTTACATTAAAAACGTCTGCTCGTTTTATAATATAATCCTGGTTTATCAAAAACTGAATAGCTGATACTGACTGTAATCTATAAATATTGTTAAATCCTTCGATTATAAAGTAAAGAGATTCAGGCTTGAAAATTTGATGACGAATTTAAATCACGTCCACATTAGCCATACTGTTTTCGAACAAATGAGACTGCTTTGTTTTTGCGGTGAAATTTTATTTATTTTTCAAAACTGCTTGATTAAACACATACGTGTTACTTGAATATGTATAAGATATGTTACGTATAGGTTTATAGTTCGTATGTTTACTTTAGTCATATAATATATCATGTTTTGCTTTTATATATATTTCTTAAGCGTTTACTCAACGATTCTTCTCCAAGTGTCGTTAAATAAATGTTAAACACGTGTGTATATCTGAAACAAGGAACTTGTTGGTTATAAATGCTGACATGTTTGAATTCCAGTTGAGATTAGGTACACCAGATTATTTACGCTTCTATTTGTAGTTGAGATTAAAGATATGCAATTGGCCATCTGTGCTCTGTCCACTATGAATATCGAAAATCAGCTTTCAGATATACTGTTGAACCACAGAGATCTCAATAACCACTTTATTTCATTAATATTCCATGCTTACTAATAACCATCTTATCTTAGAAATACATATATCTAGCGCCCTATATATGGGAACGATCAAAAACACACAGACATATATGCTTACATGTATACTTATTACAAATTAATTTCAAAAAAATTAATTAGTATTATCTTACTCAATCCTTTCAAAACCAATTTATGTACTGACATATTAATGTTGAAAATTAGGAACTGTCAATAGTGAATGTATAATGCTCTATATGACATTATCTGATACATCACAAAATATCTTTCTTTTAAAATACATAAAACCTGTCATTAATTTTAAATAAAAAAGTTCAGTATAACCTTATGTATATAATTATAATAAAAAATGTAAATAATGTGCAGAATTTACTATGTGACTGTTACGTATATTTACTATGTGACTGTTACATGTATTTACTATGTGACTGTTATGTATATTTACTATGTGATTGGTACGTAAATTTACGATGTGATTGTTACGTAAATTCCTTGGTAGTCTCTTTTTTATAAATATGGAAAAAATAATAGAAAAAAAACATGATTGTTGTTTTGTTATTAAATACAAGCTGTACAAAAGGCTATCTATACTCTGCCCATAACAGGTATCGAAACCAGATTTCTAGCATTATATGTCTATTTTATATGTTATCCTTCAAATTGATTTTTAGAATTGAGATATTACGTTATTAATAGAATTAAAGATAAATAAGAGTTTACCGATTTAAAAGTATCCAATAGATGTAAAATATTTTCAGTCTAAAGATTTCTATCTGTTAACGTTTTTATACACAGTCTATAACTAATGAAATAAATTCTACACAAACAATTTAATTATAAAATAAGTCTAAAGATATTATTATTAGCAAGTTGTTGAAACCAAGAAAAAATTGAGGTTATGGTAGATCCATATTCATTATTACAGTACCTGTATGCCATTCCTAAATTACATGTCTAGAGATTTACAACAGTAAAATCAACTGTTCAGTTCCCCTCGGTGGACTAGATAGATAGCCAAATGTGGCTTTTCTGTAATAAACACACACACTAAACTACACAAATCTCCCATTATATTTCGTTTTATTCCTAGCTCAGTAAAAACTATGCTGAAACAATTTGTAGTTTTATTAAAAAATTATTAAATCAGCTATTTTTTTAAAAAATTAGAACAAAACTCAAGTAGTAAACATAATTTCTGGATAACTAAAAATAACTAACCTATTTTAAAAGCTTTTAACATTTTAATAAAAACAAAACAAAAACAATATAAACTTATGATTTTACTATTTTATTAACGATTATATCACTTAACTCTTTTGTAACGAAGATTAATTCATGAATAGATCAATTTATAGATTTATGAAAAGAGACAGAAAATCAAACCTTTATTGCTAATAGTTTAAAAAAAATGTCCTGTTTTTGTATATATAATAATTATATTCACACTGGTAGTCATATTTATAAATATTTATAAATAAATTGTAGGTATTCCGATGGGTGATAATTATTCAACCAGAGATGTTAATTTATATCTCAGAACGATTGGTATGGGTATTCTCTCCTTATCAATAAAAGTGTTAATAAAAGTGGTTTGTTTTTAATTTTGCGCAAAGCTACTCTAGGGCTATCTGCGCTAGCTGACCCTAATTTAGCAGTGTAAGACTAGAGAGAAGGCAGCTAGTCATCACCACCCACCGCCAACTCTTGGGCTACTCTTTTACCAACGAATAGTGGGATTGACCTTCACATTATAACGTTCCCACGGCTAAAAGGGCGATCGTGTTTGGCGTGACGGGGATTCAAACCCGCGACCCTCAGATTACCAGTCGAGTGCCTTAACCACCTGGTCATGCAGGGACCCAGCCGTTCTCAGATACAATTTTATTTCAAGTGGGTTTCTCGTCATCAAGACTTTATATCTTTATTATTATGAAAATAAACTTATAAATATTTCTTCAAATTAGGAATTATTTAATTTAACTTATAGATATATTGATGATTTAATTAGCATAAATAATCTATTAATAAGTAATTATATCAGTAATATTCATCCAACAGTTTTACAAATCGAAAACAAATCTATATCAAATACTGAAGCATACTATTTAGATTTTGATATTAAGGCAATTATTAATCATCGCAATATTAGTATTTACGATAAAATAAATTATTTTAGATTTCAAATTTTCGTACCTCTCTCGCCAGACAGTGACGTTTCAAATCATGTCACACAGAACATCGTATATTCACTATTAACAGTTCCTAATTTCTAACATAAATAATCAGTGAATAAACTGATTTTTAAAGGATTTAGTTAAACAATTCTAATTAAATATTTTAAATTATTTTGTAATAAGTATACAAAATATGTATGCAAATATATAACTAGTAGTATAAACGAAATAATAATAAACATAATAAGGAATCATTTTCTAATTCTTGCACGGCAAATTATGTGAATTACTTGTTTGGACTGTATCGTGTATAGATGGATTAATGTTGATGTATAGCTCTCCCCATATAAGACCTGCTACATCATCATTCTTCATATACTTTCGAAAATCATGATGGTAGTACAGGTGGGTGGAAAATAGGAGCTGTACTGACAACTTAGGTTGAGCTAAGTATAGTAATGTCTCAATACCGTGGTATTTATGTCTAAAGCATCGTTATGGGAGTTCAAGGACTGTCTTTTATTGATATATTGATATATATATATAATGATATACTGATGTATATATTGATATATTGTATTCCAAATATTCCTTTATTCTTACCGAATTCTTTTTGTGAAACCACTTTTCTATATCTGGCAACAGACAGTGAATGTCATAAAGATGTGACACGTTGAGGACTAGAAGCAAGTACATCTGCTTTTTTCTAAGAAACAAAAAGAGTGCGAGGCCTGCGAAAATGAGGTTTCTTACTTTTACTAGTACCTCAAACACCAGGACACATTGGATAACTACCCACCTTATGGTGTGAGTCCAAGTGACACATGTCTGTTTTGTAGTTGGGTGTTTCCTTTCTATTGCATGTTCTACGTAATATTACAGTCCATTATTTCTCTTCCAAGGCTTGGATATATTACACTATTTTTCCTTATAATGTATTCTATTGTTTTTTTCATTATATATATATGTGTGTGTGCGTAGGTGTTTACACACTAGAATGAAATGTTTCTTCTAACTAATTCCAGTTTAGTATTGTTAAGCAAGATATTACAATCAGTACGAAGTTTTTAGTATCATGTTTCTTATTTTCCTTGTAGTGACAATACTTAGAAATAAATGAGTTCTTATTACTTCGTATGTTGGTTTAGAAAATTTTTTTTTTATTTAACACATAGATGTTAGGAAGGTGATAAAGTACCCGTATTTTTGTATAAGTACATACACACACACGTGTATATACACATTTTTAATGTTTTAGATGCCAGAGCTAATTTTAAGCCTTTTGTTTCATTTATGGAAGTCTCACGCACAATTATTCGAGGTCTACTTGCGTTAGCCATTCCTAATTTTGAAATTTAGTTCGTTTCTTTAAGAGCAAAGCCACACTGAGCTATCTGCTGTGCTCACTGTGTGGAATCGAACCACGTATCTTAGTGGTGTAAGTCCGTAAACCCTGGCGCTGTTCCACTGGAAAATATGAACTAATAGGTTAGAGTAAAGGAAGCTAGTGTACATCAGTCACTGACACATTACAATACCTTCGCAGGTAAAATGGTATGTATGTTCAGCAACGAATTTTGTTCTAGTAGCTTGAAAGTTAAGCACTCTAATAACCACGTCGTTTTAGGACGGTTTCGAACTTGAATAACATACATATGATTTGAAGTAGTGTAAGAGAGTCAGCTGTGTAGGAGATAAGATAGTTAAAGTCCACTGTATGAAATTTTAGAACTGTATAAGGTATCAAAAGTCCTCATACATATTGAAAAATAAATATCCTACACAATTTGATATCCATTTATAATTTGAGGAAAATCGAAACTATTACAATTTAACAACAAATCCCAAAAGATACATGTTCTTTTGAAAAGTTAGGTGAGTAGAAAACTTGTATTAAAGACAAGAAAAGAGCATTAAAGTAACTTGCTTCATTGGTTTCCTTTATAAAGCTTATCAAAATTCCCCAATGATTAGCTGTATTTATTCTTTATTTTTATTGAAACTTATATTCTACAAATACGCTTTTAGGGCCACAAACATATCTGGGCTTTTATTTTATTTTTCAATAATTTATTATAGGTTTCTGTGAGCTCACTGATAAAATGAAGTCTCACACAGGAATAGAAGTTCAGTAATATACCTTAGGAGTAATGCAATAGATAGATGGTAACATTTCCTGTGAGAACGTACTTTGAAAGTAACATTTATTTCAGGATCAGTAATTCACCAGGAGTACTATTGCTTATTATAAGTTATCTTAGACGAGTTTCCAATTTATTATGTTACGCATTGCGATTTCAAATAGCCTAAATTTTTTATTTAAACTTAGAAGTTATTTGAATGTAGTTGTGTATTAACTTTACGATATTTGCCAAAAAGATTGATACACAATTTTCTTTTTTAGCACAAATATATTTTAATATACAAACAATAATATAATTTATAATAGTTATTATTATTAATAGTTCTTACAAATAACGATTTTTATGTAAAAGTTTTACAACAGTACAAACAATACTGTGTCTTCTATATGGCTGGAAATTGAATATTTTATCGACGGTTCGCGATGAACGAATTAATTTTGTGTTAATACACATGTACGCCTCACTCGACGGGAGGACAGCTAGCTTCTTCACACGTGAATTTTTCCCGAAAAATTATCTGATTCCGTCGTAAAAATATTTAACTGGATCTTCACTCAACTTGGTATTAAGATTCATCAGGTTCATGCGGGAGCGGATACACATTTTTAGTTTTGTGGTTTGAGAGGGGCGTGGGTGGTATTTCTATGGGCGTTTCTACTTGTTTTTCGTGTGTGTTTTTATAATTGCATATAAGAGCATCAAATTTCCGTATCCTTGGATAACCTTTCATTAACCTTTAAACAGTGGGAATATTGTAGGTAGCAGTAATAATTGATGATAGCTGCCGTTTAAGGGTTAATCTTGAATTTACATAACTTCTGTCCAGAGTACTTGTACTCCAGTTAGTATAACAATAAGTTTACAGTCGCAACTGAATGGAACGCTATAGAACTTATTAGAACTATGGAACTTATTTCTTTTTGATAATAGTATTTGAAAAAAACCTCTTTCCAAACTTGAATAAAAGTCTTGTGTTAAACGTTCGTTCAAACCGTAATCTAGGTACAGAAACGGAACTGTTGGTTTCCTTTAGACTCACGTAGAGTGATAGTTCTCGTATCGATGTATCAAAACAAAAGTATTAAGTAAGATACGATAGTGTTTGGCTGAAACTTAATATATTTATTTTGGGAAAAAATAATTACTAGAGAGAAATGTTAATTTTGATTTGTTTTTTTTTTTGTGGTCAGAAAGCAAAAAGAATCATCTATATTACGTTTCATGGTTCGTGGTTTTAGTTTCGCAATTTGTATGGTTTGTGGTTCATATTCAGTCATATGAAAGTCACTGATGGACAGTGAGAGTTGGAAACTCGTAGAGGCAAGGCCTATAGGCTGTTAATGAAAGGAGATACGTAGTTGAAAACAGGTCATGTTACAACAGTAAATTATAGGTTTCATAATGGAGTCTAGTGTGAAGTTGGATCGCGGGTTCAAATTGGGGTCTGTTTGTAATTTGTGTCTTATAATCGTCAGAGAATTAGGAAGGTCGAAATTAGGAAGGATATCTGAGGATATACAGTGAACCCCTGTAAAGCAGCCACCTTCGGGACTGAGACAAACTGGCCTGATTAGAGGGGTTCCACTGTATATAATTAGGGATTATGTAAACAAAAAAACGGACTGTGATTGAATGACCGCTTTCAAGGGGTGACCGAATCTGAGGGGTGGCCGCTTAGAGGAGTTCCACTGTATCTAAACATTGAGAGAGATGTTGTTGAGCTTATTACTTGATAACTGCTTGACTTTCTGAATACAATGATAATAGAAAAAGGAATAATCCATGATATTTGGTAACAAGGAGAGCCCATAACGCGTACAGTTGGTCTTAGTGTAATATCAGATTTACTTACTCTGGGTGAACAAAAAAAAAACTAATTCATTTACTGAATAAAGCTTAAAATTATGTGTATTAATCTTGGAAGATTTGATCATCTATTATTTTTCTAAGTTGTCAAGGGAATCTTATTTTTTAATCTCTTGTATTTTCCTGCTTCTAGTAGAATTGTAATTTTTGTTATTGGATTTCACACGAAGCAATGAGGCCCGGCATGACCAGGTGGTGTAGGCACTCGAATCGTAATCTAAGGTTCGCGGGTTCGAATCCAAGTCACACCAAACATGCTTGCCCTTTCAGCCGTTGGGGCGTTAAAATGTGACGGTCAATCCCACTGTTCGTTGGTAAAAGAGTAGGCCAAGAGTTGGCGGTGGGTGGTGTTGACTAGGTGTCTTTCTTCTAGTCTTACACTGCTAAATTAGGGCAGCTAGCGCAGATAGCCTTCGTGTAGCATTGTGCGAAATTCAAAAACAAATAAACAAAGCAGTAGTACCCTTTAATTGCTTTAATTTTGGGTTATTTGTTTCAGAGTTTTCTATAGCCGTTCTTTCTTTCCTTATGATGTTTTGTTTCTGAATATTTTAAGTTTTAAAACAGTACAGGCCAAAGGTTTTAAATCTTCAATTTTATTTGAGAAGGGTTTCAGGAAGATATTTATTTTTGTGGGTGCGACAAAATCAAGTGAAAGTTATACTGTGTTATTAAAAAAATCACAATGTCGTCTTTTAAATTCGCAACAATTTGCCATTACATTCTACTAAAATTTGACCTAAAATTCCACATATCATCAAATAAAATGTATTATCCACATAAAATAACTGTATTCATTAGTTGTTCCTACGTCAGTGGAATGCTTTATTTGATTTCTATAAAAATCACTTTTCAATGTATTGTATTTTTTGTATTTAGTGAATTTCACCTGTAAAGTGACAAACCATGATATACGTCCACATACTTCACTGTTGTGAAATGTACAGTGGCTTACGTAAGTTGAAAACCTGTTTGTTTGTTTTGGACTTCATGCACAGCCACACGAGGACTGTCTATGTTAGCTGACCCTAATTTTGCAGTGTAAGACTAAAGAAAAGGCAGCTGGTCATCATCACCTACCGCCAACTCTTAGGCTATTCTTTTACAAATAAATAGTGGGATTGATCGTAACTATAACACCCCAACGGTTGAAAGGGCGATCATGTTCGGTGTGATGGGGACTTTAAACTGCTATTCCAGATAACGAGTCGAACGCTTTAACCACTTGGCCATGCTGGGCCCTGCCAAACTGAACTGAACAATATTTGAGTGATTTATGAAAAAAAATATTAGCCAAACAACCTAAGCGACAACATTGTATATCTAATCTGTCTGTACAAGTGCCCTAACCACCTGACCATGCATAGCAGTTTTTGCTTCAAACCAGCGTTTCCTAAAGTATATTCTGCGACCTGTTACCGATTTGTGAAAAAAATGCCGGTCCGCAGAAAACCAAAATAGTTAAATTACATCAATCTTAACCCTTTCACTACCAACCACTATCTTTAAACTATCTCCAAGCATTTGTTGTATATTAAAGGAAAATGTAATGAAACTAGTTTGTATAATTGTTTTAATAACAAAAAATATTTTCAAATACATTATAATTTAAATTGTCATTTCATCTAACTTGAAGTTTTCAGTATTTTAACTAAGCTAACATAATAGGAAGGGAAATTTAAAGTTTGTACTTAAATTTGCAAAAGTATCGAATTCACAAGTAAACGTCAATACCTTCAGTCCCTCGTGAATTAAAGTTAGTGCAAGTTAGAGAACCTAATGTTAAGTTTTATAGTGTTGATAACTTTGTTAGTATCGCCCTCTGTTGAGTCCTAGCTGATCTTCTCCGTCTGCAGATAAGATCAAAAAAATGATTTTGGCACACATAAAAGGACTATTTGTTCATTCAAGTTAATCGGGTCTTCGACACCAAATATTTGAGAACTGTATTCCAAATGTGTTAAATTTGTTTACTCTGCTAATGGATATTGACAAGCATGCGAGACCCGAGTCTTGCTTCTGGTAGCGCCAGGTGGCAGCAAACAAGTTCCTGGTTGCCGGTGCTAGAAGTGTCAATTTGTTCTGAGAAAAGAGATAATTGTTTGTAACTTGGTTTGTACGAACTAATTTCTATTTAAGTTGTTCATTTTTAAGAAAATCTCTCTTCTATATGGATAGATGGTTGAAGAATCATGCATCACACAAGAATATCTCAAGTTTTAGTGAAACTGAGGTTAGTGAAAATAATATGTCTAATTATAAATGTTCAAGTGACGAACAGCTTGGTTGCAAATAAAAAAACAAAGATCAATGGGACTCAACAATATTGTGATGAATATTTGAAGTATGGTTTTATAAGTGGCGGTAGCAATGATGACTTGCCACTATGTGTTCTTTGTTGTTTAAAATTATCAAATGAGAGCATGAAACCATCGAAACTTAAACACCACTTGGATACCATACATCCAAAATACTCAAATAAGCCAATTTTTTTTCATAAATAAAAAAAATGAAATTTTTTCACAAACGTTCTCCACGAGATCTTCCAAGACTTGATTATGACCTCACATGAAACTTCAAAACTAATAACCAAGACAGGTTATCCACATACTATTGGTAAAAAAAGTAATATTTCCTGCAGTAAGAATAATTGCATCTCGTGCTTATAGAAAAACAACAAGAAAAACACTTGAATTTACTGTCTCTATCTAATAATACAGTGAAGGCAGAATTGTGGATATTGAGGAAAACCTTATATGTCGAGTTCACTGTAGTGAGTTTTTTCCATTACAAGTGGATTAAATCACAGACGTAGCAGATAATGTCAGTTTAATGTGCTTTGTAAGACATGATTGTAAGAATATAAAAGATTATACATTGTTCTGTAAATCACTTCTAATAATAACAACGGCTGACGAAATGTTAAATTTAATCAACACTTTTATAATTCAGATTGGAATTCAAAAAAAATGTTTTGGATTGAGTACCGATGGTACTCGCTCAGTGAGTGAATGGGTGGATCGTAGCATTCACAGAGAGACGTTAGCTGTGAAGAAAATACCACCACTTTTCAATTCAACTGTGCAAACAT
This sequence comes from Tachypleus tridentatus, assembly GCF_004210375.1. Taxonomy (NCBI): domain Eukaryota; kingdom Metazoa; phylum Arthropoda; class Merostomata; order Xiphosura; family Limulidae; genus Tachypleus; species Tachypleus tridentatus. The sequence goes on along the minus strand of NC_134830.1, from coordinate 166,125,549 downwards.
GTGTTAAATTTATAAACTATATAAATTCTAGATCGTTGAATTCCAGAATCTTTACTGGTTGTTCAAAGAATTAGGAAGTGAACACAAGTATTACAATGTGAAGTTTAGTGGTCATCAAAGGAAATATATGAAAAAGACTCATCAAAATGAAAACTGAAGTTATTGTGTTTTTGGAGCAACTTTCCTCATCAGCAAAGGATTCAATATTAAAAGGTAGAGACAAATTTCATAATTTGCATTGGTTAATTAAGATGACCTATTTTTGTGACATTTTCGGCTTCTTAAATGCGTTAAATCTAAATTTACAAGGTACTAACATAAATATTTTAAAATCCAGGAAACGATAGAAGCAGCTATAAAAATTAGCTTGTGGATACACGAGTTGAGAAGAGTAATTTTAAGTTTTTGTCTGCATCAATAGAATTACAAAACCAAGATGAAGAAGATAATATTCCAAATCAGATTTTCTCATCAATCAAAGAGCATCTTTTGGGGCTAAAATCATGCTTGAAGGAATATTTCCCTTCAATATACAGCAGTAAAATATGGATCAGAAAAAACCTTTTACTGTTGATACGGAAAACGAGGAAGAATTATAACTTAGTGAATGAGATTATATTATTGAACTGCCCTTTGACACTGCACTTAAAGACTGTTTTAGTTAAGTCGTGTTAATTAACTTTTGGCTGAGCTATCGAGCTGAGTGTTCAAGTTGATCAGAAAAAGCAATGAGATTTCTTATGCCCTTCGTCACAACTTGTAATTGTGAATCAGGCTTCTCAATGGACTTGTAATTGTGAATTAGGTTTCTCAATGGACTTGTAATTGTGAATCAGGCTTCGCAACGTTGTTCTTTTTAAACAACAAGTACAGGAACAGATCAGATGTCGAGCCAGATTTGAGGATCAAACTAACTTCTTTTCCTCTTGATTTGAAGTTGCTGTATGATGAAAACAGCATCATCCTACTCATTGGGTAAGTTATTTCTTAAAAGAGCATTAATTAATATACAGTTAATATAAAGATTAAACAATAATTAAGTACAATTCATTTTATTTATTTTTACAGAGTAATACTACACAACACCTGTATATTTTATAATCAATGATGTATTGATAGAAATATTGCTTCCAGCTTGATACTAAAACTTAACTATGTCTTAGCGGCTTGTCTAATTAGGTATTTGAGAAGGTCGGTCCTCTTACGAATTACAAAAATAAACTGGTTCTTAGATGGGAAAGTTTGGGAAACGGTACTTTAGACCGTTGTTAAACATTAATCAGTATCGAAAGGGTTAATTCTTAGACGTAAAGTACTTCATCACGTTCTTTAGTTCAATGGCCTTCAAACCTGGTATTCTGGAATCAAAATTGTTTTACATGTTCAAATCAACAACCACTATGTGGCAAACAAATATACTTGTTAAAATATGTAAAACAAAAAAAAAAACGCTCAGTTTAAATAGGAAAAAAGGGTTAGAGCATCATAAACTCTTATTTAAAAGTTTATATAGCTATCTAAACATCACACGACCATCTTCTCGAGTCAAATACAGTACTGTGTTAATGAAGAAAATCTGGGCCTGGCATGGCCAAGCGCGTTAGGGCGTGCGGCTCGTAATCTGAGGGTCGCGAGTTCGCAACTCCGTCGCGCCAAACATACTCGCCCTTTGAGCCGTGAGGGCGTTATAATGTGACTGTTAATCTCATTATTCGTTGGTAAAAGAGTAGCCCAAGAGTTGACGGTGGGTGGTAATGACTAGCTGCCTTCCCTCTAGTCTTACACTGCTAAATTAGGGACGGCTAGTGCAAATAGCCCTCGTGTAGTTTTGTGCGAAATTCAAAAAACAAAACAAATAAGAAAATCTGAATAAAAATCACGAGAGATACGTACTGTGCTATTAACATATCCCTTTAATGCATGACCGAATCATCGAGCGGCAGGCAAATACAATACAAAAAGCAAAACCTAAAGCATTGAAAAATATTTGAATTTAAATAAAATTAAATTTGTAAGTAACATTTGATCATTTTATCGCCCCCCGCTAGTAGAGCGGTAAGTCTACGGATTTACAACGCTAAAATCAAGGGTTTGATTCCCCTCGATAAGCTCATCAGATAGCCCGATGTGGTTTTGCTATAAAAATGCACACACACACACACACACACACAGTATGTGTACTTTAAATAACAGCACTGTCGTAATAACGCAGAAATTACCTGGTTGTTTTTTCCTATAAATATAACAGTTGAAAATTTGGCAACGTATTCGTAAGCCATTTAAAAAAACAACAACATATAAATATATTTCATTTTAAACAAAAACATTCCTCTAAAATAGATATTAATTCTTCTTTATTATCATCCTTATTGTATTATTAATAATAATAATTGTGTTTTGAATTTCACGCAAATCTTCACGAGGGCTATCTGCCCTAATTTAGCAATGTGAGACTAGAGGGAAGGCAGCTAGTCATCACAACCCACCGCCAACTCTTGGGCTACTCTTTTACCAACGAATAGTGAGATTGATCGTTTCATTATAACGCCCCAACAGCTGAAAGGGCAAGCATGTTTGGTGTGACGGGGATTTGAACTCGCGACCCTCGGGTTACGAGTCGAACGCATTAACTACCTGGGTTGAGGGTTTAAGAACCGTTAAGATAGGGTTATTAGTTCTCTTTAAGGTCATTTTGTAAATAATAAGATGAAGGTTGAGGGGTATTAAGGTAGAATTTTGTAAATGATACAGTGGAAGTTGAGGGTTATTAAGGTTTTGTAAATAATAGAGTAGAGGCTGAGGGTTATTAAGGTAGGGTTTTGCAAATAATAGGGTAGATGTTGAGGCACTACATTGTGGAATTTTTAGGGTGTTTTTATTTTTACATTTAAGCTCGTATCTGAGTAATAAGAGTAAGTTCCTTCCCACTACTGACTACAAACATCGAAAGAGTTGAGATGTTGTGGGTAGAAGCACTAGCTTATTGTTAAAATCTGCTGGTTAATTTGACTATAGAATTTAGATTTTGTTTTATAGATGGATATTCACAACACATTTAGGTGCTATGACCACAGACATAAGACGTTATGATTTCATCTTGACAACTGGAATTCATAATACAAACATGTTCGTTGGTAAAAGAGTAGCCCAAGAGTTGGCGGTGGGTGGTTATGACTAGCTGCCTTCCCTCTAGTCTTACAACTGCTAAATTAGGGACAGCTCGCGCAGATAGCCCTCGAGTAGCTTTGTGCGAAATTCAAAACAAACATAATGCAAAATAATTGTTTAATGTATGTTCTATTGTAATATTTGTTCTATATTAAGTTTATTATATTTTTATAGTGCTGATTTAATCGCTTACAGACAGTGTAACTGATAGTGTTAAAGCTTTATATATATATATTGATATGTAAAATTTTCCACCATGTCAGCTCCATTGTTAAAGTCAGTAAACTAACTTTTCGTCTTACCCTCAATGAGATCTATTATACCTCACCAACAATTTAGAGTAGTCTTTTTGTTGACAAATTATTTTTTCGAACAGTTTCAAAGTTAATCCAGTGGCTATTGTGGTGTTTTAAAAAAATGGTTTCATACATTTAAAAAAAACTTTCGGATAATTTCAGTAAAATTAAAGTTTTTATGTCTAACTTTCTTGTATTTTTACGACATTTTAATGTTTTTAACCTTAAAATACATTTTTTAAATTCAAAAATAACTGTTAATTGTATGTATTTTTTTCCAGATGTCTTTACAGTGTGATCTGTACAAAACTAAGACTTATAAGTGAAGCAAACGTTCTTCGATATCTTTAAGTTACGTGCTGGATATGTTGTTCACGTGTGTTTTCTGGACACTGATGACGCTTATGTGGTTTATGATTAAGAGGATCCATTTAGTCCTGTTGTTTGATTTTGATATTAGTAATCAGATTATAATAACTACCTGTGGAAGATGTAAAGATTTTAAAGGCACCATTAGGCTTAAATGGAAAAGAAAGATTCTAGTAAAGGGTTCCTACGATGATTTTGGTCCATTTTTCTTCTTCATTCTCTACAGTAGTGTTGTGGTAAATAAAATCGTATAGAAAGTGTCTTGTAAAGTCATGGTTCCACAAGTTTTTTTCTGTTAACAAACAAGCTGAACAATAAAACATTTCAATAATTCACAAACAACAAGAAAAAAAAAGAAATTAATTATATTTACTGTCAACCAAATAGTTTATCAATTTTCTTCTATAAACAAATTAATGTTTCATCACGATTTAAGCTACATTAAGCTCATTAAAATTTCTGCTGACCAATCACGTTTCACTAATTAAACATATTTAACTATTTTTTTCTACTTACAAAGTGGATCACACAACATTTTCTAACAAAATCAACTGAATTGCTTGTCTATTAACTAGTCAGTTACGATAAGTATTAAATAACACAAGTTTTGTTTCCTTCTCAGAACCACGACGCAACAACCGACAACAAAAATGTAACAATAAGGTCAGCATTTCCTTAATTATGACACAAGACAGAGTGCCTGTAACGTCGATGATCGAATGACCACAGGTGGGCATCGTGTTTTTGTGTAGCAAAGTCACAACGTAGTATCAATCAGTTGGGTCCACAGAGGGTAATCGAGCCCCTGATTTTAGGGTTATAGATTTGTAAACTTAACACTGTCCTACTGGTAACACCTTACAGATGCGGAGACTATATTAATTTCGGGGGGAGGGGAGGTACGAGGGAGTTAACACATTATTTTAATTACATATGACTCTTTTTAAAACTAATTCTGTTATATTCTTACTACGACCTCTTGGAATTTAAGAGGTCGCGTTCTTTGGCTGATAACTTGTTTCTACTCTCACCAAAACTGTCTCATATTTAAAAAGTAAATTGACTAAAATAAGAACTAGTTACAGAGATGCCAACCATTACGATTTGAACGTAATCATTACGATTTTGATGTATACGTTACGACTATACGCTCATACAGACAAATATTACGACTTGTTGCAACTTCCAAATTATTATATATTATATAGGCCTATACAATAAAGTGATAAATTGTTCCCCCAGGGCTCGAAATGGGTGAAAAGAAAATTTCTAGTGAGATACAAATAAATTTTGATAATAAATAAAAGACATAGTCTAAATGGCTACTTGTCATAATCATGTTTGTGCTTGAAATAATAAAAAATATTTGTATCTCCGACGTCTACCAATAGTTTAAATGCGGTGCTTCTTCATAATGGGTACGTGGGGGAATTCATAGTTACGTCATCAGTGCTTGTCAGCCAATCAGCGCTCGAGTAGATGGGTATTTCTCTGTTTCTAAGCGGCATAGAAACACCAACGCGATCGTTCACAAGTTGGAAAAAAAAGAGGTTTCGTTCACCAGATTGTCTTGTTTCTGGCAAATCTAAAAGGACTAAAACTGTGAGTCAAAAATTTAGGAAAGAGTATAGTGAAAAATATCCGGTCATTGCATCAAAAGTCAGTGACAGTCATGCGTTTTGTACAGTTTGTCACATCGATTTTTCTATGGCGCATGGCAGGATAAACGATTGTTCCAGACATACAAAATCTCACCAACAAAAGGCTGAGGCGAAGACAAAAACGATGCAGATAACGATATTTATGAGTAAGAATTCAGAATATGAAACCATAAATGCAGAAGTGATGTTCACGCAATTCGTCATTGCTCATAATTTACCCCTAGCTATAGCCGATCATGTAGAACATCTCTTCAGAAAAATGTTCCCAGACTCTGATATAGCGAAAAAATATGGCTGTGCTAGAACCAAAACTACAGCCATTGCACAAATGTTGGGTTGTGAAGATGACAAAAGGATTTCAAGCATACTTACTAACAGTGTTTACAGTTTTATCCACAGATGGATCCACAGACATGGATGACTCAAAACTGTATTCAATGGTTGTAAGATGTCTTGACCCTTTGCTTGGAAAAATTGTTTGTTCTCTTTTGACAATGGTGTAATGGAAAGAAGCTTCAACGGGAGAGAATATTTTCAAGCTTTTGGACCACAAACTGACAAAGAGGAAAATTTCATGGGAAAACTGTCTGAGTTTTTTTCAGACAATGCTTCAGTTATGTCTGGTATAGGTAAAGGTGTGATGGGACACATCTCAAGACGACAGCCTAGCATTTACTTCATGGGCTGTGCCTGTTACCTAATGAATATTGCTGCCCAGAAAGCTTCCAGGGAACTGCCTTGCCCAGTTTCTGATATATTGATAGATATATACTATTTTCTGGATAAAAGTGCTAGCAGAAAACAACACATCAAGGAGTTTCAAGGATTGTATGACAAAGAAACAAGAAAAATTCTACAATTTATTAACACAAGATGGCTATAACTTGGGGTGTGCCTTAACAGAATATTGGACGTGTGGAAGCCATTAAATAAGTATTTTTATTGTGAAAAGAAAAACCTAGATTCAATAGGATCTAAACGTGCAGCTTAGTCAGGCAGCAAGACATTAACAGTCAGGATATCCTCTCAGCCACACAGGGACACAGTCAAGACGTCATCTCAGCCACACAAGGACACAAGACAACAGTCTCCAAAAGCAGACAAAGAAACATTTGATATAACTTAATATATGTTTAGGCAGTATGACCTTGAACTAAAGAAGAAACAATCAATAAAAAAAGAAAAGAAAACGAAAGCTAGCAAGGAAGTAACCAAAAAAAGTTATGCGCAGAGCAAGTTAGATAAGTTAACAGTTTTATTGGACAACAAAATGAGCGTGTTATTTTGTCTTTTTCTTCAGTCTGCAATTCCTCTATTTGAGCAAGCCAATTTGATATTGCAAAGAGAAGAACCTTGCATACACATTATGCATAGAACTCTGATTACACAAGTTAAAACATACTTGTCAGATACATCAACCCAGAATATCTTGAAGGCAACATCACTGAACTTGACTACAACAATGAATCCTTACACTTACACTGCCTCTGATGAGGCAGTTTCTATTGGAAATGCTGCCAAGGAATACATTGTTAAATATGAAAAGGACCCGGATCTGATCAGCTTCTACACCAGGGTCAAGAAACACTATATTGCAGCTACAAATTACATGATGAAAGATTTCCCTTTAAATGATGAACTTCTGATTCACGCATAGGTTTCTGATCCAAAACTGAAATTCAGTAAAGATTTCTCTTCTCTACGCTTTTTCACAGACAGGTATCCTGTCCTTGTCAATACACATGAGCACGACACTATTGACAAGTTGGAAGGGCAATATTTGAACTATCAAACTGATACTTTCTCAGAAACTGTCATTCAGTTGAATGTTGACAAGTTTTGGGTTCAGCTGTCTGCATTTAAAGATGGAAATGACAACCAGAAGTATGACATTCTGTGTAGAGTTATGCTTGGAATTTTACAACCTTCCATTCTAATGCTGACAGTGAAAGGATATTTAGTTTAGAGGCTAAAAACAAAAGCAAGTTCAGACCAAAATCGAGTACCTCAGTTTTGAGCAGTATTATACCACACAAGATGTGTATGCAGTCAAATGGACAATGTTGTTATAACTCCCAACCATCCAGAGACATTCTCATGAAAGCAAAGGCTGCAACAGCCGCAAAACTATTACAATAAGTGTCATAAACATGATATAAACTAGTCCTTACACAAAGGCTTTTTCTGCTTACTGTTTGTGCATGTTCAATGTTGTTTTACCAGTATGTTTGTTACTCTGAACTAAATGAAAGACATAATTTCAAAAGAATTTTTTTATAATTTATTTATTAAATACACAAAACACAGTCATAAATGAGTTATCTATAGCAGTAATAAATAATAATAGTTATAATAATAATATAATAACAAACAGCTTAGAGACATTGGTCAGGCCTAGTAGCCGCAAATGATAAAGGGCTCTGTCTACAATCATTACGCTCAGTCATTTAAAATAGTTGACATCTCTGTAATTAAATCATAATAATTTTACCCTTTATTAGTTAAACTATACATTTTTGTCTAAAATGAAAATATTTCAAAATAATTAACCTTAAGTAGTTTTTAATCGTTGCATTCACCTCATCATTAGCAACTTGCAAGTTTTCAGAGATTACTATCGGGTTTCCAAAATATTTTTAACAACGCATAATATACTTTACTACGACTTAAAAGGTAAGTGATTAAACAGACAAAAATAACACCAAAAAACTACATATTTCGATACATTCCAGGATATCCACATATGAACTCTTTTAGGGTCTTGAATTCACACACTTATTCACAAATATATTTTTTTAGATCGAAAGCAAATTGTGTCCAATAATATATAACGTACAAGGATGTAACATTTTTAAATGATAAAATACGCCTTTCAATACATTTCAATTGTATGAATTATAATTACTAGAACATATTGTCTAAGCTAAAAAGTAACGACTTAGGGTTTAAACTTAATATTTTCTTTTTTTATAGGAATAACGAATTTCTTGACAAATATACATGTTGAGCTGACGAAAGGGTTGTGTACATATTGTAATTATACTGACAATAGCTGTGTTTTGCATTGTAATAAATTCCACAAGATTTTATAATATTATATGAACATCTAGAAGTTTTGCACAATTTTACAAGCAGTAAAGGTAAGAATTTCAGAAATGTAGAGATAGGTAAAATCGTTATAAGAGAAAAACACTGTCGGTCAGTAGTTTGATTAAGCTGCCTTCGCACGTTTTTCTTGTACTAAACAAATGAATATTTAAGAATGTTATAGATTATGATAAAAATGGATGTTTAGTTTCTTCTTTATAGAAGCGTATGATATTAGATCAAGAATTAGACAACGATATAAGTGTAGTTTGTCACTAACATCTCACTACAATTTAACACTACGTCATCAAATAGAGAAATCTGACGAAATGGACATCAATTTCATTTAACGTGAACAATGCGAAAGTTTAACACTAGAAGCGTGGTTTATTCTGAATTTTGCTGGAAGCTGCACGAGGGCTATCTGCGCTAGCCATCCGTAATTTTACAGTGTAAAGACAGCTGGTCATCACCACCCACCGCCAACTCTTGCGCTACTCTTTTACTAACGAATAGTGGGATTGACCGTAATATTATGATGCCCCGAGGGCTGAAATGGTGAGCATGTTTGGTGCAACGGGGATTGGAACTCGCAACCCTCAGCTTTCGAGTCGCACGCCTTAACCCACCTGACCATGCGCGGCCTGAATTTGTTTGTTTGTTTTAGAGCAAAGTCACATTGGGCGATATGCTGCATCAACCTCAGAGACTCGAATCTTCGATTTGAACATTCTGAGTTTATAGATTTACCACTGCCAAGTCGGGGAACAAGTGCGAAAAAACGTATTAAGCAAAGGTAAAGAAGACATTTGTTAAACCTTTAATATCGTAATTCTAAATAACTCCTAGAACAATAAAGTTAGTCTAGTTTTGAAAAGTATAGAAATGTTTACTGAAATTACTGATGATAGAAGTAAGGGTTTCTCAATAAAGGTCGTGTTTGGTGCGCCCGTGATTCGAATCCGCACCCCTCGGATTAGGAGTCAAGTGCCTTAACCACCTGGCCATGCCGGGCCGACATTATAAGCACAAATCAACATTAATATCTGATATTACATTTTACAGGCACTCATATAAGCGTTCAACGTGCTATCACACGACGATTCATTGTACACAAAATAACAAAGTAAACATTTCGAAACAGGATGAGTGTATTAGACTGTTTCCATTCATAAATCAGTATTTTCTTGTATCCTATTCAGTAACTTATTTAGTATTTGCTGCGTTTTTGAGACTGGAAACAATCTCATTTCTATAATTGTGTACAGAAAACCGTTGTTTAATGAAAACTGAATTTTCAATTACCATGTAACGTCCAAATATTTAGTGAGTAATTTGACACCGTACTCCGAATGTTATTAGAATTATGTGGTCAGTTTGATAATTCTTCGCCATATGTGGATATTAGTTGGCCAAATTGACATATTCATATTATATTTAAGTATTAACTAGTCAATTTGACATTATTACACAAAAGTTTAATTAAAGTTAAATTACCTAACTTTACTAACTATTTAATTTCGGCTTTTTTTATATATTACAGTAAATGACCCGCCATGGCAAGGTGATTATGTCACTCGACTCGTAATCCGAAGGTCGCGGGTTCGAATCCCCGTCACACCAAACATGCTTGCCCTTTCAGCTGTGGGGACGTTATAAGGTGATGCTCAATCCCACTATTAGTTGGTAAAAGAGTAGCCCAAGACTTGGTGGTGGGTGATGATAACTAGCTGCCTTCCTTCTAGTCTTACATTGTTAAATTACGGACGGCTAGCGCAGATAGCCCTCGTGTAGCTTGGCGCGAAATTCAGAAAGCAAACGTCTCCAGCAAGAAGTCGAAATCAAACACTTGGCAAAGTGCCATTAAGTTTGTAGTCCAAGTTTACAGTAGTACATTTTTCATGAAACATAATGGGGCAAATTTAACATAACACCAATTTACCTAAATATTAGTTTACCAGTTTGACATTCTCATACGTAAAATGACTGATACTAATTCGGGAAGGGGAGGACATAAATATTAACTGCAAAATTAACACTCTATCAGGATATGCAACACTATTTCGCCAGCTATAAATATAAGATACTTTGACGTTCATAAACAAAGGCTAAACTACTTTACAATACATGGATTACCTGATCGATAGAACCACTGTATAAGTTCTAACTTTACCATCTTAATTCTATTTGAAAAAAAAAATGACTATTAACTCAGTAATTTAACACTATCTGGCAAAAAAAAAAATAAAAAAATAAACTGACAAGTTTCATAGTACTTGTTAAATATATATGGATTAAAAGTCTAGTCACTTTCATTAAATACATAGATAAGTGGATCAAGGTTTCACAGTTTCGAGAAACTTCGATAACAATTGACCACAAGGTAACAATCGGTCAAAATGCTTTGTGTAGAGGTATAACAAGTTTCTATATGTATCCTACTTTTTGCAAATCCAATACCACTGTTACCATGGATACAAATAACGAAAATAGTGTTAGTTTTGTTTGTTATTAAGCCAGACACTGCAAAATGGGCTATTTGTACCGTATTTTCAAGGGGTATAGAACCCCAGTTTTCAGCGATATAACAATAAATCGAGAGACTTACCGTAGAGTCACTGAGGAGGGTAGGGGAAATATGATGTTAGTAATTTTTAAAAAGTGTTACAATGACTCCCAGAAGACAAGAGAATACCATTTGTTTCAAATAATATATTTTTATGTGGAGGTAAGCCACGTTATAATTCTCCATGTGAACAATGAGCTAAGTTGAACATACGGAGTTGAAATGTTTTATATTTTGTAAGTGAAAGGTTTAGTTTTTTCTTCTTGGAAGGGAGACTAAGCTAGGATATGTTGTTGTTGTTTGGGGTGGAGGCGATATTGGACTGTTTAATAGTCCTGTCTTTCAGTTAAATAAATGACCGTTGACCTCTACCAAAGCATTAAGTTGAATAATATTTATCTGCGGTTGAGCCAGGCGGTTCCTTCGGGTTGGGACTGGATTGTGTCTGATCTGTTGCTTGTCACGCCACCTGCATACAGCTTCTTGAAAGTAGCGTTTGAATCTAGGATTAAAATATTCGTAATATATAAATGCTGATAAAAACCTTTTATTTATAATAACAACAGAGAAAGTACATTCACTTTGTAAGATTCATCATTACGACTGTCTTGATGACAAAAGATGACTCCTCAGTAAATGTTCTATTGCATTACTTCAAGTTTCATAAGGACGTGGCCCCAACATGGTCAGGTGGTTAAGGCACTCGACTCCTAATCTGAGGTTTGCGGGTTCGAATCCCCGTCACATCAAACATGTTAGTCACTTCAGCCGTGGGGGCGTTATAATGTGAAGTCAATCCCCCTATTCTTTCGTAAAAGAGTAGCCCAAGAGTTGGCTTTGAGTGGCGATGACTAGCTGCCTTCCCTCTAGTCTTACATTGCAAAATTAGGGACGGTTAGCGCAGATAGCCCTCGTGTAGCTTTGCACGAAATTCAAAAAACAAACAAAAAACGACCCTAAGGACGTAACTCTTGTAACATGTACGGAATTAATTAAGTTGTGAGTTTTCTTATCTCCTTCGACAATTATGTCTTAATGTTTATTCTGCAGTGATCACAAGACATTTCTACCAAGTCAATATTTGGGTGAAAATACTTGCACTTTGGAATTTCACGCAAAGCTACACGAGTGCTATCTGCGCAAGCTGTTCTTAACTTAGCAATGTAAAGCTAAAAAGAAAGCAGCTAGTCATCATCACCTATCACAAAAACTTGAGGTACTAAATTAACGAATATTGGATTGACCGTCACTTATAACGCTCTTACGGCTGAAAGGGTGAGCATGTTTGGCATGATAGAAAAAAATGCTACTTTGAAATTGGAACATTTTTTGGAGCAAAACTGTAATAAATGTAAGAGTTTTTCACTTGTTTTTTTCCACTGTGGAAGTAAAGATAAAGTTCAATAGTCAAATGCCACGAATGTAAAATTTAACAAAATAATAATTTAGTGTTAAACTGGCTATGATTCTTGACATTTATGCAAGTTTAGGATATTAGATTAAGTCAATTCAAAATCCCAATTAAAGCAGCTTTAGCTAGCAACAATATCATAGCGAAAATAAGATTTCTTATTATACTGTAAAATAATGTTGTTCTAAATTAACATAAACATTGTTATTTCAGAATACAACTTGTGTTTCAAATAAAGATCTGTGTGAACATTGATTACTATAATTTAGATGCCGAAACCTGGGAAACGTAGAAATCAGTATACCTAAAAGTTCTTATAAAAAGTACGTGACACACAATTTTTATATATGTGACAGTGGACAAATTGAGAAGAATGTTGAAAAACAGGCACAGAAATATATGATCTTATTTTCATAGCATGTTTAACCCTATTAGTGTATAATGTTTCATTAATCCGAACTGTAATTTTTAAAGCATTGTTTTACGTTGTTCTTTTATTCGTGAGTATTCTTACATTATTCCATTAACATATTCGAAACTTCAGTCCACATAAACTATAATGAATTGGTTTACTTCTTCTCTTGACGTTTTACATGGTTGAAACCTGTGCACTATAATAAGTTGCTGTAGTTCTACGCTACAAATGACGTAAATTAATGTAAACGTATCAACTTACTTGTACAAAGTGACTTAATAAAAGCGATAGAAAAGACATATCCAAATAGTCAACGGAAATACAGAACATTTCAACTATCTATTTACCATGAAAAAGAAATACTACACACTTTATTAATATCTCGTATTTATAATCTAGCTCTCACTATTCCAGATAGACAACTTTATGTAACGTCTTTAAAACGTTTTGTCGTCTTGTCGTCTCCAATTTAGCAGTGTAAGACAAGTGAGAAGGCAACTAGTAATCACCACCCACCGCCAACTCTTAGGCTACTCTTTTACCACCGAATAGTAGGATTGACCGTCACATTATAACGCCCCCACGGCTAAAAGCATCTTTGGTGTGACGGGGCTTCGGACCCGCGGACTTCAGAATACGAGTCGAGTGCCTTAACCACCTGGCCATGCCAGGCCGTTTTAGGTTTCCTCGGCCTACATGAAGTCATTATTAAGATCCGAAACTATAGTTTACAACAGTCGTATATTGAGTATAAATAATACTTCATAGAATCAAAATTATTTTGTCTCAAACCTTCCAGCCCAAATGTTGAATTCTGATATTGAACGAAATATTTCATGGACAGTAAGATTTTGACAAAATTAAATGAAAAGTGAAAAAAATTTAGTTTACGTGATTTTTATTACAAATTTGTGGTTTACTTAAAACGTTGATCACATGACGATTATATCTTACATATATTCAATATATGCTTTAAAAGTTTTTATTGTTAAAAGTAACATTTTTAGAAAATGAATAATAAATCTGTAACACATGGTGCTAAACATTTTCTGATAATTAATTCATTTCTTCTCTTACTACGTACTGACGCATCAGTTATGAAAAAAAATGGTTAAGCAGTTATTATAGAATTACAATAAAGGTAATATTTACTTACCTCTGATTGGTCCAGCAGTAGATCAAAGGATTGAACATTGCATTAGCCATAGCTAGCCAGTAGATAGACAGATATAGGTGCTGGACAAACTTGGCCTTAACAAACTCTTTATCGTGGTAGGTGTACAAGAAGTAGATATGATACGGTAACCAACAAACTCCAAATATAACCACTACACCCGTAAGCATGCGCACAACCTGTTAATTTTGAACATAAAAACAAAAGATTTTTTTTCACTATTATTAGCACGTATAAAGGAACCGCTTTCTCTTAAGATGGTTCAGGTGTCAACAGGAATACAATTTGTATCGGATTCTTACAACTATCCGGCGTCTATGGCATTCAGCACAGAAATTCCTGCTCGAACACCAACGTAAATCTCACTGGTTAATTTACGCTTGGGTTTAGTTCTACTTTTACATACAAAAATTGCAGAGGAAACTGTGTAGTGATATCCTTAAATCAAGGTTTGCTGTTGAAGTAATCATTCAGTCCAAACTTACTATTAAACATAATCAGCCCAAGTTTATGCTCTAAAAAAAATAATCCACGCTTACTTTTTATTGAAATCCTGTTGTTGTTTTTTTTAAAATAAGAAAATCCCAGCTTACTGTTCAACATATTACTACGCGTATATTTAGTATAAAGTAAAAAGATTTAATCCAGATCTATTCTTCAAGAACGTATTAACTTCAGATTTACTGTTTATTTTTAAATGCCATCAAACCAAGATTTAATGTCACAAAAACATCAAATATGGATTTACCGTAGAAAGATCTTTAACAGCGAAATTATTTTTAAGAGAAATATTTCAACTCATATTATTTATGAAAAGGTCATAAAGCTAAACATTTGTTTTGAAAACCATTGAACACATATTTGATTCTTGAAACGAAAATTTGCTTACATTTATCAATATAATCATAACCTCGATTTAATATTCTCTGTGCATTATCAGTAATGCAGCATTAACCCTTACTTACTTTATTCCTGAAATTAGTTAAACTATTACTAGTTATTACTTTTAACAGTACACATTACTAATTCTGATTTACTTTATTAATTAAATAATTACAAATGTGAACTTGCCTTTCTTTTCACACCTAAATACGATGTGCAGAAAATGACATATTGAGATTTAATTTCCTATTAATATTATCATTAATATTATCCAAAATGAATACAGAAATATTCTTACTCTTCGTTTTGATTTAATTGTTTCTGGTTGGACTGGTGTGGATTCACCAGCAAGAGTTTGACGCCAGAGAACTCTAGACATTGAGATATATGCCACAGCCATTGATGTAATTGGAAGTCCATAAGTTAAGAGAGAGAAAGCAATGTTGTACCTAGAATTAAGTAAAGACAATATCCAACTGCAAATATACGTGTGTGTATTTGTTACCATTTAGAGGGTAAGCAAAAAAGGGGTCATACATTAAAATCCTATAAGTATTGGGCAGAAAAAAGAATAAAAAAGCCGAGATAACAAATTGCAGAAGTAAGGAATGAACATTAATTGAGATAGAAAGATATCTGAAGATGTAGAACCAACAGAGTATTGTAAATAAACGTAAAAATCACCAGTAAATTAAAAATTCAGAATTAATTAATAATAAAAAACTGGACCAAGTTTTATACCATATCTGACTCCAGAAAGTTTCACAAATAAACTGTCAGGCATTTCAGGGAATATAGGTGCTACTAATCAAAGAAGAAAAATATAAATACCTTAATTAGCAAAATAAACCTATCCTTTAAAACTGCGACCTGGAATCTGTTAAAATCTATTTTATTAGGCGCATACATTTTGGTTTTCAAAGACATGGAATGGACCAATAAAAAAACACAGTCAGAAGAGTTCTTAAGGAACGCCTAAGTTGAAATATTTTATTATTTCTGCTCGTTATAGTTTCTCTAAGTGGCAAAGATACAACGATATCTGGTTTATAGCAATAACTTCCATTGCTAACAGTGAAATCTAATTAAAGGAAAAAGCATTTATATATATCTGCAAAAGTATGTGAATTATTTTCCTTTGATTCGTGTGAGAGATTACAGCGTATTGTAAGCGCCATTTTATGAATTTAATTAGTAGAAAATATAATGTTGGTTAATGAGTAGCCACTGCTTTAATCTAAACTGTTCTAATGGAACACAAGTCTGATCTCATGGGCGCGGCATGGCCAGGTGGTTAAGGCACTTGACTAGTAATCTGAAGGTTTCGGGTTCGAATCCCCGTTACACCAAAACATGCTCGTAACTTTCAGCCATGAGGGCGTTATAATGTGACGGTCAATCCAATTATTCGTTGGTAAAAGAGTAGCCCAAGAGTTGGCGGTGGATTGTGATGACTAGCTGCCTTTTCTCTAGTCTTACACTGCTAAATTAAGGACGGCTAGCGTAGATAGCCCTCGTGTAGCTTTGCACGAAATTAAAAAAACAAACAAACAAACTGATCTCATCTGACAGAGTGAGTACAGTAAAATAGAATGCAATGATAATTTTAAATATATAAATAAAGGATAGAGTTGTGTACGAAGGTAAACATTCCCATCTTTTGTTAATGAAGTAATTTATATTATTGGTGGGATGTTTGTTTTATTTATTTTGCTGTTATACCATTATAAAAAGAATAACCGCAATCTTAGGTTTGCTGGCCCTAGATGTGATAATGAATCTTGAATTGGAGAAACTGCAGTTCATAGCAGAGCGTATGGATCAATAAAGGAATACGTTAGTTCTATATCTGACAAATGATGCTTTAAATTTTATCTTTGGTAAAAAGAAAAAAAAATATCATGCATAAGGAATTATAAACAGCTTGGCCAGGTGGTTAAGGCATTTGACTCGTAATCTGAGGGTCGCGGATTCAAATCCCTGTCGCACCAAGAATGCTCGACCTTTCTCCTGTGGGGGCGTTATAATGGTGTGGTCAATCCCACTATTCATTGGTAACAGAGTAGCCCAGGAGTTGGCGGTCGGTGGTGATGACTAGCAGCCTTCCATCTAATCTTACACTGTTAAATTAGGGGCTGCTAGCGCAGATAGCTCTCGTGTAGCTAGCTTTGCACGAAATTAAAAAAACAAACAAACTCTTACATTTTAAATATTTCATTTTAAATTTGTCTGTTAAAGGAAATAGGTTGGGCAACATTACACGGCTTTGGTTGTATTCTACGCCAACGTTTCAAGAAGATATTGTGAATTAATGGTGAAGAAGCTTATAATCATATATATATATATATGTTAATACATTGATTAAGTCAAGTATAAACTGTTCTTCAAACCGTGAATAGCTGTAGAACCAATAACATTACAAAATCGATTTTTAAAACAATTGCATATAACACTTTGGACATAAAGTCCTTGTTCAAAATAATAATTCGTATTTTCACAAAGATTCTCTAATAATTAATTCATCATTGTTAATAATCAGATTGAAACAGTTTCTAATGGCTCTCTAATATTTAATTAAATCTTGTAACCAGTGTGCCTTACGAATTTGACATTTTTTTAAACAATAAAAGGAGTCGAGTTTGGCACAGGTTCAACTAATGCAGATTCGTTAATATGTTTTTTCTTTGTTGAAGTTTTTTGTTCTTTTAATCTCAATTCTAAATCTCTGTTTAATATAAAGTATGCCACAATTAGCGCGAAATTTCATAAGAAGAACCTTTATCTTCTCGTACTGCTTTATCTATTGATAAAATTACTTAAAGTAACGCATGAATAAAAAGGTTACTTGTCAAGTTAAACAATTATTTCTTAAAGACATTTCCATTTTGTGTAGGAACAGACTGGACATATGGGAGACATATTCTGTGCAACTATAGCTTTGTTTGTATTGACGATATATGTGAAAAATTAAACTACAATGAACAAACAAAATATTAACAAACGCATTAGCTGGAATGTGGCCAACTCGATTCGTTTTATTTTGATTAAAAAATATCAAATTTATTAATCAGATTGATTAGAATGATCAATTAAGTATTAAAAATAATTAGAAGTTGTTTCAAATATGGATTACAATGATGAATTAAGCATTATAGAATAATTAGAAGTGGTTTAAAATACTGATTACAATAATGAATTAAGCATTATAGAATAATTAGAAGTTGTTTAAAATACTGATTACAATGATGAATTAAGCGTTATAGAATAATTAGAAATTGTTTAAAATACTGACTACAATGATGAATTAAGAATTAAACAATGATTAGAAATTGTTTCAAACAGGTTCATTAGAACGATTAATTTAGTATTAAAAATCATCAGAAATTTTCATCATTAAACATTATTGCAATCAAATTGTTAAAATGATGAATAGAACATTAGAGAACCATTAGATTTTTTTAAAATCAGATTGGTTACAGTGATGACTTAAATACAAGATAATTATTAGAAATTATTTTAATCAGAATATTCTCGTTCGTGGTGGTGATTTAAGTACAATCGTCACAAATAATTTTAATCAGATCGATCGTAAGAACGGAGTAAATATTAAAGGATCATAAAATATAGTTTTAACCAAGTTGTTTGTTTTGGAATTTCGTGCAAAGTTACAGGAGGGGTATCTGCACTAGCCGCTTCTGATTAAGCAGTGGAAGACTAGAGGGAAGGTAATTAGTCATCACCATCCACCGTCAACTGTTAGATTACTCTTTTTAGTAGTGAGATTCATCGTCACATTATAACGCCTGCACGGCTGAAAGGGCAAGCATGTTTGGTGTGACGAGGATTCAGACCCGCGACCCCCAGGTTACGAATCGAGCGTACTAACCACTTAGCCATGCCGGACCAAATTTAATAGCTTGTTTATACGATTGGAGTAAATATTAGAGTCATATTAAAAATTGTTGAAAATATAAAAGCATTATTTTAAATAGACTCTCTTTAGAAATTATTTTTTGAAAGTTGATTTTCTAATGTTAATCACGTCACAAGTAGTTAGAAATGTGTTAAATCTTTGTATACACATCTATAAGATGGTTTAGAAGCTTCCCTCTTACTATTCATGTAAGACTTTATGTGTGTCACTGAAGAACGATACATTTAAGATTGCAAAATTTCAGAATTATTTTCGGTTATATTAATTACATTAATTCTTGAAACAAAATTTAAAATACATCCCAAATAAATTTGGAAGTTATAATATGGAACGTAATTATGAAGTGTCCTCATATTTCTTTTAATTTATTGTTTTTTTTTCATTTCACGCAAAGCTTCAGGGGACTATCTGCATCAGCCGTCCTTAATTTAGCAGTGTAAACTAGAGTAGGGGTTCCTAAACTCTTTAGATCAACGGAGCTTCACATCAGAAAGACCTCCTCTGCTACAGCGATAATTCTACAACGCTAAAATCAGGGGTTCGATTCCTGTGGTGGGCACAGCAAATAGCCCGATGTGGCATTGCTATAAGAAAACACACACATCAAAAAGGAAAAGACATTCAGGAGCCTTAATTAAAAAACACACACTAAAAAGTAGAAACAATCGGTCACTAGGAGCAGATAAAGTTTACTTCAAGCTTTTACAAATAATTTTCTTAAACATATCAGCATTTAAAGAAAAAAATGTATTTCTACTTACTAGTTCAAAAATTTATACTTTCAAAATTCATATCAGTAAAAGTTCAGTGTACTTATTTATTTATTAGTGGCTCGGATGGGCTTGCTTTTCTTCTCAAAGTAGTTCAATATTTAGAGTTATGGTCCTTACATGTAAGCACAAATCATCTTCAGTATTTAGCATGTTTCTAAATTTGGTCTTTGTAACTGTATACAGTGAAAACTGTTTGCTCGCAAAGGTATGTTGTTGGAAAACGCATCAAAATTTTCAAAGCTCTGTAACTTATTTCAAGATATTCCATGGCCATTTGAATACAAAATTGTGTATTTTCTTCTTGCTGAAATGTTTTAAGAGTGTAATCAGTTGAAATTTCTGCAAGCTATTCTTTTTCCTTCAAAGGCAAATCGTTGGTTTTTACAGAGTCAACAAAGGGATTTTAAATCCACAGTAATTTTTACTAAATGAGAAGGGAAGTACTCTCCAGTAGTTGTATACAAATCAGATTTGTGCTGCAAGACTGAAACTTGCATCTTCACTTAAGGAAGTTTCTTTCATAAGTAAAAGCCCACTGAGATTTTCGAAGCAATCGAATTCATCCCAAAGTTTTAGCCAACGTTGAAGCGCTTCCCTTTTACTCTGAGCTTTGAAGTACGTTACCCTGGTATCCTGCATTGTAGCATTCACTTCATTTAGATAAGCAAATATGTCCGAAAGGTAAGCCACTTTCTTTATCCAGCATTTCTCCCTTAATTTTATGCAAGTTCAAAATGACCTTCAGATAAAAAGAAACCTATCTCTTCACGCAGTTCGTAAAATCAAGCAAGCACTTTTCCCTGAGAATGCCATCGGACTGCAGTATGAGCAGCAAATGTTTACACAAACTTCCCATATCCTCACAGAGTAAACTGAAGATCCTCGCATTGAGTGGTCGCGATTTTATAAAATTAACTATTTTTGTGACGTCACCTCTTAAGTCTTCTAGCATTAGTTTCATTTTAAGTACATAACGATGAAGACAGCAGTGGATACTCTCGATATCTGGGTTTTCCTTTTTATGCGTAGCACTGCGCTTGAAATTTTTCCAATCGTAACTGCATTCCCATCAGTGAAAATACTTGGCCAAATCTGCCATTGGATCTCATGTTCTTCTGTAAATAAATCGATCAGTTTAAATATTTTTTCGTCTGTTGTTTGAGAAGGCAAAGGTTTGCAAATTAGCATATTTTCTTTAAAACTAGCTTAGTGAATACAGCGAACAAACACAAGCAACATCGCATAACCTGCGACATCTGTTGATTCATTCATCTGAAGCGAAAAAGTTTGACTCGTTTTTACTCGCCTTATTAAGTCCGCTAAGCTTATTGCTGACATATCCTTGATTCTTCGAGAAACCGAGTTGTCAAAAGGGGTACAGAGTTAATGTTTTAAAGAAATTTCTCTACCAAACCTTTTGCGCATGGTTTTATCAAGTCTTCTGCAACTGTATGAGCTTTACCTGCTTTTGTAATAAGGTAACTAACACCATATAAAACAATAAGAACACCTTTGTTGTCCTGATGGACAAACAAACGAAATGTAGTTTTCCTTGCATTTAACTGCAAACACTTTCTTGTGAAATACTCGGAAGTTGGATTTTTTTAAATTGGGAATGTTTCAGCAACTGTGTTGAAAGAAGCCAAATGGACCGGCATGGCCAATTGGGTTAAGGCGTTCAACTCGTAATCCTAGGGTCGCGGGTTCGAATCCCCGTCGCACCAAACATGCTCTTCCTTACAGCCGTGGGGGCGTTATAATGTTACAGTCAATCTCACTATTCGCTGGTAAAAGAGTAGCCCAAGAGTTGGCGGTGAGTGGTGATGACTAGATACCTTCCTTGTAGTCTTACACTGTTAAGTTATAGACGGCTAGCCCAGATAGCCGCCGTGTAGCTTTGCTCGAAATTCCAAAACAAATACGAAGGTAATTTATTTCTTTGGAATTTTTGTTGTTTCATATAAATGGTATTATTTGTACTTTTGAAGATGATTCGCTTTGATGTTCTTTTAGATTAATCAAAAATGTTTCATCTGTTGTGACATTAATCAACATTAATGCAAAGTATAATAAAATGAAAATTTATTGACTCACTCGAACTTAATTGAAACGCGATATTTCTAGTACTGCTAAGCCTAAATCCTTTAATAATTCTATATATACTCACGCATAATCCGATTTCGAAGTTCCTGCAGGGCCATCGGGCCAGATAAGAAGGCAAAGCGTCCTCAGAGTTCCGTCCTGATAAGTATACGTTATTGTGGTTGAGTAAAGAAGTGTGGGTAAGGACAATAGAGCTCCACTTAACCAAATCCCTAAAATAACACCAACTGCAATCTTTTTCGTCATTCTCGGTAACAAAGGACGCAGCGTGACAACATACCTGAAAGAAGAGATAAGAAATACATTTATAAATAGCTACCAGTGCTTTGATACTAATTGTTATGCACCATCCAAGCACTGAAACCTCAATAATGTAAATGTTGTTTTTATCATCTAATCACTATATGTATATCTGTGTGTGTTATCATTTAATCACTATATGTATATTTGTGTGTGTGTTATCATCTAATCACTACATGTATATTTCTGTGTGTGTGTTATCATCTAATCACTACATGTATATCAGTGTGTGTGTTATCATCTAATCACTACATGTATATCAGTGTGTGTGTTATCATCTAATCACTACATGTATATCTGTGTGTGTGTTATCATCTAATCACTATATGTATATCTGTGTGTGTGTTATCATCTAATCACTACATGTATATCTGTGTGTGTGTTATCATCTAATCACTACATGTATATCTGTGTGTGTGTTATCATCTAATCACTACATGTATATCTGTGAGTGTGTTATCATCTTATCACTATATGTATATCTGTGTGTGTGTGTTATCATTTAATCACTACATGTATATCTCTGTGTGTGTTATCATCTAATCACTACATGTATATCTGTGTGTGTGTTATCATCTAATCACTACATGTATATCAGTGTGTGTGTTATCATCTAATCACTACATGTATATCTCTGTGTGTGTTATCATCTAATCACTATATGTATATCTCTGTGTGTGTTATCATCTAATCACTACATGTATATCTGTGTGTGTGTTATCATCTAATCACTACATGTATATCTGTGTGTGTTATCATCTAATCACTACATGTATATCTCTGTGTGTGTTATCATCTAATCACTACATGTATATCAGTGTGTGTGTTATCATCTAATCACTACATGTATATTTCTGTGTGTGTTATCATCTAATCACTACATGTATATCTGTGTGTGTGTTATCATCTAATCACTACATGTATATCAGTGTGTGTGTTATCATCTAATCACTACATGTATATCTGTGTGTGTGTTATCATCTAATCACTATATGTATATCTGTGTGTGTGTTATCATCTAATCACTACATGTATATCTGTGTGTGTGTTATCATCTAATCACTACATGTATATCTGTGAGTGTGTTATCATCTTATCACTACATGTATATCTGTGTGTGTGTTATCATTTAATCACTACATGTATATCTGTGTGTGTGTTATCATCTAATCACTACATGTATATCTGTGTGTGTGTTATCATCTAATCACTACATGTATATCTGTGTGTGTTATCATCTAATCACTACATGTATATCTGTGTGTGTGTTATCATCTAATCACTACATGTATATCTCTGTGTGTGTTATCATCCAATCACTACATGTATATCTGTGTGTGTGTTATCATCTAATCACTACATGTATATCTGTGTGTGTTATCATCTAATCACTACATGTATATTTCTGTGTGTGTAACTAATCTTTAGCATTGTTAATAAGAGTTTCTAGGTTATAACGACTTTTTGTGTCATGTAACCCACACAACATAGGTGTTCAGAAAACAAAGCATCTTCTTAGTGAACAGGAAGAAATAATTTTTCTTAAATTTCCTGTGAGCAGTAGATGGTTCTTAATTTAAGTTTTAAACAGTAGCTGATTCTTAGTTTAATTTAAAACAGTAGCTGGTTTTTTAATTTATGTTTAAAGCAATAGCTGGTTCTTAGCTAAAACTGAAGATATATCTATATTACACATTCATAACAACATCTATCACATAACAATATGTTAATAGTTCCGTAGCAAAGCAAAATAGAATGCTCACAGAAGCCATTCAGTACAGCGAAAAGATGACATGCCAGGGAAAAAGATCGTACCTACCGATCCAGACGAAAGGAAAAATACAACAAGACGAAAGGGAAAACAACTATATAAACTTAGTACTAGAATCGTCCAACACATAGGGAGACACATCTGTAAATTAAAGATATTATATTAAGTAGGAAAAAACATTCTTAGAAAACATATGTTTACTAATATGTTGGATACCATACTCTTCCACAAATTGTAATAGAACAAAAATAAAGATAGGAACATTATTTGACTTGTCTTTCATATAGAAGATTTCAAACTTAGAGCTTCACTATAATTTCAGCTTCAAGTAAACTACTGTATTTCTTTAAGCTTGACTATAAGAATTCTGTGTCAACAGTTTCGTGTGAGCCTCAAAACTGTTTCGCCCTTTTTCTCTGTGTATCGTTTACTATTTCAGTTCTTTTGGTTTATCGTATTACAGTTTTGTCTACGACATATATTTACAGAAGAAAAATATAAGCTCGCAATTAGTGTGTTTGTGTTTGTAGCGAAGCCATATCAGACTATCTGCTGTATCTATTGATGGTAATCGAACCTCTTATTTTAGTGTTGTAAATCTTTGGGGTACTCTCGCAATCAAAGTGCATTTCTTGTGGAATTTATATATATATATATAGTAGTTACCAACTATGGGGATTTTGCTTATAAAAAAGCTACTACTCAGAATTCCAAAACCAAGTTAATGCAGTATGAAATTCATGTCCAGTTTTCTATTTGAATACTTTGTTTTAATGAAATATGTCTTCAAATATTCGATAAAATAAATCAATACTTTCATCTCGTTGGTATTTATTACGTTTGAGAATGGCTGTGGAAAGATTTAAAGCTGTTATTGAAATCTTTAAGCTTGTCAAAACGATGTAATTTTTCTTAGATAACTTTTTTTTTGATACACAAGTTATATCGGACGATATATCTTAGCACGACTATTGTCAGATATAACAAATTATTAATAACTTCAATTACACAGACCTACTAGTTTTAAACTTCATAAAACGTGTTTTGATTTTATTAAAGGGATTTCCATAATTTAGCTACGCAGTGTTCACAAATAATATTCATTTTTTTCTACCGTTTTTTTGTTTTTCTTTATAAATAGAGAGAGAAAACTATTACTTGGAAAGATTATTTTTTTCGTTTACGACTACGAATTTTTATTGTTATGTTTCAGTATTGGAACAATCGATAATATTGTCAAGTCATGATTGGTCCATAGGAATCTACAGCCAGTTGTTGTCACCATTTTAGTCTTAACAAAATGTGACCTAATATCAGTGAAAATGATTCACTTGTGTAAAAAAAATTGTACGTGATGGAAAAAATATGTCATTTTCGGATTCAGGTTACAGGAAATACTGTAGAACATGTAAACATGTCAACACAGTAAAACCACTGCAAGCCGACTTTATCAATACTTCTAAAGCTGATTCTGAAGTTCTCATATTTTTAATTTAAACAAGTTTTTCTGGCGAGTAAACATAAAATAAAAAATAAAAATATCATCTTCATAAAAATACAAAACTTTGGTTTTTAGCTTTGTAAATAATTATTTAGGGAATTAGGTTCCTCTCAGAATGAAAAAAAAAAAAAAAAGTTTTAGCTTCCACATTTCATGGAAAAACAAAAAAACAAGATTGAATTTGCTGCCATTTCTATGCCTTTCCACCTTCTGTAATTCTTTAAGACTTCAAGTGTGTGTGTGTGTTTTTAATCAAAGCCACGTCAGGCTATCTGTTGAGGCCACCGAGGAAAATCAAACCCTTGATTTTAGCATTGTAAAAGACTACAGGTAAAAAAACATTATATACTAGTAATTGAACGTTGTTTTTTAACTTTATAAATACTGAAGTTAATACTTATGTTCATCATTTTTAGAGGATTAAGTTTCTCCGAAAGCAAAAAATTAAATCAGAAAATTGTAAAATATGGACGGAGTTTTAGATCATACCTTTTGTGGGAAAACAAACGTACTTACAAATTTTGTAACTGAAGAAAACCAACTACATGAAAAACAAATTTTCTTATGCTTACTGACGTTTGGTTTGTTTTTATAAATATTTTCAAGTAAGATGTGTCTGTTAGTGTGATGGAATGATTGCTTACCTTTCCAAACTCACTGCCATTATAGTGAGAACAGAAGAGGACACAGTTAGATAAGCAATAAAGGTGTTGATGATGCAATACAGGTGACCAAACGGCCAGTGGCTATTTAGCATAAAAACAAAATTAAAAGTTGTGTTGAATAATGCCATCGCAAAGTCAGCTGTTGATAGATTCACTAAAAAATAATTAGTTACGGTTCTCATTCTCCTGTGTGCCAACACAATCCAGATTGTAATGGCATTTCCAACTAACGCAACCAGAATCATTAGGCCAAATACAATACTCCAGAACATCTGTTGCCACCAGTATAAAATAAACGGGCGAGTGGAAACTTCGGAAGTAGATGGCTTATCGAAACACAACATGAAAAGCTGGATTCTTTCAGTAGCTGTCCAATTTCGGTTCATTTCAAAGATATCTTTATCCCATAATTCCATGCAATCAGAAATGTTTATCGTGATCAACTCTTGCATGTCTGTGAAGTTGTACCGGTAAGACATTTCATCGTTATTTTCAACATAAGATCGGTTTTTCGCGCCACTATACAAGTCATGAATAACACTTAAACGTTTTGTCGAGTTAACCTTCATTTTATTTTCTTCTTTAACCTCTGACCTTGTTTCTGAATATGACGCTCAATAAATCGAACACTTAGAAGCGTAAAGATATAATGCTTTACGAATATAGACACTCAGTACACATGGAATTCAAACAACGTCACGTATTCGTCTGAAGGTAGAGTATATTTGCGCCGATATACGCACTCTGAAAAATTTGAGCAGTGAATAACAAATGAGCGAGGAAGTGAAAGATCTCAGATAACTTGCTTACTTTACGCGCGTATTCCTAGTTTCTGAACAAAAACTCTTTTTCTTTTAGGAAAAAGTGGAAAAGAGCCACCTTTCAAACTACAAATAATCTCATAGTGGATATCACTGAAGCCTCTTTTCTGATTGGTTGAGAAGAAAGAGCGCCTTTCCTTACACTGGAAATTGTGCGATCTGATTCGTGAACGTTCAGATTGAACAAGTAGTAAGAACTATTTATTGTGAAGTGGAAGTACTATCAACTGAACGCGCAGTAAACACGCATGTTTGAGTTTATTAGTTTGTAGTTAAGCACAAAGCTACACAATGGGCTTTCTGTGCTCTGTCTACCAAGGGTACTAAAACCCGGTTTCTAGCGCTGCGATGCCGTTGTGCCACTGGGTGAGCTACACATGTTTGAGATGAACGTTCACCTACTTACTGCTTTTTCATTCACAAGACTCAAGTTGGTAACTACTGTATAGAGTGCTACGTATCTCTAGAACTTTCAAACTTTATAACTAACAGCTGGCGGTGTCACTGCATTAACGCGTCTCTTTCATCTCAGTGTTATATCTTCGATAAAACTCAAACGTAACGCGGAAAAAAAACACACACGAAGAAACAGAACACATAAGGATCTATAAGACGTAACGCGGAAAAAAACACACAAAGAAACAGAACACATAAGCATCTATAAGACGTAACTCGTCCTTGCAACTGATTTAAAATAAAATAAAATTTACCATATAGTTACATTAATGTCCAGAAATAAAATGATTTTCTGTTTGCCTGAGATTTTATATATCTAGCTTTGCTTATCAGTTGTTTTTCTCATTCTAATATTCTTTCTCGATCTTACCATACGTGTAGTCCACAAAGATATTCACACTCTGGCGTGCTGTATCAAAAGATATTCACACTCTGGCGTGCTGTATCAAAAGATATTCACACTC
Source organism: Tachypleus tridentatus (assembly GCF_004210375.1). Lineage (NCBI taxonomy): Eukaryota > Metazoa > Arthropoda > Merostomata > Xiphosura > Limulidae > Tachypleus > Tachypleus tridentatus. Next base: position 166,097,732 of record NC_134830.1, on the reverse strand, counting down.
TGGCGTGCTGTATCAAAAGATATTCACACTCTGGCGTGCTGTATCAAAAGATATTCACACTCTAGCGTGCTGTATCAAAATATATTCACACTCTAGCGTGCTGTATCAAAATATATTTACACTGTAGTATGCAGTCTACACAGATATTATCGTAATCACCGTTTTAATGATTCGCTAAAGCATAACTTCTTGCTAAATGATTTATATGCACCCACGTTATTTTGTTCCAGGAGTAATAATTATTTGATACTTTTTGTGTTTCAAACCAGTACCTGTAATTTACGTTACAGCTGCACTAGTTTTAGTTGTTGGGACTTATTTCACTATGTTTATATTTACCCCAGAACGTCCACTAAGGGTTGTTTGCACTTTATTTGTTTAAAACTTTTTTTTTTACAATAACTGGAGCCAATTGTAAATAAACGAAACTTAAAACGTTGATGATGATAGCATCTATGTAGACAGCACGCTAGAGTGTGAATATATTTGTAGACAGCACGCTAGAGTGTGAATATATTTGTAGACAGAATGCAAGAGTGTGAATATATTTGTAGACAGAACGCTAGAGTGTGAATATATTTGTAGACAGAACGCTTGTTTGTTTGTTTGTTTTGTAATTTCGCACAAAGCTACTCGAGGGCTATCTGTGCTAGCCGTCCCTAATTTAGCAGTGTAAGACTAGAGGGAAGGCAGCTAGTCATCACCACCCACCGCCAACTCTTGGGCTACTCTTTTACCAACGAATAGTGGGATTGACCGTCACATTATAACGCCCCCACGGCTGGGAGGGCGAGCATGTTTGGCGCGACTCGGGCGCGAACCCGCGACCCTCAGATTACGAAGCGCACGCCTTAACGCGCTAGGCCATGCCAGGCCTAGACAGAACGCAAGAGTGTGAATATATTTGCAGACGCGCTGCATTTATGTAACAGTATTTCTCATTTATTGTACACCAGTCTATAGTAACTACAAAATATTTTATTGTTGAAAGATGGCGCTGCTCCTTATGATGTGTGTATGTGTGTGTTTTCTTGTAGCAAAGCCACATCGGGCTATCTGCTGAGCCCACTCAGGGGATTCGAACCCCTAATTTTAGCGTTGTAAATCTGTAGATTTTCCGCTGTACTAGCGAGAGGCCCCCCTTATGGTTTTAAAATTATTGTTTGGACAAAGTTGTCAAGGTTTATTTTTCGTCACCTATCGAACTGTATAAATTTTAATATTTTGTAATGAAAATGTTCAGGATGCAAAATAGAAGGATTAAAAAAAATCGACACATTCGATTCAGTAATTTGTAGACAGCCCACTAGCAATCTCTGCTAACAGACAGTTAGACATTAGATATTATATTAGCCAATGAAGTCCAGACAAACGGTGCTATGGGACCAATAATATTTTGCCACATCACCAACCAAGTGGTTTCTAGAATAACGTCTTCTATAGATCATCGTCTCCGTGTCGAAATATTACTAATGTGTCGTATGATACTTGATGTGTGTGGACTGAAAGGTAAAGCAAGCGTATTAGGACCACATAATATCGAATAATATATCCGAATATTTTCGATAGATATGATGACGTCAAGAATATTATAACATTATTCCACCTTCCCCCATCCCCATATGATAATGTAACTGAGAGAAATGACCCATATTACACTCTTCTGGTATGTGATTTTAATGTCACCAGTATAAAACTGTAAATTTGTTAGCACGTACTTTTATACCACTTAATCCACGAACAAAATACTTATGTACGGTATTTTCACACCTTACGTGAGGGATCCGGAATGGAAAGATGGTTAGGGCACTTGACTCGTATCTGAATATCTCGGGGTCGAATCCCCGTCACACCAAACATGCTTTCCCTTTCAGCTGTGTGGGGACGTTATAATGTTACGGTCAATCCCACTATTTGTTGGGAATTTTACGTTTTTTGTGTGTGCTATTACTAAAGTATGTATGTTACATTTTATGTGTGTGATTTTACTTAAGCATGTAGATTACGTGTTTTGGTGTGTAATTTTACTTAAGTGTGTAGATTACATTTTATGTGTGTAATTTTACTTAAGTGTGTAGATTACGTGTTTTTGTGTGTAATTTTACTTAAGTGTGTAGATTACATTTTATGTGTGTGATTTTATTTATATAGATGAACAAACAAAACAGATCCTTTAACAAACAAACAACATAAAGACAAACAATTTAAAGTTGAAAATATAAACACGATATATTTTGTAAGTCATAAATTTTTCATTTTAAAAAGCACTCACAAAGTGCAGGACAGAAGACATCGGTCAAGACATTCAATTCAATACTTCACTAATATAAACTAATTCTCCATCACAGTAATTCTAGAAACTGTTAAATGATTAAACACAAATAGCATGGACAAGACAAAACACTCAACAAACTGATTGTTTGTTTGTTTGTTTTTTGAATTTCACACAAAGCTACTCGAGAGCTATCTGTGCTAGCCTTCCCTAATTTAGCAGTGTAAGACTAGAGGGAAAGCAGCTAGTCATCACCACACACCGCCAACTCTTGGGCAACTTTTTTTACCATCGAATAGTGGGATTGACAGCGGCTGAAAGGGCGAGCATGTTTGGCGCGAAGGGGATGCGAACCCGTGACTCTCAGATTACGAGTCGCACGCCTTAACACGCTTGGCCATGCCTGGCCTCATTAAAATCTAGCTATATGTTTCTGATCACCTCTAATTATATAACCTGTTATTTAACGCGTATTGATATCTATGTGCATAAGTAATTACTATCAGTTCTTTATTTAAATATGTTGTTTTGCTGCAACTTTATTTTTTTTATTTTGGATTTCGCGCAAAGCTACACGAGTTTTGCTATTGAATGGCGAATTAAATATAAAACTATTTGTTTACTTTTAAAACCTATGAATTTGAGAATAATCACACTAGGGATATAAACATTGTACCTTTCTAAATAAAATTATTCTTTATTCTAAAATGCCATGAAATTAGGATGCTTGTCTCATAATCTGAGGTTCGCGTGTTAGAATACCTAGACCGGCCAAACATAGTCCGCCTTTCAGTCGTGGTGGCTTTATTTAATTATGGTCAGTCCCACTATTCGTTGGTAAAAGAGTAGTCCAAAATGTTTTTTTTTTTTTTTTTTAAATTTCGCACGAAGCTACACGAGGGATATCTGCGCTAGCTGTTCCTAATTAAGCAATGGAAGAATAGAGGGAATGCAGTTAGTCATCGCCACCCACCGCCAATTCTTAGACTACTCTCTTAACAATGGATAGTGGGATTGACTGTAACATTATAACGGCCCCACGATTGAAAGGGTGAGCATGTTTGTATGAAGGGGATTCGAACCTGCGATAATAAGATTACGAGTCGAGTGCCTTAACCACCTGGGTCTCTTATTTCTTAATATATGATGAACGTAATCTAGTTTGCTTAGTTATGAAACCCATGTAAAGATATCAAATAATATATGAACCATGTGTCAATAAGCTATCAAACGTTTTCGGTAATTCATAAAAACTAAATATTCGATTTTCCTTTGAACCAGCGTCGGTTTCCTTCAACTTGTTTTATATACCATTATGCCATCAAAAATATATTAAGCAAACATATGCGCGTTATCTTATCACACCAGCATTTAACTTAGTTTTCTTTTATTTTTCCAATATTTAGGTTTGAAAGCATAAGTAGGAAATACGTATTACGAGTTTATGTTTGTTTTATGTTCAAAATACAAGAAATGTCTTTGCTACACTCAGGCCTAGTTTCTAATAAAGTAAATATTTTAAAATACTTGAATGTACAACGAATCCTACAGTTTTGAGTGAATTTGGTTAATACTTAGGTTATTAAAAACGTGCGTTAGCCTACTTAAGTAAGATTGTTCGCTGCCATCTGGTACATATTTAGCAAGCTTAAGTGTACGTTATTTTATCTGAAACGTTTATTTTTAACTTAAACGTGATCTCTGCTATTAAACACATTCTCACAAAATCACATTTTTTACATTTAAATATTTTTTCCGTTATTAAAATAGTCTCTTTAAGGACTAGGATTTGATATTCTGTTTCATTATAAAACCCAGTAACATAAAATATGGTAGCTACATTAAATATACGTTGATTTTTAACCACATGTGCACTTGTCCCGTTAAAAGGAAAGGCAATCGTGATTCTCTCCCAAACTGTTAACAATATTAAATTTGTGTCTTCATTCTGGCATCTATCTTGTACCACTATTTTGTAAACAAAGACAGTCGTTGTTCACTCAAATTGTTACCAATTACAGTTCTCACTCAAAGTATAATGACAAAAAGTTCTTGTTCTAATAATTACAACTATAACTATTTAAACAAAAAATAGTCTAGAATAAAAGTCGTTATTATTGGTTTAGGTTTGGCTTGTTTTGAATTTCGCGCAAAGCCACACGAGGGCTACCTGTGCTAGCCGTCCCTAATTTAGCAGTGTAAGACAAGAGGAAAGGCAGCTAGCCATCACCACCCACCGCCAACTTTTGGGATACTCTTTTACTAACGAATAGTGGGGTTGAACATCACATTACAATGCCCCTACGGTTGAGAGGGCGAGCATGTTTGGTGTGACGGGGATCCGAGCCCGTGACCCTCAAGTTAGTATTTTAAATATTCAGTTCAATAGTCTTCTCACTAAACGATAACAACTTTGTGTATTATCATCACCACATTTATAACACTACAATTTACTAATACTAAATCTTTCTACTACTACTTCCAGTGGCACATCGACTTGTTTGCGGGCTTAAAACGTTTGTTATTTTTTGTTGTATGTTTATCAGAAATAGATTTTTTTCATTCTTGTTATCACTACAATAGTAAAAGAGTCGTTAATTTTTCTTGAATTTTTATGGAAAATATCTGTATGGATTCTTCGTACCACTATAGTTTACTGGTAGTGAACAAAATCATTCATTATTTTTATATATCTGTTTATTCTCTCCCCAGTAAACGTTTATCAATGTTAAAAATGGAATTCTTTTTTATTGTATTGTTTTATAAACACAGTTTGTTTATTATTCTGACTACTAACTTCTTGCTTATGTAAACTGATGCGAATTTCACATAATTCAAAGTATCCACTGTTCTTTAAAATGTATTTAACTCTTTGAATGACTTACAGTCATTTCTAATCCCAAAATGTAACAGCTTTACTTGACACTAGTGAAGGCACGCCTTTGGAAGCAGTAGGAAGTTTTTACATACACCTATATAATTTATTATAGTAGTTCTTCAAATTCAATTTCTCGTGAGAATATTTCGTGAGTTTACGTCCAAATATATTAAATTTCAACTGGAATAGCCATGTTTCATTACAATGTTGACTGCAAGAATGACTGTCAGATATGGACTGTTTTAATCATCAGTCATTTCTCTGTAAGTTTTAGTTTTCCTACATAAATTTTGAAAAACCCAATATGAAGAAACTAGCTCATTTTCTGTTACCTTATAAAAGTAAGGTATTGCTTGTGAATGCATACAGTTGCTAAGATATGTTAAGAGTTTTCATTGTTCTTTTTTATAGTTTTTAATTCATATGCCTCGTAGGTTATTTTCAGTTTCTTTGCAAGAAGGGACTATAAAACATTAACCAGATTTTGAGGCCCGGCATGGCCAGGTAGTTAAGGTACTCGACTCGTAATCTGAGAGTCGCTGGTTCGAATCTCACTATTCGTTGGTAAAAGAGTAGCCCAAGAGTTGGCGGTGGGTGTTGATAACTAGCTGCCTTCTTTCTGGTCTTACACTGCTAAATTAAGGACGCCTAGCTTAGCTCGCCCTCGTGTAGCTTTGCACGAAATTCAAAACAAACAAACCCAGAATTTGCATCTTCAAAAAATTTATTATATCTAATAACAACATATAAAGTTATATAATCTACGTATAACTGTTTCATCAAAGTCTTCTAATGCAGCTAATATATATATATATATATGTGTGTGTGTGTATATATATATTAAAATATTAAAATGTAGCTTAAAGGAATAATAAAAACAACGCAAATTTGGTAAATTCAATTTTTAAAACTATATCATTTGCATTTTATTTAATGAACTGGATAATATTACTTTTAGTACAAGTAGGTTAAGTTTTCTTCACTTTCGTTGCATTATTATATTCGAAAATGTAACATTACTAAATCCAAAATTATATACACGGAAATTGCCATTATTTGATTACTGCTTTTTCTTTTCAAATTTTAGCTTAAATTCTAAGTACAATTATACGTAGCTGAAAACATAATATGTTTTGTTTCAGTATTACTGAAGAAGAATTATATGACAAAAAGAAGAATTAAAAAAACAAAATATTCAACTTCATATTATCCTTCCTATCTCACATTACTTATCTATCAGATGATCCATCATTATATTTCGAAATTTACTGCTTCTGTGAATAAAAAGTTGCTTTTTGTCTTACAATTTCTCTCAGTATTATCATCTGTACAGAATATGAGAGTAGCAAACTTGGCTGTTACAGTTTTGCCGTGAGCCAATTCCAGAGGCTCAGTACATCATAATACAACAATTTTGGAGCTTCATAAAATCGTTACAGTCCATGTCGCTGCGTTTGTTCATTCTATATCTAACGCCCAAGTATTTTAGCACTAACCTTGTAATGTAATTTCCACTACAAAAGGCTATATAATAAGGCTTATAATTACAATATTTATATTACCATGTAGTGTATGAGGATCGCGGTTACCAAGCACAAAATTTTCAATTGTCAGAAGGCCACAGCCTCTCCATCTAGCAGCATGAGAACTATTTCTTGTTACGGATTAGTATAAAGATACTTTTTACTTTTAAAGCTATTCAAAGTATGCCATGATTGGAATGATATGTCTGGAGGCGACATTTCTAGAGAACCCATTTTGATTTTTTTCCGTATTATTTCCTGGGTTACGTGAATATTGATAGCTCTCTCAGTAAATTTCGTATTCGGTAATTCTCAATTATTACATGACGCCGAACTTTGCTCATCAAGATGGGGTCCGATTTTTTGCAGGTCATTTTTCGCGGTGGTCCACTCATCCATGTTGATCCACATTTCCTTATTTTCCAGTGCCATTAACTCTACAGCATATTCCTGTCTTTTAAAATTTCAATTCAACATCTGAACTTAAGCCTTTTAGACAATGATTTTCAGAAGAAAAAGAGAGACCTGAAACACTATTTTTGTATATATCTGATTCTGAATGGAAATTTGACAAATTAAGAGGAAATATGGAGAAAAAATACGGTTTATGTAATTCTTATCACACATATGATTGTTAGTTTTATGACATTTTAAAAATTGTTAACGATTATACATATGATGTTAATTACAAACACATACCAATACAACTGTATATGTAAGTTTCTATAACAACGCGAAACAAAACGAGAACATCCAAAAATACGGTGAGTATGGACTTATCGCATTTAAACAAACTTTTAATTTGAGGATTTATTAAATGGATACAAAACATAGAATAATAACAGCAGTTTTTAAACTAACCATAAGTTGCTTCTGGTTGATTTTATAATCTGAATTTGTTTTCTAGGGAGAGAACAAAGGTTATTTGTTTATTACTTACAAATACTGTTCGAGACTTAATTTCTATTATTATTCATAACTAACTGGTTGTTCGTTTATTTATGAAATACTGTTACAGTTAATGTTCTGTTATTTTTCAGCAAACTAACTAGTTAATTTATTTATGAAATACTGTTACAGTTAATTTTCTATTATTATTCAGCGAACAAACTGGTTATTTGTTTATTTACAAAATACTGTTAAGTTAATTTTCTATTATTATTCAGTGAATTAATTGGTTATTCGTCTTTAATGAAACACTGTTACAGTTAATTTTCTATTATTATTCAGTGAACAAACTGGTTGTTCGTTTATTTATGAAATACTGTTACAGTTAATTTTCTATTATTATTCAATGAACAAACTGGTAATTTGTTTATTTATGAAATACTGTTACAGTTAATTTTCTATTATTATTCAGCGAACTAACTGGTTGTTCGTTTATTTATGAAATACTGTTACAGTTAATTTTTTATTATTATTCAATGAACAAACTGGTTATTCGTCTTTTAATGAAACACTGTTACAGTTAATTTTCTATTATTATTCAGCGAACAAACTGGTTATTCGTTTATTTGTGAAATACTGTTACAGTTAATTTTCTATTATTATTCAATGAACTAACTGGTTATTCGTCTATTAATGAAACACTGTTACAGTTAATTTTCTATTATTATTCAATGAACTAACTGATTGTTCGTTTATTTATGAAATACTGTTACAGTTAATTTTCTATTATTATTCAGCGAACAAACTGGTTATTCGTCTATTAATGAAATACTGTCACAGTTAATTTTCTTTTGTTATTTTTCAGCAGACTGACAAATTATTTCGTTATATTTTACTTGGGTGATACATTCTTTGATTCGCTACTTTCGTTGCAACAAACTAGTTTCATCAAAATCCAGTCTTGTCAGTGAGTTTGTCAGAGTTAAGTAAATAAAGAAAGTCTTATATAGTCGTGGAAGGTAAGTCGTGTTTGGCTTTTCCTAACTGAAATTCACCAATACATGAAATTAATTGATGTCCTTTTGTTACTTTATCTAATAGACACTTTACCTTCATAGTAGTCTTATCAAATAACAACCAAAGAAATAGATGTCACGCCAGTATTTAAACATAGATTGATTGGGATTCTTGTGTTTTTTTAATTAATGGACTAACGTTGCTATCTTAAACTTCGACTCTCGTTTTTATTAACTAAAACTTTCAAATAATTAAAATACATCAAAATATATTTTCATTTTATTATGTATTTTCAAAAGCCATGATTTGCTATAACCATGCACATATGTTTTCTGGATTGTTAGAGAGGATAGGTAATTGCATAATTGTAAGGACGATGTCTACATTTATTAGGACTGGTATCATAACTTTAATATTTGGAATTATGACATAAATTTGTCACATAAATGAAATGAATAAAATAAGTTGTTTTTTCGAAGAGTCTTTTTTTTTAATTTCTCGTACAGCTACACGACAGCCATCTGCGCTAGCAGTCCCTAATTTTGCAGTGTAAGGCAAGAGGAAAGGCAACTAGTCATCACCACCCACCAACCAATTCTTGGGCTACTCTTTTACCAACGAATAGTGGATTGATCGTAACATTATAACGCCCTCACGGCTGAAAGGACGAGCATGTTTAGTGCGACGGGGATGCGAACCCGCAATACTCGGATTACGAATCGAGTGTTTTAACCACCTGGCCATGTCGGGCCTTTCGTGAAGCGAGAAATGGGGAAGAAAAAAAAAAAAATTAAAAACATGAATTAAAGAAAATACTTTAAGTAACGGGTAACAAATTGAATGTATTTCATGCTATTTCTCCATCTGTTTTTGTAAGAAAACGCTTTCAAATTAATAATTGATACAACCAGAGTAGGTTGCCTAATTAGAAGGAATCTAAAAGAGTAATCTGATAATGAGTGTCATTAATTAAATTTGTTTTGTTGTTTACACTTTCATTCAAATATAAAAAAAAAACATTGTTTAATGAGTTAGGAATATGAACGAAGTGTGGTCTGAATGCGGTCTTTCACCTCAAAATACATTGTGGTTTTACAGCTGGCTAGCTATTTATGCTGACTAAAACAAACGCCACGAACACATTACAGTTTCCTATAGAACCGGTCATCCTTTATCACCTCTCTCTACTGTTACTGAATACAAAACCTACTCATATGATTTTAATGTTGTAAGCTACAGACCACACAGACTTTACAAGAATAAAAAAAACAAAACAGATATAAAGTTAAAATATTGATATAATTCACACCACATTCACACAAAATCCATTTTTAGGTTTCACAACCTTCTTGCAGTACGAGAATTTCTTGAATAATTCGTAATACTGAAGACTGGCCTTTCCCATGAGTACGTTAGGTGGCATGTCATGAATGTGAACCTTCTATTATCCAACACGTTTCATAACAGAAACTTCGTAGTTAAATTTCATTTCCTTGCAAGATGCGTAAAAATAATCATGGAACGTGTCTGTTCTGAGACACGTCAGCTTCTGGTGTGTCAGCTTTCTGTGTCAGTGATAACTAACTTTATTAGTGCGTTATTTTGTTTTTAATCTTTAAATACGTATTGCATAGTCAACTCTGATTTAGATATATCTGAAGTTCAGGAAAACTCGTATTAATTACAAACTAGCCTTAAACTTATTGATAAATTGGAGAGATTTAGATTTCGGTTGACGAGTGGAATTTGAATAAGTTTAAAACAATTACGTGTCAGGGGTTTGTGTCAGACAAACATTCGACACCTAAAAATGGAAAAAATTAACAATATTTAACTTTTTTCATTCCATTTTAATTTTTATACCTTTCAAAAATGATATCAAAAGCTGAGAAAAGTATAAAAGATATCTGTAAAGAAAATGTAAAACCGGAGGACCTACCAGTCATGTGGTGCACGAAATTCAAAAACAAACAAAAAAAACTCAACCCGCGTGGCAAGAATGGATACTTAGTATTAGGTTGAGGAATAATTCGTGAGCGTTTTTAAATAATTTCATTCAAGCATTACATGCAAGACTATACAATATTTCAATGCATGAACACATTACACCCAAAACATTTATTATGATACTTTATTTCATGTAATACCTAGGTATATAGTATGCATTGTTTTAAACGAAATTGCAAGAAATTAAATGCGAAAAGCAGATGGTGTCGAAAATCCTCGATTTTGTCCACTTGACATTCCGTTTAATGAGCTGAAAATGAAAGCAAAAATTAAAGACATATGAAAATCAAACACACCATCTATTAGAGCAAAATATTATCTACCAAATGACATGAAATATTTTGCGAAAGCGTTTCATTTATGAATATATTTTTTTAAGTTGAAAAAACGCTCACGAATTATTCCTCAACCCAATAATTAGAATTGAAAACAACTTATCAAAAAATTAATGCCCAATTTGAATGCACTAACCGTTGCCAGATTTCGAAAAATTATTTTAAATATGCATTTAATACGCGAACGTCATCTGTATTGATTACACTATGTAATACAAATTTTGTTCCTGGATAGTATGTGCTATTTCTTAATTGCTTATGTTGTAAAAGTACAGAAAATGGCCATTATTCTCTTCAAACTTTGCTTTTGTGACCTGGATAATGAAATTTAGAAATTAACCTATTTTCTGTTTAAAATGGGCAAATTTGCACATTTTCATTTACATAAGGTCTGAATAAAACAACATATAAATCAAGATTTACATGTATTTAAACTAAAGTTATAAAAATGTTTAGAAGTGAGTAGTTTTTCGAGATTTGCGACTGTAATATAAATCACTTTCACGTATCAGCCCCCAAAATATAGTCTCCCATCATGTTTTCGTTATGTACTTCCAGGTCACAAAAGCAAAGTTTGAAGAGAAAAATAGGTCTTTTCCATTTACTTTAGGCATAAGCAATTGGGAAATAACACTTTCTGCCCAGGAACAAAGAAAATTAAAAATTTTGTTACATAGTGTGATTTGTAAATCGTATATATCTGCTAACGTTATTCAAATACGATATATTCAATTTTACTTTTTTGTTTTTAACCACCAACCATGTAGAACAAATGATTCGTGACAGAGTAATTTTATTATTGATTGCGTTTTAAGGCTTAGTGTGTATATTCATTATTAACTCTTTTAATACGTATATTTAGAAATGTCCTAATTGCCAATGTTCGCAGTGCCTAACCAAGAAAAGCTAGCTAATAGTCTGATATTACTACATAAATAAAACTGTCAGACACAATTCATTTACTGATGACATACAAAAGTTAAATGAGAAAACTATTTCATTAAACATGTTTGTTTTAATCTTATAATAATTATTAATTTGAAATACTTTCATACATTTATTTAATTAATTTTATTGCAGAATTATTTTTTTGTAATTAATTAGAAGCATCTTAACAAGAGCAGAATGTTCAAATAACGTTAAGATTTGTGTTTTCTTTCTGCAACGCACAAGATCATGTTTGTGTCTTTCCAGTAGATAATTTGTGTGGCTGTTAGAAAGAATGTGATTGGATGTGGCTTGTGGGACTTATAATGACGTTATGACAAAGTGATTTCGGAACCTCTTCACGTCATTATACGACCCGCAAGACACATCCAATCACACACTCAAAACTTCCTCGCATAGTTATTATAAAGATGAGTGGTTGTTAGAAAGAACGTGATTGGATATGGCTTGCGGAACATATAATGACGATGTGATAAAGATATTTCGGAACCTTAACATGTCCCGCAAGCCACATTCAATCACGTTCTTTTTAACAACCACACATCTTTATACTAGCTCTGCGAAGAAGCTTTTCTCAATGAAAGCTCTGTCATAATAATTTAATGTTGAAACCACACAAGTCTTCCGTGCAAACTTTAAATAATCCGTCATATGTTTGATAACAACGGTTTCACAGTGGAAATTGCACAAAAGAAACAAATGCTACTTTCGAAGGTTTAATTGATCCATATTTTTTTGTGTTCTAATGTCATTAAATACAGGGACGTACTTATTCGCTATAATTATAAATTCCTGACCTGAGCAAATTTTTATTATCTGAGCATATTCTGCAACGTAAAAGGTTTTTTCCACATGCCTTTTCCAAAGTTATCAGTTTTCAATAGCTCAACACCACTTAAAAGCACCAAGCAATGTCGAGTTGTAGTTCATTTCACTTAATATGCATACTCAAAATAGTTTTAATATAATGTACATAACTTCTTGGGCTATCTGCTGAGTCCACCGAGAAAAATCGAACCCCTGACTTTAGCATTGTAAATACGTAGACGTACCGCTGCACCAGAGGTGGACTGAAATAAGGGTACCTGTTTGTTTTGAGATATGTTTGAACGGACGTTTTTATAGAATGTTTGTCAAAGCTACCCAACAATACACAAAAACAATGATTCTCAACTGATTGCGTGATTTATTAAGAATTTTGTTTATTTTATGTTGTATTTCTCTTAGTTGTTGTTTGATGTATATTTAGGCCGCAATAAATAATTTAGCATTTTAATTTAGTAATTTTTGTTGTTGTTTTTTCGAGCTGGTGTAAGTGAGCTGTTGTGAAAAACTTACAAAAGGTGAAAGATATTGGAAAAGTTTTGGAGTTACTAGTCTGGAAAGAAACCTAAATCTTGGGTTACTCTCGTCTGCCCAAAAGGAGGTGTTTGATTGTCACTGTTGTAGCACATCTAATGGTTCCGGAGTATGTTTGTACCAGCATGACACAACCTATGAACCAATGGATTCAGAGCGCGCACATACCATTCTCGACCTATAGAAAAGTAAATTCCATTTTGTGTTAAATAAAAAAATTAAACTATATGAATGTTCTCATATCAATAAAAACATTTTTACATCATCAATTTTTTTCTCTCTGTCTCTGTTGTAGGGATTGTATCATTTTGTTTTTTCATGTTCTGGGTTTGGAACAATAGCAGGTGTCCGCAGACTCTGGTTTCGTAAAGCAAAACTTCCACTTCGAATCTTATTGATGTTGTTGTAGTGCTTGGCTTGTCAGGTACGCTAAATCTGGTATAGTTATAGTCTGTTATGGAGTTTATAAGAATAGTATTGTTAAGTGTCGTATCTACTTTTGTATCGTAATTATTACAAAATATGGTAATCGTAGCGTATTCTTTGGTGTGAAAACCATGGTGAAATTGAGGGCATTTGTAATAATTACTTTAATAATATAAGTAAGTATAGTAGCCATGATGAAAATTTTTATTTGATAAAACAGTAAGTATAAAATATATTGAACTGTATTTTGTCATAAAAACTTTGTTTGGAATTAAGCACAATGATACACAATGGGCTACTTGTGCTCTGCCCATCATGGGTATCGAATGTGAGTTCATAGAAGTGCTGCTGTGCCACTGGGGTGAGTTACAAAAATAACAAAAACAAAATAAACATTTTCTTAAAATGTGTATAGTAAAATAAGCTAAAAATGACATGTAACTAGACATATAAATAGTTTCCCGTGGTGATCTAAATATTAAATTAAAAAGATAAAAGTAACACTTACATGAAGATAACCAAACTTCCCTCAAGAGTTAAAGATGGCTGATTAACATGTAAAAACAATTGAACAGAAATTCAAACAATTTTTTGTGTTACTTTTGAATAAAAAGGTAAAAAGGTACATGAACGTACGGTATTTAGAGCTAGATAAATTGAAATAGTAATTATGTTTCTAAAATTTATTGTAAAATTCAGTTCCGTGAGTGCCTTAAAAGTTTCGTGAAACTACAACTTGTACAAAGCTATCAGTGCTCACGCATCTAGGCCTATTCTTGTATCAGTAGCAAAAATATCACGTTTTGACCAAATTAGCAGTATTCTGTAACATATTGCGGTTGGATTACAGGCTGAATCCAGGTCTATTTTATCATGCTGTTGATCCAGAAAATGTTCCAGGTTACACCATTTTGCTCGAAATATTTTACCGCTAGCCCAAATCTTACTTTTCAAAAGTTTCACTCACTCTGTCAGATTTCTAAAACTTGACAACCTGGTAATATATAGTTTTATGAAACATAAAAACATAAAATACTTATTAGGGTAGCCACAGTAACATTTTGAAAATCTCTTACTAAATTTCAGGCCCGGCATGGCCAGGTTGGTTAAGGCGTTCGACTCGCAATCCGAGAATCGCAGGCTCGAATCCCCGTCTCACCAAACATTCTCGCCCTTTCAGCCGTGGGGGCGTTATAATGTTACGGTCAATCCCACTATTCGTTGGTAAAAGAGTAGCCCAAGATTTGGTAGTGATGACTGGTTGCCTTCCTTCTAGTCTTACACTGCTAAATTAGGGACAGCTAGCGCAGATAGCGCTCGTGTAGCTTTGCGCGAAATTCAAAACAAACCAATATAAGGGTTGTTTTATTTTCTCTTATTGAAATGATATTATGTTTTTTCAGTTCATCATTGAGTAGGCGGACAACGAGTCTTTACTTTGCTACAACGGTTTCTAGCGTTGTAAATCTGTAGACATACCATTGGTGGATAGAGCACAGATTACTCATTCTTTAGCTTTGTACTTAACTACAAAGAAACAGACTTACAACTTTCTTTCCTTATCTCATTTTCGATTAATTTCTAACGCTAAAGTTTGAGTTCAATCTAACTTCAGATATTTTAATCACAGTTTTATTTTCTTCTGATAACAAGTTCATTGTTGAAACTACATTCGGTTACTTTCGTCTATAGTTCTTCCTTCACATAGTTGATCTTTAAGTTTGTGAATAATTATCGAAACTTGTCTTCAGTTACGCTTGGTTGATCCCGTATAATCTCGCCTATATCGAGAAAAGACGTAATAACAAACAATGCAGTAACGTTCAAGTTTACCACACTTTTGTTCTTTAACGTGAAAAAAGAAGATCATTTCTCATTATCGATCTTAAGGCTTTATACACTGAAAATTATAGATATTATAGTTTGATTACAGATTACTTATGACTTTATTTCTCAGTAGAAATTGTCTTTACGTATAAGTGGAACGATGACATACAATGGTAGATTAAGTACATCATAATTCACGTTTCGAGGTGTGTAGACTCCATTTACAAAACATTTTAATATCAAGTAATAAAAGATAAACACGGTTTTTTATCAAAACATTTTCTACACAATCTATTCCTTTATTTAAAAATATGGTTGCTGGCTGTAAGATAAATTATATGAATATTTAAAGTATCTTAACATGCCTACGTAAAACTCTGTACATTAATGTCTAGATTAAAAAGAAATGTTTG
Organism: Tachypleus tridentatus; assembly: GCF_004210375.1. NCBI lineage: Eukaryota > Metazoa > Arthropoda > Merostomata > Xiphosura > Limulidae > Tachypleus > Tachypleus tridentatus. The sequence goes on along the minus strand of NC_134830.1, from coordinate 166,081,839 downwards.
GATTTTTCTCTCCTTCATTTAAAGTCCCCTAGTGACACAGTGGTACGTCTGCTGACTCATACCACTAAAAACTGGGTTTTCACATCCATGGTGGACAGAGAAGAATTTCAAAACCAGACAAAAATCTTCAGCTGGAAGTTTAATAAAATCATACTCTTTGTCTAGATGTTATAAGATTGAACTAACTTGTTTTTATGCTTAAAAATAATCTATGTCAACATACCTGTATCTTAGACGTTTAAAACTCTGAGGACAAAATACTCGAACATGTTGTATTTTTATAATAACATATTTGCTGGACGATAATATAAAGTCCACAGCAACGCCGTCTATTTGAGCATGAATTCTATTATTAAATATAATATAAGAATTTTAATGGTAAAATGTAAAAGTTCAGTTAAATTAGTCTTGTTAAGCCTTGCACATTCGTATCGTGTGGAAAGATTAAAGCTGCTGCTAATTGAATCGTTTTTTCCAAAAGCATTAACTTACAAGGACTTAATGTCAAAGCTCGCTCAGTCTTCAGGTATCACAGAACCTGCCAGTTTCTGATTATACTGGTAACAAGCTATATTTGAAATTATTGGTTTAACAGAATTATTATCTTTATAAGCGATAACCTACCTGTTAGGGTTACGACAAAATATATCAATAATAACGACAGTACCCAAGTGACGAAATAGTGCATTATAATCTTCATGAGTAGAAACTTAATAAAAATATATTCAGTTAGCTATGCTGGTTGTCAGTTTTATTTTTAGTTTCGCTAGCAAATCGCTTATCCTGATCGCGAGTTATTATTTTCGTCAGTTATTACTGTGAATTGTTTATTTACACATTCAACCCTATTTAAAATATCTACGTTACTTTCTTTGTCGAATTTAACTACAACTAATTAATTTTACTTAACTAGTTAATCGCTTCAGTTTCTCGTTTTGTTATTTTTCTTTTATATGAGTAGGAACATGTCAAGGCCAGTGTTAACACTTCCGTTACTATACTGTTAAACTTTCTACTATTTTCACAAATATGATAATAGTTTTTCCTTTCCTTACGTTTTTAAAACAGAAGAAAAAATAAGTATAATAATAAATCTTTTCTAGTAATGTTGAAAATATTAGTCTCTTATATGAAACGTCCTTTTCCAGTTCTCTAAGCCTGAACTTAGATAGGTTATAAATAACGTTAACTGGAGTCCCATCATGGCTTGGTGGTCAGAGAATTTGCAGAGATGTCAACTATTTCAAATGACTGAGCGTAATGATTGTAGACAGAGCCCGTTATCATTTTCGGCTACTAGGCCTGACCAACGTCTCTGAGCTGTTTATTATTATATTCTTATTATTATAACTATTATTATTTATTACTGCTATAGATTGCTCATTTATGACTGTGTTTTGGTTAAACTGTAAACACTGTTAGTAAGTATGCTTGAAATCATTTTGTCATCTTCACAACCCAACATTTGTACAATGGCTGTAGTTTTGGTTCTAGCACAGCCATATTTTTTCGCTATATCAGAGTCTGGGAACATTTTTCTGAAGAGATGTCCTACATGATCGGCTACAGTTAGGGGTAAATTATGAGCAATAACGAATTGCGTGAACATCACTTCTGCATTTATGGTTTCATATTCTGAATTCTTACTCATAAATGTCGTTATCTGCATCGTTTTTGTCTTCGCCTCAGCCTTTTGTTGGTGAGATTTTGTATGTCTGGAACAATCGTTTATCCTGCCATGCGCCATAGAAAAATCGATGTGACAAACTGTACAAAACGCATGACTGTCACTGACTTTTGATGCAATGACCGGATATTTTTCACTATACTCTTTCCTAAATTTTTGACTCACAGTTTTAGTCCTTTTAGATTTGCCAGAAACAAGACAATCTGGTGAACAAGGCCTCTTTTTTTCCAACTTGTTGGTGTTTCTATGCCGCTTAGAAAACGAGAAATACCCATCTACGCGAGCGCTGATTGGCTGACAAGCCCTGATGATGTAACTATGGATTCCCCCACGTACCCAGTATGGAGAAGCACCGCACTTAAACTATTGGGAGACGTTAGAGATACAAATATTTTTTTATTACTTCAAGCACAAACATGATTATCGCAATTAGCCATTTGGACTATGTCTTTTATTTATTATTAAAATTATATGCATCTCACTAGAAATTTTCTTTTCACCCCTTTCGAGCCCTGGGGGAACAATTTATCACTTTATTGTATAGGCCTATATAATATATAATAATTTGGGACTTGCAACAAGTCGTAATATTTGTCTGTATGAGCGTATAGGCGTAATGTATACACCAAAATCGTAATGATTACCCTCAAATCGTAATGGTTGGCATCTCTGAATTTTGAACTGCCAACAGAAGCCTGTAGTCCACTTATAACGACCTTACGCCTCAAAGAATGAACAGGTTTTGTGGCACTAGGTACCAATCCATGATCCATATGTAATTCATAAGGCAACCACCACAACTACCAGACAATGCCAACAAGGGTGTATATTGTTTTTTCTTAAATGCCAAAAAGCATAACAAGTGTTATATTACTGAAGACATGCACACAATAAAGCAGTTGGCTTGGAAAACATAAGCCCTACTTCCACCCACAAAATTAAAATTTGTTCAAAAGTATGTACTAGGAAAATTCATAATTAGATAGCAGAATAGTTACTTCCCAGGTACACTACTTTAAAAGAATAAACAAAACACTTACTTTGTTCTTCACTAAGTTATTATTATAATATATCCAAAAACACAGTTTTGCTTCAGTCTTTTAAATTTGAATATTCTTTGTTTGCTGTAGAAATCCAGTCCATACATGTAAAGAGTAGGTGTAAAGTGGCTAAGGTGTGTGCAAGCAAATTTGTTATTCATAGCAGTAAAATAATTTTTCTAACCATGTTATCAGCTACGCTAGTAAACCAGGTAAATTTCAGTAGTTTTTAGGGTATTATATCTTTGTGGCTAATGTACTTTTTTGTATAATAAATTGCATATTTGAAAGGTGTATGAACATTTGTTTGACCAATGTACTAAAAAAAAAAAACCTATTTAGCTATGCTTCTGAATGCACATATCTCACACCATGCAGCATATCAGTGTATGAGAATATGCTCATGTATTTCCACAGTGACAGATTTTCCACAAATTAATAAATTGCTTAAATGCTAATACTTGAAATAAACAACCTTTTAAGACCAAAATGTTGTTTCTGTTTAATTAGAGACTCGATATTTCACTTAACAGCTTCTTCGGAAGCGTTTACTTAAACAAACCGAAACTGGTTGTACTGAGCTTTGAATGCTTTAAATAATAACTTCAGTTTGAATCTACAATATGCATTTATACTACATTATTTTGACCTATTACGTAGTAAAGTTTATTGTTTGAAGAAAAGTACTGGCAGATATGTGGCACCTTGTCAAGTGCTTTCTGAAAATTCACATCCAGCAGATCCACACTTACCCTCAATTTTGTAAGTAGTGACCTTTTGTAAGAATATCAAAGGATTTGTTTTTGTTTGTTTGTTTGTTTTTGAATTTTGCACAAAACTACTCGAGGGCTATCTGTGCTGGCCGTCCCTAATTTAGCAGTGTAAGACTAGAGGGAAGGCAGCTAGTCATCACCACCCGCCGCCAACTCTTGGGCTACTCTTTTACCAAAGAATAGTGGGATTGACCGTAACATTATAACGCCCTCACGGCTGAAAGGGCGAGCATGTTTGGCGCGACGGGAATGCGAACCCGCGACCTTTAGATTACGAGTCGCACGCCTTAACGCGCTTGGCCATGCCGGGCCGCAAAGGATTTGTAAGACAAGATTTTCCCTTGGTGAAATCATGTTGATTATCCAGCATGATTCCAAACTATGACTACAAAATATCTTTCATCAGATTTTCCAAAATTTTTTTCATAACTGATGTAAGATTAATGGGGCTATAATTTCTGGGACAATTTTTATCCCCTCCCTTGAAAAGAACAGTTACATCAGCTAACTTTTAATCCTCTGGTACTTGCCCAGTATTTACAGGTGGACAAAAAACAGTCATAAGAGGATCACATATCCAATCTTGAACCTCATTTAAAACCCTTGGGAAAATATCTGGCCCAGAATCCTTCATGTTCTTTAAACTTCTATGTTTTCTTTTTAACTGGCTCAGAATTAACTCAGTCATCTTGTTTGATCTCATTTCAATCTATCAACTGTTTAAGATGTAGAGTATTACCTAAATCTTTGTTTAAAAAAGTAACATTTAATAACCCAGCCATCTGATTATATTTTTATATTTTCACTGGATCTTAAGAAAGGATGCATACATTACTATGTCACAACTTAGAATAACATATCTTTTACGAGGTTTGCTGTCACTTAACAAATTTGCTTACTCATGTCCATGTGTGTTTTTTGGCCATCTCTTGATAGATACAATATAACAAGAGATGTATCAGTAAGAGTTAAGTCTATAAACCACATGTGATGTTATTAAAGACAACTTTCTGTCCTTAAATCTAAAAAAAGAAAATTGCAATTATTTTTTCATTGACATTGCATGACCATCCAAGTAGTGTAGCCCCACTAATGCTGGATTTTTGGCACTTGCAACGTCATCTACATATTCCCATATGTTTCAAACAAAATTAGGATGTCTACCTGCGTACAGTTGTAATAGTGACGCTGGTTATTTTCATTACATAATAGATAAGTTGTTTTACACTCAGCTTCCTCTACAAATTACCATATGGTGTGTTAAATGTAATTCCACTTTAGCAGCAAATTTCAATAGCTGTTTGAAACACAAACTTAGTTTGTCCAGTTCCATTATTCCACCAGAATAAATTAATTCAGTTGCTAGTTGTAAACATTTCATCTAAAGGGATTGGAACGTAGAGTTCTAAGAGATTTTGGAATTTGGGAGCTGCAACAAGTCGTGATATTTGTCTGTATGAGCTTATAGTCGTAATGAATACACCAAAATCGTAATAATTACGCTCAAATCGTAATGGTCGGCATCTCTGAATTTGACTCGCAAACGGAGGGTGGCGGGCTCGATCTCCCGTCCCACCGAACATGCTCATCCTTTCAGCCGTTGGGGCACCATAATGTTCCGTCAATCCTAGTATTCGTTAGTAAAAGAATAGCCTAAGAGTTGGCAGTGGGTGGTGAGGACTAGCTGCCTTCCCTCTAGTCTTACATTACCATATTAGGGACGGCTAACGCAGATAACTAGTAGATTTGCGCAAAATTCAAACAATAATTTATTTGAATTATCAATGAATGTTCCTAGGGCAAATAATATCGATAAATGTATGAAGCTAGTACATGGACATTGCCCTGAAAAGCGTCGGAGTAAACTCAGACCATTCTGACCCTAAAGCAGTAGCCATATCAACTCACACTGCAGGTTCATGAACGTGAAGGAAGGAGGTAAAGGTCAAAGCGTACCTGACCGTCTAGGGTACATAAAATCACCCAAATCCCAAGAGAGAGAAAGAGAATGAATGTTGTACAAATGCATTCTTTGAATAACACTGGTGACAGCAAGTCTACCATGTATATAGTTACAACAGTAAACAAGGTGGTAGAACCAAAAAGTATCTCATATGCGCGATGTTAAAATATAATTAGTTTATATAATAAGTTGGAGAGGATAAACTGTTTATACCTCAATGAGATTATTCTTGCTGGTTATTCGCAGTGCTTATATCATGTTCATTTATCATTTATATCCACAGTAATTATGAATGTATAGGAATAAATCAGTATGAAATAAGTACTGTGTATATAAATGAACATGATATAAGCACTACGAATATCCAGCAAGAATAATCTCATTGAGGTGTTAACAGTTTATCCTCTTCAACGCATTATTGGCAAAGGTATATCTATTCTAGTTTGTTCTTGTTTTCGTATTTCAGTCTCGTTATTATGTGCTGGATGATACACGCTTTATTCTCAAGTGTTTCATCTATTGATGTGTAACATGCTATTCCTTACAACATAAATAAATACGTACGAGTGTGTATTATATATAATGTGAATTTGTTTTCAATATATGTTTAGTAAGTCTGGTTTTATTTCTTTAGAATGACATTTACGAATAGTCACGTGATCATCGAGTCAACCAATGGTTTTCTGAAACCATTGGCAATCCCCATGATATCCGTCGAGGAATTTATTTCGCTCACGTAGGCTGGCTAACGAAAAAAAAAAAAACATTTCTACGTGATCACGAAAGGAAAAAGATGGCTGACCGTAGCAACTTGTTTGAGGATTCAGTGATATGTCTTCAGTGCATTTAAGGTATACATCATAGTGTGAGAAAAAAATAACAATAAGTACTTTATTTCAAAACTTTTCTAGATAGTGGGTAGATCCCTGAAACAATTTTCATGGATGAACTAAAGGCGGTTTTGCAGAATTATACAAGTAGCCTGAAACCGTCTTTGGTCTTCTTCTTCTGAGATAGAGGTATGTTGACATGCGTGATTCATATACGCACATGCCTGTATTAATCCGTTTCAACTAAACCTTACTGAGCATTCTATGGTGAAGTAAAATTTATCTGCAGTGGAATTTTTTATAAGTCAAAACTAGCGTCAAAAACATTCGATAAGAACATATATTGTTGTTACAAACTGTAACTGTGTGGTATATTTGTTCTCGGTAATACCATATACGGTCTGCTGATCACATGATCATAAAAGGCTATAATGACCTTAGTTAAATCTCAAATGTCTTCGAAGTGGACTCATTAATACAGCGTTCACATTAAACTACGGTGAAAAATTGTTTTTATGTTATCTCGACTACTAAAGCAATTATAAATTCTTCTGTTTAAGAGTGTTTATTTAAGTAGTTTTACAAACTTTTACGTTTAAATTTTTAAGCCTGCTCTTGGAGAGAAATCCGATTATTCTTAAACAAAAATGTTAATCTCTTCTTTGATTACGCTTCTTGACAAGAACATATTACGCTTCAATTTCAAAATGGCTGCCCAACGATCTTACTCAACCTAACGCCAATATTTTTTAACAGATTCCAGCCCTCGCTACGTTACACACTTTCCACAAACTTTGGTATGTCATTAATGGGCTCCTAGACTTTATTAATAAAACTGCTTTCTTCCTTGATAAAAAACTAACAAACAAAAGAAACGCTATAATTAAGCTCGAGCTATTAATGAGACCTAGTCTTCGTATTTAAACACTTCTTTTAAGATTAGTCACAAATACCGACAATCTCAGGTTCATGGCTGGGTTATAAGTACAAATGTACCCTGTGGAAATTTAGGAATATCCAGTTGAACTGGTCAGCTTTTACTCAAACCCAGCCATTCAACTATTACTCACATACACAAATCACAGGTCACATAATTTTTTCAGAACAACCACACCGTCGTCACTACAGGATCTTTAGACTTTAAAGGTTACACTGAAGAAAACTTTCTCACCAAAACTACAGGTTACATAGTTTCATATAAGAACTACATCGTTGTAACTACAAGATATTCAGGCATTGAATGTCACACTGAAGGAAGCTTGCCCATACCGGTTTTTTTAATTTACAAACATCCTTACGCCTGGTATTGCTGTTTAGCTGCCTCTGTTTCTTTGATTTTAATATATTTCTTGATATTGTTGTTATAACTAAATATAAATGTTTAAGCATATCTCTTCTGACAAAACTCATTATGTATTATGGAATTTCATACACGCATTTCTATATTCTGTAGAAAGTCTTAGATCATTAAATGTAATCTTTGGGCATGTAAACGTGCCCAATACTTAAATATATTTCTGATAAGTAGAACTTCTTTCAGTTTGCTTGCTTGGTACATAAATGATTGTCTGTTTTATTATCACCGGATTTTAGTGTTATAAGCTTACAAGCTTACCGTTGTGGCACTGGCTCACTAGAAATAGAATTATAAAGATTGCTGCATAAATGTTCGAATTCTTAAATACCATTTTCACAACAACTTTTGGTTTAAGGAATTCATAACTGGTATAATAATTCAGATAATGAACAGATGTGAAAAAAGAAATTATAAATTATTTTGAAAATACAAAATATTAAGCAGAATTCTAAGGTTATTCAATATCTAAAGAATACATTGTTATAACTATTTTGTGTTTTTACGATAACAATGATAACAAAGTGCTTGTTTTAATTCTTATGGATTGGTGGATCCGTATAACTAACATAAATTAGTAGTGTTATTTGTACACCCTCAATTTTAAAGGACTGTAAAATTTAAAACTGGGTTTCGATTCCAAGCACAACAAACAATTTGATGTAGATGGCGTTGACTGATGTTTTATATACTTTTATTATTATTATTTTGCTACCAGGTTCTACGTTCCATTGGTCGTTCTGTATACACTAATATTATGTACCAATCTGGAATGAAAGGGTATGGTTTGCCTTGATAACCAACGATATTCTTCGCTTTGTCATAACACTTCATCCAACGTAGCTTATCAACAGTGCCTGGCATGATTAGGTGGTTTAGATGCTCCACTCGTAATCCGAGGGTCGGGGGTTCAAATCCCCGTTACGTCAAACATGGTCGCTCTTTTAGTCATGGGGACGTTATAATGTGACAGTAAATCCCGCTATTCTTTGGTAAAAGAGTAGTTCAAGAGTTGGCGATGGGTAGTAATGGCTCGCTAGCTGCCTTCCCTCTAGTCTTACACTGCTAAATTAGGGACTATTTGCCTTCATGGAATTCAAAACAAACCAAATTATCAATAGTGCTGCCCACTGGCGGGGAAATAAGCTGTACAGTCGCTTTGTGACAGCAATTGAGAAAACGTTTCTTGGTGGAGCTTAGAGAAAGGTTGTTTTTGCAACTATCACCATACCTTTCCTCAAGATTATGCCATTAATGAGCGTAGTTGGAAGCGTATTTTCCTTTGCAAGCTCATGGATGTAATGGCTAGGTCTAGGACAAAAGAAGCTGTTGGGAAGACAAAACTTAAATCTGGCGATGGAACAAAAATTTTCGACCTTCGTGTGTGTATATATATATATATATATATATATATGTATGAAACATATATTATAGAAATGTATTTAACAACATTACTTACACGAGCTTCTGCATTTAAAATGACGAAATATTTATGAAGGTTCGTGGAATTTCAAAAAATAACACTACAGTTTTTTTTAGAATATATCTAATCCATAAACTGTAATGTTAAGTTAATCTCTGACGTCAAGCTTTTTGTCTTATGAGGTAAGATCTGGAAAAAAGTGTATTCTGAAAAGAATACATTCCATTGTATTGAATTTGTTTCTGTGCTAAACGTTTCCAGATAGAAAAATAAACAACAAGGAATTTGCCTTACAACAAAATCTTGAAAAACTAAGCCGAAGAAAGAGAAATAGCTAGTTGTTTTAGTCCCATTCTTGAAGGTTCGAATCATCCTAAGACGTCCAAACACCAGTTCTGAGTTAACATGGAATACAGGACATGTTAGTTATTATTGGACTTTTACGCATTTTTATTGCACTTCTTATGTTTATTGTTTAAAAAAAATAATACAAGCCCAGTTTCCTATCCTTTGTTATAAACAAACAGATACTCCAAAAAATGAGAGTCATTTCAATGCTTTTTTTTTTTCGGCAATAATGTAATATTTACTTTTTCTCGTTATTCAGTATTTTATGTAACAGAACCCAATAAAACGTTCGATTTGGGCTGTGACTTCATCTTGAATAGCCCTCCGCTAATACAGCGGTAAGTCTATGGATTTACAACGTTAAAATCAGGGGTTCAATTACCCTCGGTAGGGTCGGCAGATAGCCCAATGTGGCTTTTCTAAAAAAAGAAAATTATCTTGACTATATTACAAAAATGAGTGCATGCATGTCATATTTCAAATGCCCACAGTTCAATAATGTCTATCGCTACAAAGAATCTTCAATACTTGATAAACTTCTCTGCTCTTTCTATAGTCATTAAATGAATAAAACACTTCCAGCGAATCGCTATAAGACTTGAAATTGTTTAGTTTTAAAAATAGCAAATATAAATAAATTTAATTTCTTTTTGTCAAAATGTTTAGTATAAAGTGAGAGTTTACAGACGTAGGACATCTTGTAACTTATAGAGCTAAAAATACGGTTTAGGTATCCACGATGGGTAGAACCTGTTAATCAAAAGATACGCTTTACTGTAATTTATCCCAAAGATTTATTACCAAAAAGGCCTGGCATGGTCAGGTGGTTAAGGTACTCACTCGTAATCCGAGGGTCGCGAGTTCGAATCCCAATCACATCAAACATGCTCGCCCTTTCATCAGTGGGAGCGTTATAATGTGACGCTCAATCCCGCTATTCGTTGGTAAAAGAGTAGCCCAACAGTTGGCGGTGGGTGGTGATGACTAGCTGCCTTCCCTCTGGTCTTACACTGATAAATTAGTGACGGCTAGCGCAGATAGCCCTTGTGTAGTTTTGTGCAAAATTCAAAACAAACCAAATCAAACTTCATATTAGAAGGAGATTATGAAGTTCATGGCTAACTGATAGAATTCATAAAGAAGGTCAGTGTGAGACGTACATCACAATAAACATTGTAATTGATTCTAATAACAGTCATTGTAAAAATGGTGTGCCTACACTGTTAATTCGCTTAAAGTATTCAAAAATATGAGTCAGTAAACACTGATATGGGAATGAACAAAAGTGAGTCTTTCGTTAATGTGTATTTTCATATGAAATGAATGTTTTGAAATCTTACACTAGTTTAATCAATAGAGGACGAAATAAGAGAAAAAAGTTTATAAACAAAATAGAGAACCCCTGTCTTAGGTACCTTCACTGTACTTGCATGTAACGTCCAATTGTCTTTACATTCCAGTTTGATCCGAAGAGGATTACTGTGAGACAAAATAATCAGGACTTAACGTATAAGTTCGAGTATATAAACGGTAAGTTTTTTCTGAAGGAAGTTCGTGGTTCTTCAATCGATACTAGCACAAGAGTATTAATGCTAATACGGTGGTAACATTATTGTGGTGTAGTTTACAACTATCACTAGATGGCAGCATGCGTTTACTATTCCTTTATAAAATTGGTAGTCAGTCGCACAGCGACCTCTGTGGTACAACTGTGTCAAAATCAGGCTGATAGCATTCCAAGGGGCTGGCAGCTTAAATCTAGGAGCTGTAACAAGTAACCTTACTAGCATTACTATAAACAAAATAAGATAGTTACATATTGAATCTATTAAATTTGCAAAATACTGCAAATTACTAACGATTAGGTAAACACGTATATATATTAACACTCGAGGAAAGTAAAATATAATAGATCATACACTTATTACTCTTTAAAAAATAATGTTTTGTATTAAATCTAATTAACCTTATAACTAACTAAAATACATATGCAATTAATGAAATTTAATATTGTAGGTTTCTGTGACTTACATAAACACCTATAAACTTACGTACGTGGTAAGTCTCGACTAGATAATTGTATTTCATTATTATTTAATCTTTATATTAACTGTATATTAATTAATGCTCTTTTAAGAAATAACTTACCCAATGAGTAGGATGATGCTCCTTTTATCATACAGCAACTTCAAACCAAGAGGAAAAAAAGTCGGTTTGGTCTCAAATCTGGCTCGACATCTGATCTGTTCCTGTACTTGTTTTTTTAAGAAATCCAACGTTGAGAAACCTAATCCGCATTTACAAGTCGAGACAAAAGGCATAAGAAATCTCACTGCTCTTGTTGGAAGTGGTTTACAAAACAATATATCTTCATGAAATGCGTCCTTATAATCATGTCTTACAAAGCACCTTAAATTGGCATTATCTGCTACTACTCTGCTTTCATCCACCTGTAATGAAAAAAACTGACTACAATGAACTCGACTTATAAGATTTTCCTCAATATTTTTCACTATATCCGCTATTCTGCCTTTACTGTATTATTAGATAGAGACAGTAAATTCAACTGCTTTTCTTGTTGTTTTTTATAAGCACGAGATGCAATTATTTTTACTGCAGGAAGTATTAATGTTTCACTAATAGTATGTGGATAACCTGTCTTGGTTATTAGTTTTGAAGATTCATGTGAAGCCATAACCAAGTCTTGGAAGATCTCGTGGAGAACGTTTGTGAAAAAATTTCATTTTTTTATTTATGAAAAAACAATTGGCTTATTTGAGTATTTTGGATGTCTGGTATCCAAGAGGTTTTTAAGTTTCGATGGTTTCATGCTCTCATTTGATAATTTTAAACAACAAAGAACACATAGTGGCAAGTCATCATTGCTAACACCACTTATAAAACCATACTTCAAATATTCATCACAATATTGTTGAGTCGCATTGATCTTTGTTTTTTTATTTGCTACCAAAATGCACATTGCTTGAACATTTATAATCAGACATATTATTTTCACTAACCTCAGTTTCACTAAAACTTGAGGTTTTCTTGTGTGATGTATGTTTCTTCACCCATCTATCCATATTGAAGAGAAATTTTCTAAAGAAATGAACAACTTAAAAAAATTTAGTTAGTACATACCAAGTTACAAACAATTCTCTCTCTTCTCAGAACAAATTGACACTTCTTGCACCGGCAACCAGGAACTTGTTTGTTGCCACCTGGCGCTACCAGAAGCAAGACTCGGGTCTCGTATGCTTGTCAATATCCATAAACAGAATAAACAAATTTAACACATTTGGAACAAAATACCCAAAAATTTGATGGAAAACATTGATATTTTCTTTATTAAAAAAAATGTAGCTGGTAATGCCATCTAGTAACAATGAATTTACAACTTTTGATCATAATATTCCGAACATGAAAGGGTGAAAAAAATATATATATTATAAGTAAATAAACCCAGAACTTTCTGAAAAGAAGCAAAATATATTAGTTTAATAACAACTTGTTATGATAAACTGGAAATTAAGTTAGTAACATTGTAGTTCCCGGCGGTTCAGAGGTAAGTTGAATGGATTACAAAGCCAAATTTTGGACATAATCCCTACCCCACGCACGGAGCAGAAAATCTATTGTACCCTCTATTCGTAACAATGAGCAACCGAAAACTCGGCGTCGTATCATACGACGTCTAACTTCTAAGTTTTTATTATGTCTACAGTTCAAAACACTTCGCTTAAATATGAAACACTCTCATCTGGTGTTCATAAATTAATTCAACATTCAATGATTTTCTCGCTCTCTCGTGTGCATTTTATTTACAAACATCATGGCTTTCTAATATCAACCTATTTCTGAACAAAATATATTATTCCAAAAGTGTTTCAAAATTGGGTTTCAGTTGAAAATTATCGTTATTGGTTTTCGAAGTTTGTTTTTTTATTTTGTAAAATTGATAAGGTTTAAACGTTACAAATTGGTGTTTTGAAAATTTCGAGATCTGTTTAAAACTGGCCAACATGAAAATCAATCCTTTATTATTTATTAACATGGAAAAAATAGTAATATTATCTAACAGCTAAAGAATGTAAAAATCTCTATAATTACTCCAATACAATGGTATTTATAAAACAAATAAATTTGGGTTTATGTAACTTTCACTCCTAATATTGTTTTGTAGAGGTTCGTTGAAATACCTATTGTGTTTTGTATGTCCTAAGTGTGATACATATAATTTTTATTGTATCGAAAAGGATAGATATTGCATATCTTCTTAACAACTTATAATATTTCCAACGGTATTACAAACATAAACTTTCGAAAGTTATCTATTTAATATTCTTATTTCATTTTGCGAACTTTTATTTCTAGATATTGTGAGAATAAGAGTAGTTTCATGTACGTGAGAAAATAAAAAAGGTAATTTTCTTCCTTTAATTACAGTAAAAAAGAATGTTTTCTCTTGAACTCGATAGATGGCGAGTTAAATTATATATAAATCCATAAATTCGTGATGACGAGAAAACCCACTTGTAGATAAAAATATTTATGTAAAAACGGCTGGTATGGATAGAGAAAGCTCTATGTAGAGGGGCGAACAACGTTTCGCCATCGTCAGGTTCACAAAGACAGAAGAAGGTCGAAACGTTGTTCGCTCCTCTACATAGACCTTTCTCTACTCACACTAGCCGTTTTTACACGTATATATATATAATTCTTAAATTCAAAAAACTTCTAGATAAGACCATTGTTTGTTTTTGAATTTCGCGCAAAGCTATTCGAGGGTTATCCACGCTAGCCGTCCCTAATTTGGCAGTGTAAGACTAGAGGGAAGGCAGCTAGTCATCACCACCCACTACCAACTCTTGGGTGACTATTTTTCTTTTTTTATCAACGAATAGTGGAATTGACCATCACATTATAACGCTTACATGGCTGAAAGGGCGAGCATATTTGGTGCGACGGGGATTCGAACCCGCGACCCTCAGATTGCGAACAGCGTTACACTAGGGAGTACAAAGCTAATGTCTAATAAGATCCTTCGAGAAATCTGGTGAAACATTTTTTCTTCTCTGTCTCTAGCCAACTATTAGACTTTAATAATTCTCATGTACTGCTTTCTCATACCTATCATAGATCCAGCTTGGTGTTGATTGAAATTGAATTTGCTGCAGTGATTTCCAGTGGCCAAAATTCTCTATTATTGCTCGACACAAGACCATGTCAGTGAAGACCATGTGCGAGGGAATAAGTCTTACAACAGTTGTCACAAGAAGTCAAGTAATTTGTAATAAGAGCCACGAAATAGGTTTCTATAGCCACTATTACGTATTTCAAGAGATTATGCTACAAAATACCTTGGCATCAGATGGAATTTCTCAACTATGATTAATATAACTATTGATTTTGGTTTCTAAAAGCAAGTTACGAGTGTAGTGATCAATACGCTTTACGTACAATGTCGAGATAGATTTAATTTTTGTTCTTATTAGCACTAAGCTTGAACATGTTCTAGATTTCACGTGCCCAGGAATAGCCACGACATTGTCAGGTATTTCTTCATTAATTGTTTTCAAAACCAGCTCGGTGCCCGGATGCTAAAGTTACAACTATAACGGTCACATAGTAGTGTTAACTCGCAACTAGGAATGGGTGGAATTGCAATCTGTTTTATATGTATATACATATAAGAGCATTTTTAAGTGCTCTAACAATAATAATAATTATCATTATACTGTTAATTATAATAATAAGTTAAGCAGTGCCGAAAAGGAATTATCGTCCAATTGTTTTATCATTTTATTTGTGCGTTATAATTGTCAGTTTCTTTTAAGCACAAAATTTTACAGTGTTCACTGTACCCATCACAACCTTACCGCTGAGACACTGGGGGTGGTATAATTGTTAGTTTCAGTGTATAGTCAAAAGCTCCTCTTTGAAGTACCGTTATAAAATGAGGAACACCACTTTTGGTTTGGTTCTGGTTCTGAATCTTCGTACAAAACTACACGAGGACCACCTGTGCTAGCCATCCCTAATTTAGCAGTGCAAGACTAAAGAGAAGGCAGCTAGTCATCACTATCCACCGCCAACTCTTGGGTTACTCTTTTACCAACGAATAGTGGAAGTGATCGTTACATTATAACGCCCCCACGGCGATTTTCATATTATGAGTCAAGCCCCCTCAACCACCTGGCCATGCTAGGCTCAAAGAACACCAAAAGGATATGACATTTTCAATAAGTAAGCTTTCCTTAAAGGTTTTAGAAATAGCAAGTATTTTTGAATTCACCATTGATAAAAAATGAGTCTTTCCAAGCTGCAGTGAATACTGAAATGAATAGTCCTAGGATTGATTATTTGGAAGTATTTTTGTGTTTTTTGAAACACGTACTATTTCTATTATTGCGGCAAGTCTTTGTTATTTTATTATTAATTAAAAATGTAGGAAAGTTAATAATATCCATTAAAACATTATTATCATTCAAGTCCCAAGTTTCCAAATCAATTAATGAAATATCTTAACTCAAAATAGCTATATGTATTTTGAAACATTTTCATAAATATGTACTCTGGTGGCAATTATGAGAACGTATAACGCTAAAAATATTCAATATCCGAAGTAAGCACAGAACGGATATCCTAATTGTGCTTAAGAACAAACAAACAAACTTCATCACATACTTTAACATTTTTACTCTTAGCATAAAGAAACGTTGTACTCAATTATGAACTGCTAAAGTAGTTACAAATATTTATAAACACACTTGGGTTAATGATGATTTAAAAATTGAATAAGTTCTGTCTTCTGGGGTTAAACAAAATTGAAATTCTGAAAATTGTAACATTTAGAATTAAACATTATTTACAGATAATAAAAAATATTAGAATAATGGAATAACAAAACAATAATTGTAAGCAAATTTGGTGTTCTGGTAAGGTGGATTTTTCGTAAAGCAAGTGAATGTTAATGATTGGACTTCCAAATCTCTAAATCCAATGAACCGGGAAAGGGATCTATTTTCAAACTATATAGAACATATATACATCATATGTGTTTTGAGTGTGAGTTTCTCGATTGTTTTTTTTTTGTTATTATGTTTCTATTTTACAAAGATTTGTATTCATTATATTTTGACTAATACGCTTTTTAGATTTATTTATGAAACAACAGCTTACTTCTGTTGCTTTGTAAACTTTAGCATTAATTTTTGTAGTGAAACTAAATTACTGACAATAGATAGCGCTGAGATTGGTGTCGCGATAGGTATAGTGCACATGGTACATCACCATATATAACTTCGTTTGTTGCAATATATGTAAACGCATTGATCATATACTCTGTCAACATTTAATAGTAGCCATGTTTACAATTGGAATCTCATCGTCTGGTAGAAAACAGAAATACAAAAGAAAAAAAAGAGTTGAAGGCAAATTATTATGATGAACTACGTACTTTACACGCTGGACTTCGATCTCACTTCTCTGCTACGCACTAACTCTTCAGATTTTTCGTTACACTCCACCAATGATTTTAGCGTTTCCACGCAGTTATGTACAGTTCATTTTGGCTTTGGGCGTGCTTTTTATTCGTTATGGAATAAGGGATTAATCTTCAAAATATGAAGTGTTCAATTATTTTTTGTCAACTGTTTTCCTAATGGTACACATGCGATAATTTTCACTGAAGAAGTTCTCTCGTGTCCTTTCTTCTTATGCTCTCATGTGTTTCAAAGATTAATATCTCCCATATCTTATATATTGCTAATCTTGGATTATTAGTTGACCTTGTTCAGTATGCTAATAAGGAAAGTTTAATAGCTTGAAGCAATTGCTGTTGTTTTTTCGATAATACTTCCAAGACACCAGAGCCATACCTTTTGTTTTTACATATCATGAATATTGTCCTTGCTGTAATTCGTTCCTATGAAATTTCCGAATTGACAGTCACTTATTTCTTGGATACTATCACATATCTTGATATAGTTTTAGGCAAACGTGGAAGGCTCAGATAACAGCTTTCAACCTAAACGTTACTCACACCATTCCCTCTACCAGTTATCAGGATGATCCTGGTAGTAAATCCAATTCTTCATCTACACACATACAGGACTTTCGTTCCACTTATTCTCAATCTGTCGGATTGTTTTTTAATTCTAGCTTTTGTCACCTACTACAAATCCTGAAACCTCATGTTTAAAAATAACTCTATAAATTTAACACCCTCTCAGTGATTCTCAGTCCCCTCAGAGATTTTAACAACCAGTATACTCACCAATATTTTCTCAACTAAACTTTGGCATTTCCCATCTACTTTCCATGCCTGCCTGACTACCTCAGATAGCCTTACTACCAGCTTAATTGACTACTTCAGATAGCCTTGCCACCACTTGATCTAACTACTTAACATAGCCTTACCACCAGTTGATCTTACTACCTCAGATACCCTTACCACCAGTTGATCTTACTACTTCAGATAGCCTTACCATCAGTTGATCTTGCTACCTCAGATAACCTTACCACCAGTTGATCTTAATACTTCAGATAGCCTTACCATCAGTTGATCTTGCTACCTCAGATAACCTTACCACCAGTTAATCTTACTACATCAGATAGCCTTATCATCACTTGATCTTAATACCTCAGATAACCTTACCACCAGTTGATCTTACTACCTCACATAGCCTTACCATCAGTTGATCATGCTGAACCTCTGTCTCTTGTTGTTTTCACCTGATGATCACAGTCATAATGACTCTCTTCAACGTACTCCACTCATTGTTAATTAGACAGTATGTCCCATTCTCATTTTACAGGTAACGTGCCCTTCCACACAGTAAACTTTTACATCAGTAAAAGCCATATAAGTTTTTCATATCTTCTTAACCATCACTTATATCATTCTTGCTCTACTTTTACTTTGACTCGCAATAGAAGAGAAACCTTAACCTCCTGGTTGCATGCTGGTCTCTAGAACTGGAATGAAATAATAAAACAAGAAACGTCGAGACGTCAGAAGGCTAGATATTACCTTAATTACTCTATTATATTATTGTGAACTATAAGCAGACAATTTAAACATTGTCAAACATATTTTTGTGATAACTTTTGAAGTTATTTTTATTTCTCATTCTTTTTCTGGCTTGTTTTCTAAAGGGTCTTTTGCGGAGTTAAGTGTTTTTCGTGTATCAAACATTTAGTTTGTAAAGTCAAGATTTGAGATTATTTTCAGATTATGAGAACATTCTTTTTATGACGGTTTTAATAAATTTGTTTCACTAAGAACATTATTTCTACCGTTTTAACGCTTTAGTTTTTACCCAAAGTCTACCAGTGAATCAACGATATTGGCCCGGCATGGCCAGATGTCTTAAGGCACTCGACTCGTAAGCTGAGGATCGCGAGCTACGAATCCCTTCGCAAGAAACATGCTCGCCATTTCATCTGTGGAGACGTTATAAAGTGATGGTCAATCCCACTATTCGTTGGTAAAAGATTAGACCAAGAGTTGGCGGTTGGTGGTGATGACTAGCTGCATTTCTCTAATCTTACACTACTAAATTAGGAATGGCTAGTACAGATAGCCCTCGAGTAGCTTTGCAAGAAATAAAAAAAAACAAACACTAACAAGACTCAACGATAAATAAATAGGCTTATAGGGTTCCGATATTCGAAATTGAAAGCCAGAAAAGCCCATTGAACAGCTCTATGCTTTACAAATAAATGAATTTCACCAAAAATAAAAGATTCGTTACAGGTCCTGTGTAAACTGTAGAATATAGAACATGCTTGATTGAACTAAATAAATATATACATACATTTAATTAAAACAGTATAAAAATATTTTTGTTACCTAAAATAAAACACAAAAAAGACAATGTTTCAAGTGGTGTAGAAAGAATATTAACGTAGGGTCAAGTAAATTACTAAAATTCTCAACACGACTGATTTAAGGGGGAAAAAACAACAGTTTTCACTAAAGAAAATATGGATACAAAACTTTAACAGAAGAATGCTACATAATTAAATTAAGATAGGACAATAATAATATAAAATGTAGAAAGTAATATTTTTGTCTAAATAAAGACGAAATAGTATAATTGTATTAACTCATACGCAAAATATACCTCATATAACTTAAGTGAAAAGCAATTAACCCTAGCATTGTAGAAACAATCTTGATCGTCTGTGGAGAAATACAGAAACGATGTTACGGTTGAAACAAGTAAAATATAGCAAATACCATAAGAGCTTGAAGGTAAACAGAATAATGAAACCTGTATTTGTTTTTAAACGAAACACTATATCGGGCTTTATGAACTAGGAAAACACATAAAGTGGTGTAAAATAAAAGACAGTACCATGATTAAACCACTTTATTTCCTAAAACTAAAGCATTAACACACCATGTAATGCATTTGAATAAAACTATATATAGAAATTATATATAAAAGTTTAAAGTACAAGTGTTTAGTAGATTATAACTTTGCATAAGTAGTCATGCTTGGTTCGTACACTTACTGGCTCAAAAATTAGGAATAGAAACTAAACCACTTTTGGACTCGATCACAGAAATAATTTCATTGGCAGTCATTTCACAAAATTTCGATAAACGCACGATGATATTTCTTGCTGTTCCTCTAAACGGATATTATTTATAGTTACATTAGGGTGATGGAAGACATGGAAAGTTCCTAATGTGGCATTTTAAACCGTCACGAGCAGAGTCAGTTGGGTTGAAATTCAGAGACTTCGGTGGTCATGAAAACCGCATAAAGTTCATGGTTTCCACACCATTCTCGCACCACCCGGACGTAATTAGAGATGATTATTCGTTTTGAGACAGCCCATCAGCTTGATAACCAGTTCGGTCTAGACTCTAGATTTTTAAATAATACCTGTAACTTATTTAGCACTTTAAGAGGATGGAGAATTCTAAATCCTACTAACTTCACTTCCTTGTGAGATTTATAATGCACATGATTTCCACTATATAAACGCCCTCTTATTGCTCGAAACAGCGTGGAACAGGATTCGTTAGATCATGTCTTTCATACGTGTGTCCATAGTCCAATCTTGCTAATAACAGCATCAGTTCATGTAGATTGCCTGGTTCTTGTTTAAGACCAGGATCATATCGACATGTATTTGTCTACCGAGACCACTTCCTGACGTTCTGTCAGTTATTGGATATATTTCTGACATGTGCGACATGATTTTCAAAAGTGATTTACGTTCGTTCGATTTCCGTCATTGATGCTGTATTTGTGCCCTGTAGACGTTTTTCTTCATACGTACATCTAGAGTCTTGGCAGACACACTTGTTCTTGTTTCCATTTCTTTGAAGGTTAGTTAACCTTGCATCATGTCCCTTGCGAAGTCGTTGTTATTTTTATGCTTATCATGTTTTGTAAAGAATGGTGGTCACCATTACAGACACTGTTAATATGCGCATCATTTACCACATGGAACATCACTTTGCCCAGCTTGGTTTCCTAGGGTTTTTCACAAAGCATTTAACAGCTAAAGAATAAATTAGTTAATATTTTTGAGTAGTCAGTGTAGCAGGTAAAGATTTAATACCGCATATTTTAGTCTAACATCAAAAATATACTCAAGTTAAATTTACAAACTTTACTGTTCAATAAGATGTACATTGTCATAAGCAACTTGGTTGTAAAGAAAATATAGCACAACCAAAATAGCTAAAAAAGCTCCCTACAGTACGGATACAAAACATTTTTTAGTTTGATTTCAAATATGACACCTTTGTGCTTTCATCTATTGTAAGTAAACTCGTAACTGTTAATCAAACAAACCAACTGTGTGTGAGTTTAGCTCAAAGTTTATAAAAGTTTAAAATGTGCATTATTTTATGGTGTTTCTCATCCTAAGGCAAAATTAAAAATCAGAATAGACTATGTACACCCTCAGGCAGTTTCCAATAATTATATTAAATAGAAAACAAGATAACCCTACCCTCTGGGTGATGGACGAAAACACACACTCCAGGAACTTTCAGTATGAATCATCATTATAGTGAAAAATATTCAAGAATAAGTATGTGCTTTGATCTAGTGGTTCATAACATCCATGGCTCATGTTCATGGTGTACTGCTAAACATTCAAGTAACTGTGGTTGCATTATCAAAGCAACAAACAGACTAGCTATTTGGTGAAATAAATCTCATTACTGCTTCCTGCTGACTGGTTGTCCTTCATCTCACTAGAAATACTAAATTACGTACCCAATGTTAGGAATCTTTGACATGTCTTTAATCCAGGTGTCGAATAAAACATCAAATTTAATATGGTACTAAAACTGCACGTATCGTTGAAGCGAAGTTTTCTTAAATATTTTCTTTCTACACTGGAATTTTCCAATATTAAACATTTTTATTTATCTAAAGTTTAGTTTGATTTTTTTTCATAACATTGATATTTTCTTTATTAAAAAAAATGTAGCTGGTAATGCCATCTAGTAACAATGAATTTACAACTTTTGATCATAATATTCCGAGCATGTAGGGTGAAAAATATATATATATTATAAGTAAATAAACCCAGAACTTTCTGAAAAGAAGCAAAATTTATTAGTTTAATAACAACTTGTTATGATAAACTGGAAATTAATTTAGTAACATTGTAGTTCCTGGCGGTTCAGAGGTAAGTTGAATGGATTACAACGCCAAATTTTGGACATAAACCATACCCCACGCACGAAGCAGAAAATCTATTGTACCCTCTATTCGTAACAATGAGCAACCGAAAACTCGGCGTCGTATCATACGACGTCTAACTTCTAAGTTTTTATTATGTCTACAGTTCAAAACACTTCGCTTAAATATAAAACACTCTCATCTGGTGTTCATAAATTAATTCAACATTCAATGATTTTCTCGCTCTCTCGTGTGCATTTTATTTACAAACATCATGGCTTTCTAATATCAACCTATTTCTGAACAAAATATATTATTCCAAAAGTGTTTCAAAATTGGGTTTCAGTTGAAAATTATCCTTATTGGTTTTCGAAGTTTGTTTTTTTATTTTGTAAAATTGATAAGGTTTAAACGTTACAAATTGGTGTTTTGAAAATTTCGAGATCTGTTTAAAACTGGCCAACATGAAAATCAATCCTTTATTATTTATTAACATGGAAAAAATAGTAATATTATGTAACAGCTAAAGAATGTAAAAATCTCTATAATTACTCCAAAACAATGGTATTTATAAAATAAATAAATTTGGGTTTATGTAAGTTTCACTCCTAATATTGTTTTGTAGAGGTTCGTTGAAATACCTATTGTGTTTTGTATGTCCTAAGTGTGATACATATAATTTTTATTGTATCGAAAAGGATAGATATTGCATATCTTCTTAACAACTTATAATATTTCCAACGGTATTACAAACATAAACTTTCGAAAGTTATCTATTTAATATTCTTATTTCATTTTGCGAACTTTTATTTCTAGATATTGTGAGAATAAGAGTAGTTTCATGGACGTGAGAAAATAAAAAAGGTAATTTTCTTCCTTTTAATTACAGTAAAAAGAATGTTTTCTCTTGAACTCGATAGATGGCGAATTAAATTATATATAAATCCATAAATTCGTGATGACGAGAAACCCACTTGTAGATAAAAATATATATGTAAAAACGGCTGGTATGGATAGAGAAAGCTCTATGTAGAGGGGCGAACAACGTTTCGCCATCGTCAGGTTCACAAAGACAGAAGAAGGTCGAAACGTTGTTCGCTCCTCTACATAGACCTTTCTCTACTCAAACTAGCCGTTTTTACATATATATATATAATTCTTAAATTCAAAAAAAAAAAATTAGATAAGACCATTGTTTGTTTTTGAAATTTGCGTAAAGCTATTCGAGGGCTATCCACGCTGGCCGTCCCTAATTTGGCAGTGTAAGACTAGAGGGAAGGCAGCTAGTCATCACCACCCACTACCAACTTTTGAGCGACTCTTTTTTTTTTATCAACGAATAGTGGAATATTTAGAGTTACGATATTAAAAAGATTTAACAAATGTCTTCTTTACCTTTGCTTAATACGTTTTATCGTACTTGTCCCCCGACTGGGCAGTGGTAAATCTCTGAACTCACAATGTTCAAATCCAGGATTCGAGTCTTTGAGGTTGATGCAGCATATCGCCCAATGTGACTTTGCTCTAAAACAAACAAACAAATTCAGGCCCGGCATGGTCAGGTGGGTTAAGGCGTGAGACTCGTAATCTGAGGGTCGCGGGCCCGCATCTCCGTCGCGCCAAATATGTTCGCCCTTTCAGCCGTGGGGGCGTTATAATGTGACGGTCAATCCCACTATTCGTTGGTAAAAGAGTAGCTTTATAAAAAAGTACACTTTTTATAAAATGAGAAGAATTCTCGCTGAAGAATTAAAGTATCTTTGTTTATTACTCTTTTACAATTACCTGAAAGACGTTGAAGTATTTTACCAAAGCTTGAACATTTTAGGAGCCCTCCGCCCAATCTAGGGTCGGTAATCTTTCTTTTTAATAATCACTTGGACCCGACGAGATTCCAAAAGATTGTGATGACGAGAAACCCACGGCTGATATCGGTATTAAAACTATTTATTAAAATGAAGTAGAGAACAACGTTTCGACCTTCTAAGGTCATTTTTAACAAAACTTTTGTTAAACTGAAGATGATCTAAGAAGATGTTCTCTACTTTATTTTAACAAAAGTTTTAATATCTTTACGAGCCGTCTTGAGATTCATTTTGGTCTGTCGACCGTAGCTAATTTATCATGATTTTAATCTGTATTTTGAGTTATAAATGTTAGCATGAGTAGGACGTGTCAAATACAATAGGTTATTGAATTACATCTTCGTGATGATGAAATGGACTGAAACAATTGATTATGTTTGTTATGGTTAGGGCTCTCTGCTCTCACTAATAAGACCACGGTTTCGATTCCCCGTTACCCACCGAATGCGTTCTCCCTTATAATCTTACCACCAATCCAAAAACTCGTTATTAAGAGAGAGAAGCCGAAGATTTGGAATGATTGACTAGAAGCATTCCCCTTTTAATTTACCACTGCTAAATTAGGGATGCCTAGCAAAGCATAAAATGAACCAAACCAAGAAAGATGGTCTTCAAGTCAATTTTGGGTATAATAATAATATCTCAGTGAACTGTTGCCTTATTTTCCAGCTAGGGGTCTTGTTTATAGGATACAATTTCTAGTCATTCATTGTCGGCACTTTGTGTTTTAATCTAGCAGTTCTGAACCTTTTGCATCTTTCGTCCCACCAACCATTTCGTCAAAATACTCTGGCCGCACCAAGTTAAAAACAAAACAATGAAAAACCAGTTTTACGTTTACGTTCATTGTATTAATCATTAATGGAAATTTTAAAGACGTTAAAATTGCAATAATTTTGTTGATAATAAGGTTTATTACTATAATTGACCCTGATAATGAGATTTATTACTATAATTGTCCCCTGATAATAAGATTTATTACTATAATTTTCCCCCCGCTAGTAAAGCGATAAGTCTACGGATTTACAACGCTAAAATCAGGGGTTCGATTCCCCTCGGTTGGCTCAGCAGATAGTCCAATGTGGCTTTGCTATAAGAAAACACACACACATACTATAATTGTAATAAATGAAAAAAAAAAACTAATTCAGTTAGTAGAAATGGGAATAATTTAATTATAAGTAAGACGACTGAGGTTATGTTTCAATGAGATAATGTTTGAAGTAGGAACACGAAAAGTTCCTTGGAAGGCTTGCTTACACAGATATGTGAAAAAAAGAAAGGTTTGTAGTTTCTTAATAAGTCTTTCAGTAAGTTCTTTTCACGTTAAGCCAAATAGTATCCAAATGCAGACTCTTGAATCTTTTTTCATTGTCTGATCGCTGGCGAATTCAATGAGATTATCCTTCTTTAAGACTGAAAGTTATATCTATTTTGTTTCACTGTCATAATGAATAAACGAATAAATTAACCTACAAAAATCCAAACCGAGGATCATGTTCAGATGGAAAATATTCATTAAATTTGGTCTCAAGCTTATCCAAATGTGCTGAAACAAACTTAGTAATATCACAGATGTCACATCTGACGTTCTGTGCTACGTGTGCAAAAGATGAAAGATATGAAGCATTCCATTACCAATATTTTTGTTTCTCTAAACAACCAGTATGTTTATGAATGATTCTACCATTTTTGCGAGGCGGAAAGATAAAATCAATGGACCTTCCATCTCAAAGTTCAGTTCGTTTAGGAACTAAAGTATGTCTGTCACGTATGTCCACTTGGAAAATCCAATCGGTAGTGTCGAACAACTCTACTAGCTTAGATTTCAATTGAAACTAGAAACATTTAGTTTCCTCTCCCAGTTTAAACACCTGGAACAACACCTTGTCACGTGACATTCATATCACTTCAGTATGCAGCAAAAGGTGTAATTGTAGAGCATTCATCTACACACAAAGTACTCTCAAGATCCGGCTGTTGAGTGCATTGGCTTTTTAATTCATGTAGATTCATCTATTAAAAATGCAAATATCTTTGATTTTTTTCAATCGGATAACGAGATGAGTTTTGATATCACAAAACAAACTTTCAATGCAACACATAACCATATCATTTGAAAGAGTAATATCCTAATTTCTACTCCATCACCAAGAGGTTACGTGATAGTGCTTTTTATTAGCAATGTCTGTCCTATTATGTCTGTCCTTTTGACATTTAATGATAAGCAAGGAGACTAAAATAAGATGCCTGAAAGGTGGCGGTGTCAGTATTTGTCAAAGCAAACACGTGTCTTTCTTTGTTGGGTTTCATTCCTGACGTATGCTTCACTCCATAACTGGTTAACGCTTCTCTAGCTACGACACATAATGGAAGAGTTCCTTTATAATTTCCATTCTTTGAGAATCCATACTGAATGTGTCGCTATACTTTCTGTCAGTGGTGTTCTTGTCTCTTCTTAGCCGAAAATATTCCATACTTCAGTCATATTTTCTTGATATTTCCAACAATTCGGTTTTCGAACATATTGGGGCCTGGCATGAGGGGCGTGCGCTTCGTAATCTGAGGGTCGCGGGTTCGCGCCCGAGTCGCGCCAAACAAATTACAATGGTACCTCGGTTCTCTAACGACTGCCTTCTCGAACAATTCGGTTTTCGAACATATTGTTTGAGAAAAAAAATGTCTCGGTTGTCGAACATAAACTCGGTTCCCAAACCAAGCTGTCGTCACCCGAACCCCCGAAATAACCCGACTGATGATCCGAACGACCCTTCCACCATTTTCGGCCCACGCCAAGCTTGCCCAAAACATTTTACCCGCATCTGTCGCTCAGTCCACACCCCCACTAAAATCTGTTCTGAACGTTCTCGTTTTTCTTTTTGTTTTCTAAATATTCTGATTAAATAAGACACCACGGGGTCAAAGAAGAATAATGAAAGCAACAAACCAAAAAGAAAAGTTGTTAGAGCCACAATAGATGTGATAAAGATCTCATAGCGAAGTATGAGAGTGGTGTTAGCATGTGTAACTTTGCTACACAGTTTGGTATGGCGAAGTCTACAGTCTGCACCATACTGAAAAATAAAGAGGTCATCAAAGGAGCTGATGTTGCAAAAGGAGTAACAGTGCTTACGAAACAAAGATCACAAACAATGAAAGAGGTAAAAGGAACTGTTGTTGATTTGGGTAAACGAAAAACAGCTAGTTGGTGATAGCATTTCTGAGACCGTCATTTGTAAAAAGGCAAAGCAGTTGCATGCTGACCTCCTGAAAAACACCCGTGAAACGAGTGCTGGTACAAGTGATGCCTTTAAGGGTAGTCGGGGGTGGTTTGAAAAATTTAGGAAGAGAAGTGGCATACATAGTGTGGTAAGACATGGGGAGGGTGCCAGTTCTAACAAAGACGCTGGTGATATTATTTATTGGGTTTTATTCCCCAACAAGTGTTTAACTGTGATGAGACAGGCCTCTTTTGGAAGAAAATGCCAAAGAGAACCTACATCACCAAAGAGGAGAAGTCACTGCTAGGACACAAGCCAATGAAGGACAGGCTAACTCTATTGTTATGTAGTAATGCAAGTGGGGACTTAAAACTTAAGCCTTTACTTGTGTACCATTCTGAGAACCCGAGGGTGTTTAAGAAAAATAATGTCCTGAAAAGTAAATTAAATGTGATGTGGAGGGCTAATAGTAATAGTAAATAGCTAATAGTAAAGCATGGGTAACCAGGCAATGTTTTATGGAGTGGGTCCTTGAAGTGTTTGCCCCAAGTGTAAAGAATTACCTCACGGAAAAAACAGTTGCCACTCAAGGCCCTTCTTGTGTTGGACAATGCACCTGCTCACCCATCAGGCTAGGAGGACGGGTTGGTAGAGGGGTACAGTTTCATTACAGTGAAGCTCTTGCACCCTAATATGACTCCTCTTATTCAGTCCATGGACCAGCAGTTGATATCGATCTTTAAAAAACT
Organism: Tachypleus tridentatus; assembly: GCF_004210375.1. NCBI lineage: Eukaryota > Metazoa > Arthropoda > Merostomata > Xiphosura > Limulidae > Tachypleus > Tachypleus tridentatus. The sequence goes on along the minus strand of NC_134830.1, from coordinate 166,053,924 downwards.
CTACAGCAAAGCACTGTTTCAAAGGTGCTTTGAAGTGACTTCTGACACAGAGTTAACCCTCAGAGAGTTCTGGAAAAATCACTTTAATATCCTCCATTGCTTGAGGATCATAGACAAAGCCTGGAGGGAAGTGTCTTTGAGGACCATGAACTCAGCCTGGAAGAAATTGTGGCCAGACTCAGTAGTAGATGAAGACTTTGAAGGCTTTGAGGCTGAGCCTGTTGTCGAGGATATTGTCTCACTATGCAAGTGTATGGGCTTGAATGTGAGTAGTGATGATGTGGAGGAGTTGGTGGAAGACCACTACACTGAGCTTACCACGGATGAACTCCAAGGAGCAGCAACAGAAGGCAACTGAGGAAGTGTCTTCAGATGAGGAGGGAAGGGAGGATGTTCCTAGTTCACTAAATGTGTGGAAAATGGGGAGAGTTACAAATTTTGTGGAAAATTTTCACCCTGACAAAGCTGTAGCAAACCGCAGCATAAACCTTTTCAATGACAATGCCATATCTTACCTCAGAAACATTTTAAAATGCAGGCAGAAACAAACCTCATTAGACAAGTTTTTAGTGAGAAATAGGTTCAGTCAGTCTCAAGCAGATTGTAGCGGTGCAAAGAGACAGAAAAGAGAAAGATCCCCAGAAGGAGAGTTACCTGACGTTTTCATGGAAGGTGACTGCCCTTCCAAACAATAATAACCATCCTATTCTCCACGTTCCTCACCACCTTTCACTTACACCATCAGCTCTTTTCAGCACAGGTAAAGTGAAGTTAAATTTTCATTTATTGTTTTTTATTGTATTTATTGTTTTTGTGGTTGACATGTAAGTATTATTATACAGGTATAAATAAGCAATATTTTTATTGCATTTTATTTAAAATGCTTCATAATGCGTAATTTTTGGAGGTCTGTAACGGATTAATTTAATTTACAATATTTCTTATGGGAAAAATTGATTCGGTTTTCGAACAGCTTTCTGGAACGGATTAAGTTCGAGAACCGAAGTACCACTGTATATGATTGCTTGTTTGCTCCTTCTTATTCTGAGGGTAAAACAGCAGAAACAAGAAGAACTAACAACTTCACAATACCAATATATCACAAACAATAAATATACACATTTGTTATGAACAAGTCATCTGCAAATTATTATTTTTTTTTTTTTGAATTTCGCACAAAGATACTCGAGATCTATCTGTGCTAGCCGTCCCTAATTTAGCAGTGTAAGACTAGAGGAAAGGCAGCTAGTCATCACCACCCACCGCCAACTCTTGGGCTACTCTTTTACCAACGAATAGTGGGATTGACAGTCACATTATAAAGTTTCCACAGCTGAAAGGGCGAACATGTTTGGTGTGACAGGGATTCGAACCAGCGACTTTCGGATTATGAGTTGAGTGCCTTAACCACCTGGCCATACCATGCCTCTCAGAAAAGTTACTGTCCGAAACATCCCTACTATCCCCGAGGGACAACTGAGTAGTACATATATACATATAAACTGTTAGTATCTTAATTTAAAATAATTGACAGGCACAAAAAAAAAAGTGAAGCAATGGCCTTTTCTCGTAATTCTTAATAATTATTTTCCAAACTTCGCGCCCCACTGTTTGAGAAACACTTCTCTGAATATCACATACGTCTTTATTATTTGCATCCAATACAGGAAGTTTTTGGCGTGGATATTGGCTTCTAGATGCTAGTTTTTTAAATGTTTTACACATGGTAAATTGTTGTAGCCAGACCACTGTTGGAGGAACCATTCAACTGGTCAAAAACGACGTTTATTACACGTTACCTAAGCTTGTCCAATTCCCTTTTCTCTTCTTTAGCCTGGTCAATAACAAGCTGTTGATGAGTATTGTTTTTCCTGGTGGCAAATGCATCGTTTTATCGATCGCCGCATTTCATTAATTCTAGTAATAGATCAATATTCGTTTGTTGTTAAGAACGGGTTATCTTTGTTCTGCCCATCACGGGTGTTGAAACCCGATTTCTAGCATTGTAAATCCGCAGATGTACCACTATGTTGCTTTAAATCTTGCAAACCAGAAGAGTACTGGAATATTATATGGGGAGAGATGTGTTTTATTGTTAAAAAACTTTCGACCAAATTTAAGCTTAATAAAGTTAATCTAGAGGTTCCATCAAATTAGGTGAGTACGTTTAGTCCTAAAAATGATATTATTTATGAAACATAAGTCGTTAAAACACATATACACAATTTCTTTTATTGTAATTCTTTTGTGATTCAGTACGTTACGCAAAACCAATGGAGGCGATTTACAATAATTAAAAAAAAAGTACAGCTGTATACATTCAGTGTGATTTGTAATGCTTTTGCTACTTTATGCTTTAGAGATGATGTCGTCTTCTCAATGGTTTGAAATATCAGTAAACAAACAAGAAGCTAGAAAAATCTGTCACCGATAACGTGGCGGTTTATAAACCACGAGCTGCTTACTGAACTTTGGACAGAAAGGAAGACAAGTCAGTTACCTAAACTAATCTACCAACCATCTCTCGTAAACCTAGTTATCATCTTTTCAAAGCAATAGTAATTTCTCACTGACTGATAACGATACACGAGATTAGGGCAATTATCCACAAGGGAACATTTCACAGATATTACTCACGTCATTACAGGATTAAGATGTGAAAATGTTGATATATTTGTTTATTTGCACCTTGGGCTATCGGTGTTGTGACCCCCATGAGTGTCAATAGCTTTCAGACCTGTCGCCAAGCATAATAGAGGGGGAGGACGTTTGGGGTGTTATGGTTTGATTTGTTTGTTTTGAATTCCGTGCAAAACTACACGAGAGCTATCTGCGCTAGCCCTTCCTAATTTGGCAGTGTAAGACTAGAGGGAAGACAACTAGTCATCATCACCAACCGCCAACTCTTGGGCTACTGTTTTGTCAACGAATAGTGGGATTAACCATTACATTATAACGTCTCCACCGGTGAAATAGCGAGCATGTTTGGTGCGACGGTGATTCAAACCCGCGATCCTCAGGTTACGAGTCGAACGCCTTAACCCACCTGGCCATGCCGGGCATCATTTAGTGTCAGAAATAAGAGTTGTAGTCTCTCCTTTATGTATCGAGTTATGACGCTTTGTAAAAAATCTGTACGTGATGAGAAAAAAATCATTTTTGGATTCAGATGACAGCAATCACTGTAGAACAGACCTGTGCAGCTCGAAAACTTGAGGTTCTAGGGTCTTTGTTCTGGTATCAAGTTATAATTTTTGATAGTAAAGGAAGTTAAAAAAGCTATTTTCGAAATCACGATTTCAAAGTAATTTTTAATATGGCGGACATAAAAGCAGTCCGTATCTAACTAAGTCGGAAAACGTAAAGATCCAGAACCAAATTTACATTTCTCTTCTCAAAGAATTATACTGAGACAATATAATTCTCGTTCTATAACATAGCAATGGAATTTATTACTGTTATATTTAAGATTACAAATTTACATTTCTGCTGTGGTTTTAGTTTGAAAGATATAGTATGTTTGATATACCGGGGCCTCGAATGCGCTACCCTCAGATTATAAGTCGAGTGCTTTATCCACCTCGCTATGCTGGACCTCTATCACATTCCCCCTACATTAATGCTATTTGTTCAGATTGCAGGCGTAAAACGACTCAATTAAAAATAACAATTTTATATATAAATCCTGTAAAGTTTAAAGATAACACGTGAATAGAATATGAACCTTTACTAAGATCTAAAGCTCAAGGATTACCAAAGTTTCAAAACATACATGATAATTTAAAATGTTTTAATTATGTTATTTTTAACATGTTCTATGCGGATTAACCTTTTTTCACAGAATGAATTACAGATGTACAGTCAAAATAACAGGTTTTATGCATATTATCCTATTTTACTGAATTAACTATAGATAAACATTCAAAATAACAGGTTTTATTCAGATTAACCTTTTTCATAGAGAATAATATAGATAATCATTGAAAATAACAGGCTTTTTGTGAATTATTCTTTTTTCACAGAATGAACTACAAATAAACATTCAAAATAATAGGTTTTATGTGGATTATTCTTTTTTCGAACACTAGAAGGCCCGGCATGGCCAAGCGTGTTAAGACGTGCGACTCGTAATCTGAGGGTCGCGGGTTCGCATCTCGGTGGCGCCAAACATGCTCGCCCTTTCAGCCGTGGGGGCGTTATAATGTGACGGTCAATCCCACTATTCGTTGGTAAAAGAGTAGTCCAAGAGTTGTCGGTGGGTGGTGATGACTAGTTGCCTTCCCTCTAGTCTTACAATGCTAAATTAGCGACGGCTAGCACAGACAGCCCTCGAGTAGTTTTGTGCGAAATGCAAAAACAAACAAACACTAGAAAATTTTCGTATAATTTGTAACTTATTTCTCCGAAACACAATAATACACATCAGATACAGACTGCTTGATTTGAAATCGTTTAAAAATAGAAATCGCGAATTATATTTTTTATTACCAGGAGGCAAATTTCTAAACTATTTAACGTATTTACGTTTCGTAGAAGATTTTTTGCATCCAAAAATCGTTTTATAATAAAACATCCTTTGTTTCAAGGTAAAGTCAAAACTTTTATCAACGTAGGGAATCAAAGTTGGAATGTTTACGTTGTAAATCCGTACATTTGGTGAAACTTGATATCATGTATAGTTTCTTGGTGTTTCTTTTTTTATGAATTATTCAATGAAATATAAATGAGCTACAACATAATATAAAGCCTGAAAAATTGTAATTGAGTTTAAATGTTTTCATGATGTTTATAGTTGAACATAATTAGGATAATTTGTGTTTATTATGCACACAGTGGAACAATAAAATAAAAATCGTACTTTCAATAAATTTTAGTAAAAGAAAATTAACTTTAAATATAACGAATTTTTTCTTTTTATTTTAGTATTCACACCAGAAAATTTCATTTGATATTCGTGCGAAATCAATAAATCTCACGGTCAATAAAGCATTAAAAAATGAAATAAAGAGTGTCATACTTGACTAGGATTTACATTAAGACGAAATAAAGAGTGCAATACTTGACTAGGATTTACATTAAGACGAAATATAGAATGTCATATTTGATTAGAATTTACATAAGAAAGAAACAGAGTGTCAAACTGGACAAAGATTTACATAACAGCGAAATACAAAGTGTCATATTTGATTCGAATTTACATAAGAACGACTCCCCCCAGTGGCACAGAGGTACGTCTACTGACTGACAAAGCTAGAAACAGGGTTTCGATAGCCGTGGTGGGCAGAGCACAGGTAGCACCTCTTATGGCCTTATGCTTACTTGATTCAAAACAACAAATTACATAAAAACGGAATAAAAAGTGTCATATTTGACTAGAATTTACATAAGGAAAAAAGAACACTGGGATCATATCCAGAATAAAACTGGGGGTTTTACTGATTAACTTGTGCGCGGCCCAGCATGGCCAGGTGGGTTAAGGCGTGCGACTCGTAATCTGAGGGTCGCAGGTGCGCATCCCTGTCGCGTCAAACATGCTCGCCCTTTCAGCTGTGGGGACGTTATAATGTGGCAGTCAATCCCACTATTCGTTGATAAAAGAGTAGCCCAAGAGTTGGCGGTGGGTGGTGATGACTAGCTGCCTTCCCTCTAGTGTTGCACTGCTAAATTAGGGATGGCTAGCACAGATAGATAGCCCTCGAGTAGCTTTGTGCGAAATTCGAAAACAAACAAACAAACAAAAGCGTGTGTCTGTCACATTATCAAACATGGGCCGGTGATTTTTACTTTTTTTTTGTTGATGCATACGGGCTATAAAAGAAGAGGTTCCAAATATTCTATAATTTCCTTTTAAATGTTTTTTTTATAAAATCTTTTTTAATACATCAGTAACAAAAGCTGTTCATAGCACTTCCGACATAAGAATTAAATTAGTGTTTATTAATTATTGCAGAGGACGCCACGTGTTCTTTTAAAAGTGATTACACACGTGGCAACCACAAAAATTCGCGTTTTTTAATTTTTTTCCAATCTTGAAAACGTGTGTGTTTTTTCTTATAGCAAAGCCACATCGAACCCCTAATTTTAGTGTTGTAAATCCGTAGACATATCGCTGTACTAGCGGGGGGCACTTTGAAGACATCAGATAAAAATACAATTTTAAAAATATATTAGTTACGTTGCGATAATGTTTGTCACTATTCGTTACTAATATTTTAACACTTTTAGAAGTTACAACTTACGTAGATAGGGTTACGGGGTTGGAGATGGTATATTTTGATTTTGAGAAAACATTTGGGAGAAAAAATCACATAAAAGTCTTGTTGAAATGATCTCCGTAGGTGTGGGAGTAGTCGAACTCATGTTAGAAAACTAGCTATACTAAAAATAAAAAACAGAGGTTTATCATGAATGAAATTTAGTCAAACTGGATCAATTTCATGAATGGGGGACCTTAAGGGTCAGTGTTAGGACCTTTGCCTTTTTTGATTTACATTAAATGAAGGGAACGTTGTGTAATGTGTTATTTAAATTCGCTGACGACATTAACGTTTTGGGTGTTTGTGGCTGTGAAGAGGATGCTATTAATTTACAAAAGTATTTGTATTATTTTGTGAGTTAGGCGAATAATTGATGATTCATCTTTATTATAATAAATATATGGTAATTGGCTGCCTTTCCTCTAGTCTTACACTGCTAAATTAGGAATGGTTAGTGCAGATAGCCCTCGAGAAGCTTTGCGCTAAATTAAAAAAAACAAAACAAAACAGTTTCTAGTGGTAAAGCAAATAAGAATTTTCGTTGTATCTACAGAAATGATAAATGAGTTATAGGTCACTGGCTAGGTCAAATTAGAAGTATAGTGTTAAGTCTTGGGCTTATATATGTGGATTTAAACCACTAGAACTTAGGTGAATAGCAGAAATGAGCATTTTGTGTAACTTTGCTCTTAATATCAAGTAACAAGAACAACAATTACTGAATCAACAAACGAGTAAATAATGTATAAGATGTTGCGCTAAAGTCAAAAAGTCAATCAGAGGATAGAAACTAGTCTCCCAGTGAGAGAGTGATATGTCTGCGGACTTACATCGTCATGAAGGGAGCACAAAGAGCCTATTATGTAGCTTTGGGTTTAATTTCAAAAGAAAAACTTCGTGATTTTTAAAGCACAAGAAATAAACTCTTCTGAAAATTAACACACTTTTTAACTTGTTCGATGATACTTTTTATGTTAGTAATTGTTTGTACTTTAAATGTAGAGTTGAACAAAAATATTAAAGGGATGGGTTAAGGCGTTCGACTCGTAATCCGAGGGTCGCGGGTTCGAATCCCTGTCGCACCAAACGTGCTCGCTCTTTCAGCCGTGGGGGCGTTATAATGCGACGATCAATCCCACTATTTGTTGGTAAACCAAAATTGGCGATGGGTGGTGATGACTAGCTGCCTTTTCTCTAGTCTTAGACTGCAAAATTAGAGATGGCTAGCGCAGATAGCCCTCGTGTAGCTTTGAAAGAAATTTAAAAAGAAACAAACAAATTAAATTAATTTTGAAATTATGTTGATAGATTCTAGCATTAACAGACGATTATCATAGAAAATGAAAATGTTTGAACTTAACCAAATTTATTAAATTTATTTGAATATTATTCTCGAGATGTGGTCGTAAATAAATTTCTGCTTGAATCATGGAAGAAGGACAGTCAGGCTGACTAAAGATTTCAGAGTTAATGTTTAAGTATAATCATTATTTGTTTGATATTAGGATCAAAGCTACCCGATGGATAACAAGGTGCTCTTCCAGCCGTGGGTATAGCGCCGCCATGTGGAAAAATGATTTATGTTTATGCAAATTGCACGGATATGAAGTGGTTTTTGGCATATTTTATCACCCCAACTTTAAAAAGATATACAAAATATTGTTATATTTAAATATTTTCACTTTTATAAATTATTAGTCCTGGAAACGAAACTGAATATTCTACTAGAAAAGCCCCCCCCCCAGTAGCACAGCGGAATGTCTATGAACTTACATCGCTAAAAACCGGGTTTTGATACCCGTGGTGAGCAGGGTACAGATAGCCAATTGTATGGCTTTGTGCTCAACTTCACACACACGATTAACCAATGCTGGAATTATCGAAAAAAAATTAAAAACTTATAGTACAGAAAATGCGATATAGATATCCGCTAGAAATCGGGTTTCGATACCTGTGGTGGGCAAAGCAAACGAAATGAAATATTCTACTATAGAATAAAGAAAAAGAAAAGTGTCGGAGTTTTTGTGGTCACTTCCATGAGTCCAAGCTCAGAGTTTTAAATATACTGTCCAGTTGTTAGAAGAAATACATCTTCGACAGTTTGTTTGTTTGAAGTTAAGTACAAAGTTATACAATGGGCTATCTGCCCACCATGGGTGTTGCAGTCTAGTTTTTAGTGTTTCTTTGGCACTATTTCAACACATCAGAATATAATTTGACGAAAGACTAAGATAGAGTAGAAATGCCAAGAACCTTTTATAATTCTGTGAACATGATATGAGATATACATTGACTTGCCATTTTCAAATCCTGTGTTCAATTCCCTACAATAGATAACGCGAATACCTCAAACTGGCTCTTTGTTAACAGAATTAACAACCCAAAAAAGATTACTTTGTTACTACCTTTGTATTAACCTATTGTTTTAATTTATTTAGCTCATTTTTTGTCATTGGTCAGTTATTTACGTTTATTTCTATGGGCAATGAAAATGCCTTTTATACCTGATTTATATAGATTTATTTCATATGAGGTCCAGCATGGCGCTAAGGCGTTCAAATCACCATCACACCAAACATGCCCGCCCTTTCAGTCGTGTGGGCTTATAATGTGACGGTCAATCCCACTATTTGTTGGTGAAAGAGTAGCTCAAGAGTTGACGGTAGTAATGATGACTAGTTGTCTTCCCTCTAGTCGTACATTGCTAAATTAGGGACGGCTAGCGCAGATAGCACTTGTGTAACTTTGCGCGAAATTTTATATTATTTAAGTTAATGAAAAGATCAGAAATATATATATATATGAGTAAAAAATAATGAGAACAAATAACATTTGGAATGTACTTGATAAGGCCTTGGAAGAGTTAAGCCCTCCATGGTCACGAGGTTAGGGTGTGCTTCACTCTCACTCTGAATTTCTGCATATTCAAATCCCCGTGCCACAAAAATACTCCCTCTTTTAGCCGTGGGAAATGTTACGATGTAACGATCAATCCCACTATTTGTTGGTAGAAGAGTTGGCGGTGGGTGGTGATGACTAACTGCCTTCCCTCTAGTCTTACACTGCTAAATTAGGGATAACTGACGAAGATAGACCTCGTTTACTTTTGTGTGCGAAATCCAAACAGTCATACTCAACAAAGAGATATTCGGCAGAAAAATAATGTGGAGGAATTTCCTTGTCACGTGGTTGATACAACTCTTTTTTTTCCATCTCTATGTTTCTTTTTGTCACTCTTCTCAGAAGTCACTTAATGCCTGCTGCTTTCATTTTCCCAGAAACTGAAAGAGAGAAACGGAATTACGTTATTGCCGCTGGCATTAAAGCGATTTCTTAACGAATTACCAGCACATTATCATTAAAGGTAGTTTATACAGATGATTAACAGATCTATACTGATGCCTCGGAAATGATTTACTTCTGACGAAGAAGGAAATCGAATTAAGAGGTTCTAAATATTTCAGAAATATTTTCGTTGTTTTCTTAGAAGTTTAACTCGCACGTGAAAGGGAAATAACCGGCACGCGTTTTGTAAGCTTTATTTCGGTTCTTGCAACCATAATCTTAAACTGGTTTTACGAAATAAATAAAAAAACAATGGTGAGGATTAGACAAAATAGTGAATTTATAGTAAAGATGAAAGCGGTGATAAATAAAGGAAAAGCACAAGTTGACCTAACTTGTCCAGCATTCAAGGCTAAGCCTAAAACATTTACAGAATCGTACTATTAGATGTTATGAGCAAACACCTAACGATAGGGTGCAGAAACAAAGGAAAAACGAAAACAGTACTTAATCAGAAATACCTTTTAGGACGTGTTCTGACCAGAAAAAAACGACATAATACTGAGTTATTAATATTATGGTCTCTTTAGAGATTTAGTCCATTTTTCGTTTTAAGTTGGAAGCGATGTATTATGTTTTATTGAACTGACAACGTTTCCTTCTCGTGTTTTTCTAAGGAATAAAGACAATAGGAGGTTTCATACTTTATTTTACTTTTGTATTTGTACCTTTTAACGTGTTTCCAAAACAATCACTAGGAGCTAATGAAATTAGCTATGAGGCATACAAAGTTTGTCTGTTGTTTTTTTTTTAATTTTGCGCAATAGCGCAAAAATAGCAAGGGCTGTTTGCGCTAGCCATCCATAATTTATCAATATAAGACTACAGGGAAGGCAGCTAGTCATCACCCACCGCTAACTCTTGGGCTACTCTTTTACCAACGAATAGTGGGATTGACCGTAACATTATAACGCCCCCACGGCTAAAAAGGGCGAACATGTTTGGTGGGGCGGGGAATCGAACCCGCAACCCTCAGATTACGAGTCGAGTGCTTTAACCTCCTGGTCATGCTGGGCCAAGGATATAAACTAAAGTAAAACACTGGAAAAACGTCTTGTCAGCTATTACCTCGTTTACGTGGATAAAATGTTTTATCAGTGACCAAGAAGTGAAGTTGATTTTTGCATTACAACACCAGATGTCATTTCGTATTATTTATAAATTAATGTTTTAAACCAAAAGTTATGCTGTGGCTTTTCGTATTTTTGAACAAACCTACTTAACTACGCTAATTATCCTTAATTTTGAATTGGTAGACTAGAGAGAACGCATCTGTTGTGCTACTCTAAAAAAATAGTACGATTTGACTGTTACGCTCATAACGCACAAATAGCTTTAAAATTCACAACGACACCTTACTGCAGTGAGATGTGTCCTATAGACCCTTTGAATCTACAGCCATGAATACTAGCCACTAGATCATGCCTGAACGGTCTTAGAACATAAGGAAATTCTAATCATATAACGATCAGACTTCCTCTCGTAAAATCAGATTTGTTAAATTATATAAGAAGTAAGTGGTAAACACTGATATGCTGTTACAGACTTAAGAGCAAAATCTGACACGTTACAAATCTTGGTAAATGACAACAACCATTTTTCACTTATGGCCGACCACCCATATTTCCACAAGTTTGGTTAGAATAAATAAGATTTAAAATATCATTTAATACCTGTTTTTGTTATAAAAGTGTAATCTTTAGAAAATATTTTTTGTTAATATCGCTTGTAAAACTATTCTTTGCTTTATACAGCATATACATTTCAAGAAAAAGGCTTAACAAAAAATGAATAACAAGCATCAGTCATTGTTATATAGGGAAGGAACTTATCAACAATAAATTAACAACAGGTCAGCCATTTCTTAGAAAATCTGTGGTAGCTAAGGCAACTACATTTCACGCGGTCGTCACCCTTTATTCTTATCAAGTCGTTTCTTTGCTAACGGCCACGTGACTTATCCTAAGAACAATTTTTGGGTGTCTTTTGGTTTGCCAATCAAAGCTTTCTCTTTGATAAACCAACCACATTTTTGACAACATTTTTACCACCAACATTTTGCTTGTTTTTTTTCCCCCGGAAACTCAAACTGGAATGCAAAGTTTAAAATAGTATATAAACACCTTCATTACTATCTTAACCAAAAGTGTCCAGCTTCCTCGACTATTTGAGACTGTACAACATGAAACAGATGTTATGGTATACGAGGTTATTTCCTACACTTTTGGTTTATTTCAACAACTTCAATACGAATGCATATCCATTAAGTAACAGCTGTAACGAAAGCAATACGTTGTCGCAGCCTCAAAAAAACACGAATGGTATGCTATTGGACTTAGAACTACCACATTTTGTCAGTAATAAGACACCAATAAGTAATGTGGTGAGTATAATTTGTTTCGCTTTTGTTAATATACAGTCAGTGGGTTAGTGACTTAAAACATTGTAAGAGAAAGAAACTATTTTTGGTATAGAGAAAGGCTTAACAAAAAGTGAAAAAATAACATCGATCTTACTTGTATTGCTGAGAAACCTATATTAAAATTATCTGTCAACAACTAAGGACTACTCTCGCACACGTGAGAATAATTTCAATCAAGAACAAATTAGGCCACAATAATATGGCTTGTTTTAAATTTCGCGCAAACCAACACGTAGGCTATTATCTGCGCTAGCCGTCTCTAATGTAACAATTATAGACTAGAGGGATGACAGTTACTCAAAACCATCCTTTGCCAACTTTTGGGCTGCTCTTTTACCAACGAATAGTGGAATTGACCGTAACTTATAACTCACACCCAGCTGAAAGAGCAAGCATGTTCGGCGTCCCGCAACCCTCAAATTGCGAGTCAAGCACCCAAATCTTTAGAGCACACCTGACCTACATTAATGTAAAAATCACTTTTATTCACACTAAACTAAGGTGGTAAAGCGATAAACATTTATTAGAGTCCAGTTCATTTAGTTGATTCCCGTCGATAGACTCAACACATATCCCGATGTGGCTTAGCTATAAGAAAATGCACACACACAACTCATTTAGATGATTGGCCTCGGAAAAAAAAAGTTTGTTATGTAATTTTTATTTTAAACATGAGACGCAGTAACAAAGGAACCAACCTTATATCTCCGATGTTTTGGTCGTAACGTGGAAGTGCATGTTTATTTAAAGTAAAAATAATACAACAACTGGCACTCTCCAGTGGCTCAGCGATATGTCTGCGGACGTACAACGCTAAAAACCGGATTTCGATACCCGTGGTGGGCAGAGCACAGATAACCAATTATGTAGCTTTGTGCCTAATTCAAAACAACAACGATAGCTTGCCAGTTTTAACAGTATTGTTTGTTTTTGAATTCTATGATGAACTGAAATTCCCAACTTGAGCGCAATACGCTATAGGACGAAGCAGCCAGGTCAGACACCTCTAGGAATTAATACCTAGCCCTAATTTTAATTTACTGACAAGAAGGAAAGCATTTAATCAACATCACCCGCTACTATAAAGGTTTTTAATTGTTTCTTTGTTTTGAATTTCGCGCAAAGCGACTCGAGGGCTATCTGCGCTGGCCGTCCCTAATTTAGCAGTGTAAGACTAGAGGGAAGGCAGCTAGTCATCACCACCCACCGCCAACTTTTGGGCTACTCTTTTTTAACCAACGAATAGTAAGATTAACCATCACATTATAACGCCCCCATGGCTGAAAGGTCGAGTAAGTTTGGTGGAGCGGGGATTCGATCCCACGACCCTCGGATTACGAGTCGAACGCCTTAACCAACCAGGCCATGACGGGTTGTTTTAACACCACATTGTTGGTTATTTGTGTAGCATTAATAACTCTTTAATGTTAACTGCCTTAAGTCTTTCCTCTATCAGAAAATATGTTATTTAATACTATTCACCTATTACTAATTCTAATTTTTTTTTTAAATGTGTATCAGAACATGTATAGGTATTAAAACTTTTTGCTAAGCGGCCATTCTGTGTTAAATTTTTATTTCAAATGTGTTTCTAGTCATCTAGAATTGATTTTCAACATCCTCAAAGGGGTTGTTTGAGTGCTAACAAATTAAGTTATATTACCGGGTTTAGTGTGGCCTGCGGCTAGTACACCCACACTGTTGCCAGGCGGCTAAAGTGCTCGACTCGTTACCTACGGGTGGAGGGTTCGAAATCTCGTATCAGAGAAAGTTCTTTGGTAAAATAGTAGCCCAAGAGTTGGCGATTGAAGGTAATGACTAGCTGTCTTCCCTCTAGTCTTACACTGCTAAATTAGAGAAGGCTAGTGCAGTTTTCGGGATATTCAAAACAAACCCAACCCACATTGTACCTGATCATCGCAGGTCACATGACCAAATAAAACAATGTATTTCATGATTTACGGTTCGAGTGTTGGTTCAGTTCGTTTGAAATTTTGTCCAAAGTTGATCGAGGGCTATCTGCTCTATCAAGGCAAATATAACACTTTATCTTTCACGTGATAACTTCTTTATTGACTTTAGAAAAATTAATGTCTTAAATAGCATAAGTTCATACTTATCATAACCGTTAGAAAAATTGTGAATTTTAATATTTTTTAAGTGTTTAGTTTATCACTAGTCGGTGAAAATTCTTCATTAAAGTTAACCAGAAATCTGTTTTATGTTTCAGGTTCTAACGTCAGATACGCTGCTTGGTAAGTTAACATCTTACTTAAAAAACGTCTTCCAATAACTGTCTCTTAAGCTCACTATTTAGAGAGAGATTTTTATCAAATATAAAAGCACTTTTCGAAATGAAATCAAACTTAAAGTAAAAAGAAAAATAAATTAAACGTTCTCAAAATTCGTATTTAATAAGCACTTGTATAACCACAAATATAATGGTTAGGTATAGACAAAATTATATTTTCAATTTTGTCTAGAACCACTGGAATGTTAAACTAAATACAAGTGTTCATTTAATATTTACGCCATTTCAGCCATGGGGGCATTATAATGTGACGGTCAATCCCACTATTCGATGGTAAAAGAGTAGCCCAAGAGTTAGCGGTGGGTGGTGATGACTAGCTGTCTTCCCTCTAGTCTTACACTGCTAAATTAGGGACAACTAGCGCAGATAGCCCTCGTGTAGCTTTGCGAAAAATTCAAAACAAAGAAACAATTAAAGAACCTTTGTAGTAGCGGGTGATGTTGATTAAATGCTTTCCTTCTTGTCAGTAAATTAAAATTAAGGTTATTTATTAATTCCTAGAGGTGTCTTACCTGGCTGCTTAGTCCTATAGCGTATTGCGCTCAAGTTGGGAATTTCAGTTCAGCAAAGAATTTTGGAGAGAAAAGAAACACTTTTCACAAGCTTATACGAAATTATAACACCCCATAATGGTGATTGAAAGCGATCGTAAATTATAGTAAATATGTGCGTGCTCATTAAAACAACTGCTACTTTTCAATTATTTTAACAAACATAACAGTGACACCGTTCGAACAGTGTTAGAAAATTAACGTTAATCAGACTCGTGTTTTACAAAACAAGTTAAACACATGTAAATTAAAACTGTTTATGTAAGATTTATCCGAATTCGCCGAATTAACGCTGTTCTCTACTCTTAGTTTAATAATTAATTTTATTACCTTTTCTTTTTATGACGTGAAGGCCCACCAATAGGACCAGAGGATTTGGCAGGAATTGAGCATCTAACAGGTATATATAAATATATGTGTGTGTGTGTTTTACAAAAACTGAAGACTCTAAAAAGTTCGTTTATATTTATTACTGGCTCCCCAATGATATCTTTCAAAAACCCTAAAAGTGGAATAATTACTTAGTTAAAAAGGAAAAAAGAATAATGTGAGCCCCAAGTACTGGAGAAAACAATAAAACTACGAAATATATAATGTGTATTAATGTTGGATACTTCTGTCTGCAGCTACTGACTACGCACCCCCAGATGGAGCTGATCCAATTTCAAGGAGTGGTCACTTCGAAGGGGACATCGTCGAATATTTAGTTGTAAGATAGAAAATTTCATTTTTATTTGAAGCATAAAAGACTCAGCTATTAAAATAGTTGTTTTATTGGTAATAATCTATCTGTGCATCGTATTCAAAGCTCATTGGTTTAAAAATGTAAAAGTTAATTACGAGTCCTATTTTAAAAACTCTTTTTCTTGGTAGCAACTGCCTACTCCAATCTTTATTTCAGGTCAGGAATGCGATCAGAGACCCTCAGTCTAAGTGGCCAGGAGGCAAGATTCCTTACGTTATTTCTTCCGAATTTTGTAAGTGAGAAAATATATATAAACTGTTGAGTATATTTGAACAAAAAGGTAAAAAATATTTACCCGAAAGTCTTGTCATTATTAATGTAGCATAGGAGTAATGAGCAGGATATATATCTTATCTTCAATGTTTTGAGATATTGAAAACTTTTTGAATGTTGGAAATGACTGTATGTTCGCTGAAGTGTTTCCAAGATCATGGACAGAAATAATATAAATAATTATTGATGTTGTTTGTTGAATTAAGCACAAAGCTCCTCCATGGACTATATATTCTCTGCCCATCACGGGTATCGAAACCCGGTTTTTAGCGATGTAATTCCGCAGACATACCGCTGAGCCATTGTGGGGCGTATATATGTCATCATCACCCGGTATTCCCAGGTGATAATTATTGATGTAGTCATAATAGCATAGATGTAAATAGTAATTTTTGTTCTCTGTGGGTTAGATATACTCTATTGTTGCTTCGTAATTATTTTTCATGAACAATATTGGTTGGAATATTTAATATATCTACTTTCATTACTTTTATTTTCATTACTATACTTACATTATAAATATTGTTTCGCGTTGTTAGCTTAGTATAGGTACTTACGAATAGCCTATACTACCTAACTGGCCTAACCTCGTGAGATATTGTTGATATTGTGGCCGAAAATATTAACAGCCACAGTACCCAACTGACGAAACATTGCTTTATAATTTTTATAAATACGATACCAGCTTGCTGCCTTTCATCAGAGGTTAATATTAATAGAAATGATGTTAATTACGTAAATGAAAGATTAACGGGTGTACTTGTACGTTTGAAAAGTAGCTTACCAGTTTCTGTTACAACTTTAAATTTAATGAAGGTTATTCCAACTTTATTTTCAAATTGTACTTCTATCTTACTTCTTTACGGAATATATTCTCCTAAAGAAAAATTCAGTTATTCAAAAATGTATTGTAAAAATATAACTGTGAAAATATTAAAGGTGATTTATGAAGGTTCGTGGAAGATAATCCACAGTCGTGAAATTAAACGGACGTACTCAATTAATTCTTATATCAATACTCGTTATATTATATGTCTCTTTCGTGATAGATTCCCTTGAAGTTTTACCTTGACGTTACAATATAGGTCTATTTATTTTCACAGCTTCAAGAGATAGAACTGTGATTTCTGCTGCATTTCAAGAATACGAAAAGAAAACTTGTATTAGATTCGTTCCTAGAAGTAACGAACAAGATTACGTTCAAATCACAGGTGGTTCTGGGTAAGTTAAACCAAAATTAATTAATAAGATCACTTGCGTTGCTTCGTAAGTTTGGCTGAGGTTGATTAATCCTGACGCTAATAGTGCTAGATTATACTGAGATTAGTTAAAAAAATCAATGATGATACTGGATAAGCATAACTAAAATCGTGGCCCGGCATGGCCAGGTGGTTAAGGCACCTTAATAGTTGTAGTTTTATTAGAAATTTTTTAATTTCGCGCAAAGTTACACGAGGGTTATCTGTGCTAGCCGTCCCTAATTTAGCAGTGTAAGACTAGAGGGAAGACAGCTAGTTACCATCACCCACCACCAACTCTTGGGCTACTCTTTTAGCAATAAATAGTAGGATTGACCGTCACATTATAACAATCCCCGGCTGAAAGAGCAAGCCTGTTTGATGTGACAGGGATTCGAACCCGCAACTCTCGATTACGAGTAGAGTGTATTAACCACCTGGGCATGCCGGTCCCTAAAGTGGTTTAATCAGATCGTTTGTGGTGATATGTAATTTAGGCTAAAGTTGATTAACCAGGTCATTTGTGGTGATGGGTAAGTTGTGTCAAAGTGAACTAACCTTATCTGTCCAACTTCAGTAAATTTTGTTTATATGTTCCAAGAAATGATTTCGATAAATTTGGTTACAAAAAATTATATACTTATTTTATAATGTACCCATTATTTGTTAGTTACTTATGTGTTGGCATGCTTTTCATGTTGTACTTTACATAGTTGTAGCTCGGCAGTGGGTCGGAACGGAGGTCCTCAAGTTCTTACTTTGGGATACGGTTGTGTCTATGTTGGAGTTATTGTCCATGAACTGATGCATGCTGTGGGGTTTTGGCATGAACAAAGTAGAGCAGACAGAGATGAATACGTGACAATATTGTGGAATAACATACAAGCAGGTAAGATATAGTAATGAGTACGTGATCAACTTGTGGAACAACACCAAAGAAGGTAAGGAACAGAGATGAATACGTGATCATCTTGTGGAACAATGTCCAAGTAGGAAATATACAGAGTCGAATATTTAATTATTTTATATCCCAGAAGGTAAGATTTTTGAAACGTCTTTAGATGAATAAATTATTTATCTCTATCAGAGAGACGAAAACTGAATATACAGTTTCTTTGTTTAAATGTTTCTTAAAGTACGTTTAGGTGAAAAATATCTTAGTCTACATCAACACCACAATCTGTTTCTATTGCTGTGAGTAATATTTCTTGAATCAGTGAACAAAAGCTATGATAAAAAAAATAAACCATAACCTATTATGACGTAGCATCTATAGAATATTTTTATGTTGAATATTACAAACACATTTAACTTTTTCAGAAATTGTTGTTTGTTTTTCGTTTAGCATTTTAGTCCATGCTAGCTGTTGAAAGCAATCCATGACGTCACTTATGTTAAACATAATTCATGTTGATTACATTCACTTCAACAGTGATTACCTTTAAGTTTTCTTAGATTCACAGGATTTACCATATAATTACTCTTGCTAGGCATGGCGTACAATTTCGCCAAGTACACGTTGCAAAAAATTCAACACCTAGGTGAACCATACGACTATGCTTCTATAATGCATTATGGTGAATACGCTTTCTCAAAAAGTCGAAATCAACCAACCATTAAACCTTTAAGAGCTGGAGTAACAATTGGTCAAAGAAATGGTTTCAGTAGCACAGACATCCGGAAAATCAATAAGCTTTATCAATGTGGAGTAACAGGAGTAACAACAACAACCAAGATATTTCCTACAACAGTTCCACCAGGTAAGATTTGTTTTTCGTGATTTATTTTTACTTTCAAAGTTTTGACGTCACTCAATTATATTTTGATGATTTTCGTATATATGAAAGATCCTGTATTTTTTAAATCTAATGATATCTTTGTTCTGTGATGGGAATACGCTATTCAGTGGCCATGGAAATTACAATTATTATTCATAATGTCTGATCATAAGTCAGAAAACCAAACCCGAAAGCAACCTGTAAATTTTAGAGGCTTCTAACTAGAAGTACACGACGGCATAAATTAATTCACTAAAAAATTAAAATATGCATTGATTGGAATTGGAATATAGTAAATTATCAGTTGTTTATCTTTATTGTTAAAATGTTTTCCTCCGTATTTCCAATATTATCTCAAGAGGATCGGCTAGATTAGGCTTAGGTTAGTGATAATCCATTTACCAAGCTATTATGTAAAATAAATTTTATTTTTGTAAAAAATTCAAAATTATTATAAACTTTTTATGTGTAATAAGATTTATGGAAACTGAATATAAAGAAAAATTAGTCATTGTTTACAAAAAAAAAGTAGACCTTTGCTTAAGATTTACACAACTCATCAATACACGCAATGTGACATATTTTTAAGCATTATTACGTTTTCATGAGTGAGTGTCCTCAAGCAAAGGACCCGGCATGGCCAGGTGGTTAAGGCACTCAACTCGTTATCTGAGGGTCACGGGTCCGTATCCTCGTCGCATCAAACATGCTCACCCTTTCAGCCGTGGGGCGTTATAATGTGACGGTCAATTCCACTATATTTTAATAAAAGAGTAGCCCAAGAGTTGGTGGTGAGTGGTGATGACTAGCTGCCTTCCCTCTAGTCTTACACTGCTAAATTAGGGACGGCTAGCGTAGATAGCCCTCGTGTAGCTTTGCACGAAATTAAAAAAAACGAACAAACTTATACCCTCAGATCAAACTTCATATTGTTTTGCAATCTTCACTTCATATCAGTAACTTTGTTTAGAACTAAAGACTTCACTCTTTCGTTCGAAGGTCGTGTATATATAAATATACACGTGGTAGCTGTAAAGCCACTACATAAACAAGACACCTTGTACCTTGGAATTCGTGGGGGTTTATCACAAAATTGGACTTAAACTACAAACTCCCCCTAATTCCACTTATTCTGCTCCCCCTCATCGCACTCATTTCTTTAGAATACTTCTAGCTTCTCTATGTAATGATCACGAATTACTGATAAAACGAAATGTACATATTGTGAACAATAACTAAGGCATGATATAAATACATATCGTTCCCATTTACTTTATTCAAATTCTCTATCCGAGGGTCGCAGGTTCGAATCCCCGTCACACCAAATATGCTCGCACTTTCAGCCGTGGAGACGTTATAATATGACGGTCAATCCCACTATTCGTTGGTAAAAGAGTAGCCCAAGAGTTGGCGGTGGGTAGTGACGACTAGTTGCCTTCCCTTTAGACTTACACTGCTAAATTAGAAATAGGTAGCAGCGCAGATAGCTCTCGTGTACCTTTTCGCGAAATCCAGAACAAAGAAACAAACTCTCCTTTTTGTGTTGAATGTTTTATTATTTCTCTAACGCTTTTCATTGCATTTTTATGTTAGAAATTCCTCTAAAGGCTTTTCAGTTTGTCGTATTCATATAACTGCTAGTTGTTGAATTCAGAAACATTGATATAAAATGTTTACAACTGTTACCGTTGCTCTGCTGTCGAGAGTAACCAATTTAATTGCAGTAATTAAAAGATGTGTATGATATAAACTATATCAATCACTATACTTATTATACTATCTCTCAGTGGTTGGTTGTGAGGACAAACACCCCAGTTGTGAGGTATGGGCGAGACAAGGAGAGTGTCACAGAAACCCACTTTGGATGTTGGAAAACTGCCAGAAGTCGTGTAAACAATGTAGTAAGTGTTAAAATTCCCAATATATTCTTTAACCTCTTAACAAACGACACCATGTAAAATAAGAAACAGCAATGTTGATGCTTGACATAAAACACTTCAACAACCATCTTGTTTGTATCAAGGCACGTGATTTGGCACATGCTCTTATCACAGTGAATTATAATTAAACTTATATTGCACCATAGTTATATTGATCATCTCTTTAATAGTACCTTGTTAACACACACCTTCTTTCTAATTTTGTAAATTAGCCCAAATAATATCCTTTTAACAAGTACCGTGTAACTTTTCATTAGGACTATTTTTAATATCTGTTCTCACTAGTATTCATACATCCCACGTGGACAACCATCCTGCTAAAATGTTGATCAGACGTTCGAATACCTTGTTAACACCAAAATTGTCTTTAATATTGATACGACTGTGTAGATCACCTAATTAACAACACCATTCTTATTAATCTGTTGATCACATGTTATAACACCTTTATAGCGTCTTTGTTGTTATTAGTATTGATAGAGACTGTTTGTATCACCTTAAAGAAAAAAAGATTCTGACGCATTTAATCTTTAGTTAATGATACTTTTAAGGTAGTGAAGTATAAAACTGGATTTCGATACCCGTGGTGAACCAAGCACACATAACCCATTGTGTAGCTTTGTGCTTAATTTCAAACAAACAAAGTATATTTTATTGTATTAATAATCCATGGAGTATGTATTTGCCGCAATACGTCGAAATGAATTTTTGTTTTAGCTTGACGACACGTATGTACAAAATATTGTAATCTAAATCAAGAAATATCTCGTTATTAATAAATATTTATTTATCCTGTATAACCATCCAAAGATGATATTTGTGAAAACAATATTAACAGCTTCCTCTAATCGCATGCTATAAGAAATGACACTTTAATTAGGTTACAATAAAAACTCTGTATTGGTATTTATACAGCTTATTAAAGTGGCAATATTCTAATTTATTTTATGGAAACATATCGTACAGGTGATGACGAGCAATCCGTTTTAAGTGAAAATGTATCTCAGGGCGTCCGGTATGGGTAACAACACCTTTGTTAACCTGAAGATGACCTAAGAAGGTCGACATGTTGTTCTCTGTTTTATTTTGATAAAAGTTTTAATACCCATACCAGCTGTCCTGAGATACATGTGATACAGGTGTTTTTGATAATGTTTGTTAGTTATCAAATAATTAAATGGAATACGGTGATAAGTATTGAATAATGTTTGTGAGTTATCAAATAATTAAACGGAATACGGTGATAAGTATTGCATAATGTTTGTCAGTTATCAAATAATTAAACGGAATACGGTGATAAGTATTGAATAATGTTTGTGAGTTATCAAATAATTAAACGGAATACGGTGATAAGTATTGCATAATGTTTGTCAGTTATCAAATAATTAAACGGAATACGGTGATAAGTATTGCATAATGTTTGTGAGTTATCAAATAATTAAATGGAATACGGTGATAAGTATTGCATAATGTTTGTCAGTTATCAAATAATTAAACGGAATACGGTGATAAGTATTGCATAATGTTTGTGAGTTATCAAATAATTAATGGAATACGGTGATAAGTATTGCATAATGTTTGTCAGTTATCAAATAATTAAATGGAATACGGTGATAAGTATTGCATAATGTTTGTCAGTTATCAAATAATTAAACGGAATACGGTGATAAGTATTGCATAATGTTTGTCAGTTATCAACTAATTAAATGGAATACGGCGATAAGTATTGCATAATGTTTGTCAGTTATCAAATAATTAAACGGAATACGGTGATAAGTATTGCATAATGTTTGTGAGTTATCAAATAATTAAATGGAATACGGTGATAAGTATTGCATAATGTTTGTGAGTTATCAAATAATTAAACGGAATACGGTGATAAGTATTGCATAATGTTTGTCAGTTATCAAATAATTAAATGGAATACGGTGGTAAGTATTGCATAATGTTTGTCAGTTATCAAATAATTAAATGGAATACGGTGATAAGTATTGCCAAAATTACAAAAATGTTTCTGAGCTTCCAAAACTGGTTATATATCTGTTCTTTTCTATTTGTTAGTGTTCTTTAGTCACATATTTAACTTTTAGATGCTAATGTTAAATTTTGAAAATACTTTAAGCTTTAAAAAATCAAAGATTACTCGAGTCATCCACTAAATTAACGATAAACCTTATATTTCTTTAACTACACATAATGTGGTTTATGCAAAAGATATTTGTCCTCAGAGCTTTAACGTAATTATTATCAGTGAACCCCAACTCTACCCTAGCCAATTGTACAGCGATATGTCTGCTGAGGGACTTACAATGGTAGAAACCGGGTTTCGATACTCGTGGCAGATTACTGATAGCCTATTGTGTAGCTTTGTGGTTAATTAATTACAAACTAACAAACAAAACAAATTTTCACCCAAATTGTACATATCTCTTTTCATTATTGTACAAATTTCTCCACAGAACATACGTTGTGTCGAGATGAAAGTACTTACTGTGATTTCTGGAAAAGAAACAACCAGTGTCAACGAAACCCCAGTTTCATGCGTCAGCATTGCAAGAAATCCTGCAACATTTGTCAGGGTAAGACTCAAACACAGGATGTTTTACTGGTTCATGTTTTTTTTTCTCTGTGTGTCAAACACGTAAAATATTTTTTTTATTCATGTTGTGTTAAAATTACAGTTTCTTTAACCAAAATTTTGTGAGGCATATTATATTGCCAAAATATTAAAAAAAACAGAAACTGTAATTCATAGCGTTCCAGCTAGTAAAAAACAAAAATTATAAATAAACGTTTGGCCTACCTCCACGACTACTTTTATAAGCAAATTATTCATTGTTCAACCAACACTGATAAATGAAGATTTAGTACGAACAACAGGCCCGGCAGAGCCAGGTGGTTAAGACGCTCGACTCATAATCTGAGGAACGGGAATTCTAATCCCGATCGCACCAAACATGATCGCCCTTTCAACAGTGGGAGCGTTATAATGCGTCGGTCAGTCCACTATTAGTTGGTAAAAGAGTAGCCCAAGAGTTGGCGGTGGGCGATAATGACTATCTGTATTCCCTCTTGTCTTAAAATAGCGAATAAAAATGGCTAGCACAGATATACCTCGTGTAGGTTTGTGCGAAATTAAAAAACAAACAGACAAACCACAAGGATAACTGCATAGACCTTGCGTACTTGTCACCCGCTGGTACAGTGGTAAGTCTACGAATTTACAATGCTAAGATCAGAGGTTCGCTTCCCCTCGGTGGACTCATCAAATAGCCTGGTGTGGCTCTGTTGTATACAAACACACTTTATACTCAAATTCAAAGTTTTGATAAGGTTGTGCCTAGTACAACGTTCTCTAGCAGACTTATTTCAACATCATGGTTACTGTCTGGACTGAGTTGGCAGTGTATAACGTGCTTTCCTAAGACTTTCCACACACGCTTTACAGAATTAAAATTCAATGATTGCATAATTAGATCACTCTGCTCGGTAAAGGCCCGGAATGGCCAGGTGGGTTAAGGCGTGCGACTCGTAATCTGAGGGTCGCGGGTTCGAATCCCGGTCGTATCAAACATGTTCGCCCTTTCAGCCGTGGGCGCGTTATAATGTGACGGTCAATCTCACTATTCGTTGGTAAAAGAGTAGCCCAAGAGTTGGTGCTGATGACTAGTTGCCTTCCCTCTAGTCTTACACTGCTAAAGTAGGGACGGCTAG
The DNA here is from genome assembly GCF_004210375.1 of Tachypleus tridentatus. Classification (NCBI taxonomy): domain Eukaryota; kingdom Metazoa; phylum Arthropoda; class Merostomata; order Xiphosura; family Limulidae; genus Tachypleus; species Tachypleus tridentatus. The sequence goes on along the minus strand of NC_134830.1, from coordinate 166,029,350 downwards.
CACAGATAGCCCTCGAATAGCTTTGTGCGAAATTAAAAAAAAACAAACTGTTCCGTAAACGAAAGTTTGGTGACGCCACATCATTCCTATATTAAAAGTATCATTAAAATTATACACCATAGAAACCACTTCTTACGACAACGTATACAGCGATATGCTAATGCAGTTGGTCCTGGTTTTAACGTGATGGGTGATAAAGCTGGTTTAACTGGTTCACATACATATTGCAAAGAAGATAGGATTAACCCTTTTGCGACGGGTCACGGGTCAAAGTCCATGTCATCGTATTTGTCGCATCATGTGGTCATAATAAATAATCTCTATGGTTTATAATTATAAATGGTACTTTAAATATAAGAATGAAGCAATGTGGCCGCAGATACGTTTACACGTTGACATAAATATTTAGTATGAAATTTGTTTAAATATTGGTAAACATGACGATGTGATTGTGTTAGCTGATTTTGGAAACATTTTGGATGAGATTTCTTAACTGTTTAGTTCGGCTTTTAAATAATTTAGACTCAAAATCCTTACATACTTCTGTTGCAGGGTAATGATGGTTTTGGATATATTTCTTATAATAGGAGACCCACCAATTATGTGTAAAGACAAAGAACTGAGATGCAAGATATGGGCAGATAAAGGACATTGCTTCCGTTTTGTCAATTTCATGAAAAAAGAATGCAGCAAAACCTGTTCCTTCTGTTGAATCAAAACTGGTATTTTTTCCCATCCTTTCTTTGGCATTTCCATATTACTTAATTTAGCATTAGTATAAACTATTCAATGTTGATATTAGACACGAGAAAATGGATAAAGATTCGAAACTGTGTTGTCACGTGTCTTCGAATGTGTTTGGTGTGATTACATAGATGTGACTGCATTAAGATAGGAAAATAAATAATACTTCTAACCTGTAGCTGATGTTTATTATAGAAGACTGTGTATTCAAATGCTGCGAGGTTGAATTACTCTAAACCAGATGAATAAACATGTGGAAAAGATAAACAGTGTTTTGATCTTGTCATATTGTTTGTACAATTATACAGGGTCAGAGAAGTAACACTAGTCAAACGATAAAAGTAGTTTACGATGGATGAAAAAAACAATGTCGACAAATATCGTGGACATTGTGACGTGTTGCCTGATTTATTAGTTCTGTTTTTCGAATCCCGGTCGCACCAAACATGCTCGCTTTTTCAGCCGTTGGGGCGTTACAACTGTCCCCTTCCCCTTTCAAAATAATTATTTTTATAATTAAAAAACACAAGAAAATAAAATGAAGAATTATTTAAGATATTCCTAGAATTGTTAATTATTTTTCATTTTGAAGTAAGTAAAAGAACAATTTCATTTAACCAGTAATTAACAAGTAATTTTTGATTCAACAGTAGTATCTGGTCATTTCTTTCTGAAAATATACAAGAATATGCATTATTTTAAAAGGATTCAACAGTCTACATCAATCTGTAATTGGATAATACCAAAATAAGTGATGGTTGATTTTTCTTAGTAAAGTTTGGTGATATTTTAACCCTAATTCAACCTGTGGTTATCGTACTGTTGCAGTTCAGTATATATAAACACTCACTATTTTCAAACTTTTTGTGAAATCTGTGAAGAACCGGCGAGATAACGAATCAGAATCTGAGAGTTTTTATTTTAGTGTAACAGATTTACATCTAAGAGTTTTCTGTCCATTATATTGTAATATTGCAACAATATAAAATGAGCACACCGCAACAATCAGGATTCAACAACGAAAACACAATTTATTCACAATAAAAACACGTGTAAATAAATTCAAAATTTAGCAAAACATAGTAAACAGTCCAATGTCTGGCCAAGACTTCGCATCAATTTCAATAAACAATTTGTTATAAATATTAATAAATCAGTAATAGCGTAATCACAAAAAAAGTAGAAAGAAAAACAATCTAATCCTCCTTCCTCCAAAATACAATAAATATAATATTTAGAAACTAGTTTTTAATATCAATATCGAGTGACAAAGAGAAATAACTGTACCCTTCAATAACTTTTTCTCTTGGAAGAGGCTTCTGGTAGAATATTTATTCACTAAGTAAGTCACGAGAATATAACCTTAAGTGATAATAAATTTGCATACTCGTCTACTGCATTAATAGTATCTTACGTCATCGCTAGGGGATCTGGTGTCAGTTTCACCACACACACGTCTTCAAAATATAAATTATTATGTGGAACAACAAATTCACAGATAAACTAAACAATAAAAAGAAATAATAAATGAATATAACCATAATGGTTAAAAAAAACACAGAATTTGCTATCTCACATTTTAAATTAGTTTTGTTTTATATACAAACGTTTTTATTTTATAACTAAGATTGATATGATTGAAAGAGTCATATCACGGAGAGTGAATACTCAATATAACTCCGTTATTGAAATAGCTTCACCATGGTTGTTAATTTACTCTTGGCACAGACGCCACCGATACTAGCTTAATTGCTGACCAGAGTCTATAGAGAAATAGAAAAGATTGCGCTTCTTGAGATTCACATATAAGCTTATCTTAATCCCTCGGAGCACATTTACCCACTATCTGTGCAGCCAAAATTCCCTGTTGCCTTGTCGCTCGTGTGTCATTTCGATGGCATGTGAGTTTCGAAATCCCAGAATGGATTACTCACTCTGACACTGATGATTCAGCTGAAAAATGTTACCCTGATATCAAGGAAATTAACAAACTATACTGTAGCACGTATCTGTCGTTCAGATCAACAAGGAAGAAGAGAACTAAACTCTGTATTTAAAACACCAAAAATGTTAACATGTGAAAACTAACAAAAACATTCGGTTTTGAAAGGGAAAAATGGTACGTATAAGGAGAGAATGTAATTACCATCAAAAGTCCAAAAGATATTATGAACCTTGTTCTTATAGCTGAGACATGCAGGTTTGGTGCTGATAATGAACCTGTTTGATGACTTTCTAACTAAAACCTAGATTCTCTGCTGTCACAATGGCAATACTACGGATTTACAACGCTAAAATCAGGAGTTTGCTTCCCCTCGGTAGACTCAGAAGATATCCTGGTGTGGCTTTGCTATAAGAAAACACACACTCACACTAAAGCCTGGTGTCTGTTTCATCGTGAAGTAACTTTTATTTATGCTTAATGAAGGTGTTTTGTTTATCTAAGGTTCACGATGATTGAATTAATTGCTAGTTCTTATCGTTACAGTTCACTTCGGTGATCACACATTAAATTTTTACAGCTAACTTAAACGGTTTATAATGTTCTAAATCTATAAATATTTCTGATCAAATGTGTGTAGTTTATTGATTAATAAGCGTTAATCACAGTTATAGCTTCAGAGGTTTATAGTACACCAACTATAGCAAACCAATAATATATACTGTCTTTCCGTGTGGGCCCGGCATGACCAAGTGTGTTAAGGCGTTCGACTCATAATCCGAGGGTCGCGGGTTTGAATCCCGGTCGCAACAAACATGCTCGCCCTTTCAGCCGTGGGGGCCTTATAATGTGACGGTCAATCCCACTATTCGTTGGTAAAAGAGTAGCTCAAGAGTTGGCGGTAGGTGGTGATGACTAGCTGCCTTCCCTCTAGTCTTACACTGCTAAATTAGGGACGACTAGCGCAGCTAGCCCTCGAGTAGCTTTGCGCGAAATTCAAAACAAACAAACTTTCCGTGTGTTGCGATGGTTACCTTTAATAATCATTAGGCAATATTCCAGAAATTTCTTGCTGTAACAACAATAACGACAATCACTAGTACTTACACACACTACATTGTTGATTTTTACACTAGAGAAACGTCTACAAATTCAGTGAATAGGCAGAAATTTAGAAATACACGTTTAACAGTGTAAATTAGATACATTTCGAAACGCCACCTAGTGGCGTAGTGGAAAGTTTGTGGAGTTATGTTGCTAGAAACGTGGTGGCAGAGCACAGATAACCCTTTGTGTAGCTTTGTGCATAATAACAAAACTACAACATTTATATATACATACTTAACGATAAATAAATATATAATAGTAAATCCGTCACAGTTGCAAGACATAATCGTGTCTCATTTATTTTTGTTTTTTGCTCAGCTGGTCATATGACCTAAGTACATGTTACATTTCCCGCGTGAGCGTTTTAGAATTTGGTTTGGTTTGAATTTCGCACAAAGCTACTTGAGAGCTATCTGCGATAACCGTCCTTAATTTAGTGCTGTAAGACTAGAAGGAAGGCAGTTAGTCATCACCACCCACCACCAACTCTTGGACTACTCTTTTACCACCGAATAGTTGGATTGACCGTAACATTATAATTTCCCCACGGCTGAAAGGACGAACATGTTTAGTGTGACGGGAATTCAACCCCATGACCCTCGGATTACGAGCCGAGTACCTAAACCGACCTGGCCATGCTGGGCCATAATACATCTAAGAAACTCAAACTATTATTTTTTTCAATTTAATAAATAAATTGTATGGATGGTTCTATACTATTTAAATAGTATGCAAACATAGTTAATGCCTTATTACCATATCTCCACACCAAAAATGTGTCACCTACATATCTTATCTGAGTATCAGGTTTACAATTTGCATCGTTTGTGGCTTTAGTTTCAAATACATGTCACACAACAACAATGAAATTGGAGATCCTATGGCTAACCCTTAATTTTGTTTATAGACATTATTGTTAACTTAAAATAATGAATTTTTCATGTATACGTTTATTTAAATTATGTGTATCTATATTTTTAACTGGTGGGATTTTATTGTCTAATAATTTATTCTCTATAGTGAATGTGTCCATGTCATTCCTCTCACAAGATGTTGCAAGACTTTTTTCAAAGATTTGATCTGTTTCTAAAAAGATTATACCAGAAACACAGTCTTTTATACTAAACAGGTTGTTATGTGAGTTTTTGATGAACAAGTGCTAAAAACAGCTTATACAGACAAGAGTAACAATACATACATGTTTGTCCAATCATACACTAGCCTCTATACACATACGTTTGTTCAATAATATACTACCCTCTATACACATACATGTTTGTCGTGTCATTCACTACCGTCTATACATATACATGTTTGTCCGATCATACACTACCCTCTATTTACATACATGTTTGTCCGATCATATATTACCCTCTATACACATACATGTTTGTCCTGTCATTCCCTACCGTCTATACATTTTCATGTTTGTCCGATCATACTCTACCCTATATACACGTACATGTTTGTCCGATCAAACACTACTCTGTATGTTTTTACTCGTGAATTTACTCCAGAACTATTTCATGCATCCAGGCAATAACATCAATTCAGAATATTTTGGAAACATTCTGTATATATCCAACCAATAGTGGGATTGACCGACACATTATAAAGCCCCACGGCTGAAAAAGCGAGCATGTTTGGTGTGACGGGTATTCGAACCTGTGACTTTCAGATTGCAAGTCGAACGCCTTACCCCACCTAGCTATAACGGGCCTACCAAAATATATGTCTGATGTATGCGTTTCATCGCAACTTTATATCAGCTGTAATTGTCACATGACTTGGTGTATTACTTGTTTAAAACAGTTTTAATAGAACGTATTCAATTCTTTGGATGTGCATTTTATTAATTTCTACGACTTTTATTTTGTATTCGCAGTGCGTGTTTACTTTCTTGTATACTTTATTACATTTTCATTTCATTAAAAGACAGCAATTCTATTTACATTCTTTTTTTAATTATTAACAATACAATGACACTTATTTTGAACGACGTCAAGTGAATTTCTCTATCGTACAGACGTATTTGAGTTCTTATCATTAATTGTTTTTGATAATTACTTTTTGAGACGTATATTGGTTTTCAACTGAGGTTACATTTCATTGTAACGTTAACGTATTGTTTTTATATGTAGCGTTCTTTATAGAAGTTGCGACTTGGATGTTTATTATACATAGAGAGTTAGCTGACCTTTTCTCTGGCAATTCTGGTAGACTCTCTTTCTTTAACTGGATGTTAACGTTTCAAGATCCAATATGTTAGCTTCGACAGGTTAATATCCGTACAAGAGGCATAAGTCCATTGTTTGTAATATTTGTTTGTTTGTTTATACTGGAAAAAGTAAAAAGAAGACAAGATGCGAGACTTGTTTTTGACATTAAAGGGTTTCCTGTAAATTTCTACTATATACATATGCATATCAAACTGGCGCACAGAAAGTAGTTCTGATTCACTTACATTCACACCTTATGTTGTGGCTAATGAATATTTTTTAACAGTTATGCTATTTTGCTTATTATGTAAACATTAATGTTGTCATTTTTAATTGCGTTAATAAACATTTTCAAGGATTGTTCCTTTGTTTCGTATATCTATCTATAAATACACAAAAACAGTCTGCGCTAATCGTCAGTGATTTTGAAGTAACAATAGAAGGATTTTTAGCGAGCAAATATCACCTATTATTAACTCTTGGGTTACTCTAATCGAATAGCAGGATTTGACTTTCACTCTTGTGGCATGTCCTTGGGCTCAAAGTAATATTTTTATCACGATAACAGGATGTGAGCCATCGTCCCTCAGACTCACAGTCAAGCACCTTGGTCACTGAGACCCTTGTATGATTTGTAGGTTAAACTGTATTTAGTTAAAACCACTGACAAGAATGAGAACAGATAGTTAGAAGTCACTGTTACTTAGTTGATTAATATCTTACTTGAACTTGAGATGACTGTCACACACGTTTAGCATAATGACAGACCCGTCTTCTGTATCACGACATTTATTACGTCAATCATGAGAAATATTACCTATATTACTTATGTATTTAATTTTACCTTTGATTACAGTGGTCCAATAAATAATTGTTTTGAGTTTAATGGTTTTTAGATTTGTTCCTAAGGATTGTTTCTTTGGTTTGAATTTCGCACAAAGCCACACGAGGGCTATCTGCGCTAGCCGTCCCTAATTTAGCAGTGTAAGACTAGAGGGAAGACAGCTGTTCATCACCACCCACCAACCACCTCTTGGGCGACTCTTTTACCAACGAATAGTGAGGTTGACCGTCACATTATAACGCCCAACGGCTGAAAATGTAAGCATGTTTGGTGCGACTGGGATTAGAACCCGCGATTCTCAGATTACGAGTCAAACGCCTTAACCCACCTGGCTATGCCGAGCCTTGTGCCTAAGGAAGACGTTTTTTAACCTGTTGATTATACCCAGAGATAAAAGAACGATCCTTGTTTAAGAGCCATCTTTCCTGGTTTAACATTAGTTTTTAGGTTCTAGGTGAAAGACTGAGTTTATACTGTATGACTGCTTTTGATTGAAGAGCATTTTCTTCAATTCGCAACATTGGCTAAGAACAAATTAGAAATATGCGACACAGGAAACGAAAACACTGGCATGATAGAATGTTTTCGTAAAACAAACAATTCTTGGTAACACGTGCGTTGATTGCGACCAACTATCACAAAAAAGGTACACAAGAAAACACATTATATAAATCTGGAAAAAATTACTTCCCATTGTCTGTGTTTTTCTTCGACTTCTATGAGAATCAATATTGTGCGACTCGACAGTAACATTATATAAATAAAAAGAAACCGAAAATTCAAAATTCAAAAGTTTAATTTGCAGCCTAATTATTGTTAGTCTTCTTGTTTATAAAATATATCGAAACATGTTGTGAATGTCAATTTTTGACGTTATCAGAAACTCCATTATACGTTTCCTGACTCATATACAACCATAAGATAAACTCTATTCTGGTTGCAGGTAGCTCAAAAACAGTGAAGAATTACAATGACAGTAATTCGTATGAAGTACTGTAGTTCCTACTACAGGACAACACAAGAAGTCTGGTCCTTACGAAATGCAGAGTTCAATTTTTCGTTCATTTTGTCAACTCGTAGCTTCTCCACTGCAATTTTTTTCCTGTTTATTCACTTCAGGTTAAACAATTCTTAGTTTTGTTTTTTCCTTTAACTTCAAACTCCCTCTAGTACAGCAGTATGTCTCTGGATTTACAACCTTAAAATCAGCGGTACGATTCTCCTTGGTAGGCTTAGCACATAGCCTGACGTATCTTTGCTATAAGAAAACACACTCCTTTAAATAGATTATTAAAACAAAACCTTCTGCAAGTAAAAATTATTTCAAACGTTTTTATTTTCACAAGTCTCTGAAAATGTACACGTTCACTGAAAGATTTTAATAATAGTTTTAATTCAGTACTAGAGAAAATTAAGAAATATGTTTTCTTTAGGCATTCTTTAGTTTCTGTCTCGCCTGTGAAACATTAACACATCTGAGTAATGTAATGAAGACAAAATTCCCTTTATGCTAGAACTCAAATAAAGCGCGTCGAAATGTTTGACTGAAAAAAAGAGAGAATTTATTTGGATAATGGTGTGTGATAATGTCAAGAAGTTAAGACAAGTAAATAACGTCTAGAACTTAAAGAATATCTTTTCTTGCGCGTGCCTATTATCTATGCAAATCCCTTTACTTTCTTCAGGAATAAAAAAACACCTAGATTAGGGGCATAATTGATTGGATCGAAGAAGTTGACATATCGTTTGCCTTCGGTACTTATATGCAAACAACAAGCAATATCGAACATAAGTAGATTTTTAAGTAACTCAATTTTCAAGTAGTTTTTAAGTGATTAAATACTATAAGATATTATTGTAATTTTAACAACATATAAGTACAGTTAACCTCAAATGAATAATCTGGTTTTAAGACATTTTTTTCTTGCTAGTAATCAAACAATTTTCTTCTTCTCAACGTGATCTGGATATAAAAATGATTATATTAAGTCCACATCAATATTGTTATTAGGGTGTAATTGACTTTATAGCGTGTCTCTAACTAGTCGTCCAACAATGTTCCTCACCCGATGATAATCATGATAGTAAATGGACTATATTATATAAAGGCTAACTTTATATTCTATTCACGTATTATCTTTATACCTTACAGGATTGGTGTACAATAGCGTTATTTTTAATTGTGTAGTTTCATACATACAATTTATCTGAACAAATAACATTAAGTTTTGGTTAATTATTGGATAGGCCCGGTATGGCCAGGTGGTAAAGGCACTCGAATCTTAATCCGAGGGTTGGGGGTTCGAATCCCCGTCACACCAAACATGCTCGCCCTTTCAACTGTTGGGGCTTTATAATGTGACGGTGAATCCCACTATTAGTTGGTAAAAGAGTAGCCCAAGATTTGGCAGCGGGTGGTGATGACTAACTGCCTTTCCTCTAGTCTTACACTGCTAAATTAGGGACAGCTATCGCTGTTTAATAAGCAGGTGAGACTTGGAATAATGTTATTAATATTCTATTTCTGATTGAGATAAGACTAGATTCAGTCAATACTGATATAACTACATTTTTAATATTTCAGCTATGATGTTTGTTTCCTAGAAGAACATATCATTCCGTGATAACGATGATGTAATGATCTAGATATTTAGTGTATTAAATCGAAAACTAGAACGACATTAAATACTCCATTCAATGAGTCAATGAGTGGATCAATTCAATTCCAGTCAATGAGTTTTTCAGTCTGTAATTTAGTTAGTAAGATAGCAGTGCTTTTGCTATATGTCAATTAACAAAAGTAAATTTCACAAGTAAGTTTATTTGTGAGTTAGGTTTTCTTGTTTGCTGAATTTTGCTCAATAACTGTCTTCTATTATTTTAGTAGTGATAGACAAGGTATGTAGTCGACAACGCCAATAGCCAGTTCTTGGGCTAGTCTTTTATCAACGAAAGGGGAAATTGACACCTCCATGCTTAAACGGACAAACTTGTTTGGTAAAGGGATTTGAGCCCGCGACAAACAGATTGTGAGTTAAGTTACGTATAACTTTGGTCAAAGAATTATACTCAAACGTTATTAAAGTAAAGAAAATAAAGTTAAGAAAATAATAAATGAATTTGTTATTTTTTTGTGACCTGGAATTATCATATCTGCCAAATAATTCGAAATAACACACACAACGATTAAACGCATCAGTGATGTCAGGAGTGGGACTACTAGTGAAAATAAAGTAGAACTTTGACTAAACTTAAACCTCCAAACGACAACACAATCCCGAAGCGAGTTCAAAAATTTTCCAAATTAAAAAGAGCGTGCTAACATCGGGCTATCTACTGAATCCACAGAGAGGAATCGAACCCCTGATTTTAGCGTTGTAAATCCGAAGACTTACCGCTGTCCCAAGAACATTAAAACCAGTTAAAAAGGTCAAAAAAGAAAGAAATAATACCTTAAGAACGAGACAGAAAATTATAAAAAGAAGAATAAGAAGAGCATGTTGTAAAATAATTAATCAGAAAACTAATAAAAGATTAGAAAGAAAAAGAGAGGAATTAAGGGAAGAGTTGAAAGAAATAAACGTGGTATTTAAGGAAGTACGAGCAGAAATATGTACGATTACAGACAAAATCCATGGAGCTGATGGAAATGTATGGAGAGATTGCAGGAACAAGATTGAAGAACTATAGAAAGGCTGTAATGACAGCATTTAATGGAAAATGCGGTGATGAATTCAAAGGGTATACTAATCACATCTCTTTCTATATCTACTCAAGCATTTTAATCTCAAACACCATTTACAGTAAAATATTGCATAAGGAAACTTATTGTCCTACACCTGCTACTACAGCTGCTGTGCCATTTGTGACTGCATGATCTTCCTGGATTACTACAGCTATATCAACACCGAATCCACTGTCAAAATTTAGTTGGTTAATTGAACAATAATACCAGGTCAGAAACCAATCATCCGTGATGGAAAGATGTCATAACAAACATATTGTGATCACTTAGAAAGTACTTACAGAATAAATAGGGGGAAAATGAACAACGTAAGATTAATCTTAACATCCATTTAAAAGAACCGTATATAAAGACATTAACAAACCTTCTAGCTGAGAGCTGTAACAACTATCAAGCCTTGATAAATGCTTGCTTTATCCAAAGAGATTTGGATTGGTTCATTACAAGGAAGTGTACAAAGTAAAATTTTGGAACAGGTCATGAAGGAGAGAAGACAACATTAGCCTTAATTATCTTACCTGGGTGCTTCTCGTGATATGATGGATTCGTTAGAACTGACACGTAGTAATACAAGAAGTAAGCTGAAGCAACACCTGAAAAATATATTGCGATAAGCTGTGTACACTTGTCTATATGAAACGAAACTCTTCTCAAAGGATATCAGAGAAAGGGAACTGTTAGGAATTTTGAAATTATTCTCATTACAGCTAAGACTGTGTGAACCAGCAGCTCTTAATACACTAAAGAGAAAATATCATCATGATGTATCTTCTAACTCATTCATATCAAGGTAACCAACAAAAAAGCTAACGAAACATGATAAAATAAAAATTAGCTTGATTTATTGGAATGGAGCTAAACTTAGGTACTTCATCTGCCACAAATGAGAAGAGAAATTTATTGTTTAAAGAAACTAGTTCAGGAGTCAATGAGAATGTTGATGGGAAGTTTTGTAACATGTTAATTGAAACTAGTTTTGTAGCTACAGTAGTTTGAAATAACTTGGTGATGGTTGACGATAGACTGTCTCCAGAGATGAATTTAAAAGACAGATTGATGCAAGCAGCAAATTGACATAAAGTTCCAGGAAGATAAGTTACCTTTACTATAGGAAGCTTCTTCTTCCCTCATAATGTGTGGAAAATTGACATTGCACAAGAGTTGACACTGGGAAATGTCCTTATGCAGTGGCATGAATATGAGCTGAGGCTAACTTCAAATAACTTCATAGTATGTAACCAGAAAATATATGTACATTACGTCATAATATTAAACCAGATATTGTACTTCAACTGATAAGAATAAAAGCTATTATTGGATTACCAAGAAGTGAATAAATTTACCTCTCATGAACGGAGCATAGTAAAAACTCCAGGATGCACTGGAAGATTAATGGTTGGAAAATATATTTAAAACTAATACGATATTGTTTAGACCACGAACGCAACGAACCATGAACTTTGAATCAAGTTTAGATTGGTCATTGTAAGATGTTAACGTGTACAAGTATTGCTTTTACACCAAAGAACATGAGAAGTTGTCATATTTGAAGCAAGATCTGGTGTCAACTCTTCAACTAAGGACAGTCTAGAATCTCACTTACAAACTGAGAAAGTCTTAGATTTTATCATTATTATAGATTATTTTAACTTCTTCATTGAATATCAAGAGGCCTTCCATGGAGGACCCCTGGACTTAGACCCAATATAGAAGATTTTTCATAAAACTTATATTAGAGATGCAACTACAATACATCTTTCATTCAGACAACTTTCCTTATAAAACGGACTGAAGCTTTAAAATAAATAGAAGCTATGAAAGAATGAGGAGTAACAGAACCAAGTCTGAGGGTCATCAAGGATAAAGCCGCCGATGGATTCACTCAACCATTTATCTAGGTTGAATTTTACCAATAACAGGGATAAAGGACAAGAATCCAACATATCTTTATACCATGTCTTCATAAAGGAAGAATTATAGGGAATTTATATAATTAGATAATTTCATCAAGAGACACCATAAGGTATAGTTTGATGTAGAAGCTGTTTTTTCTGTCAAAACTGATAAAACTAACTTTAATATTGACTGTAAAATATATCAGACTTAATATCAGACGAATATAAATAAGAGATCAGTAACTGAAGAACCTTGACAAAGTACTTTTAGAATAAGCCTTTTATTTAAACGATTATATATATATGTAAACATTTTTTTTTTTTTTACACAGAGTGACGTTCACACGGACTAACAATGTGATCTCCAAAATAGCTTGTAGCGTGAATAGTGAATTACACGTCAAAACAACATTCAAAAACTTATAACGTGCCTTATGACTCTCGCACTGATAACAGTATGATTTTAACGTTAAAGTACAACAACCTTAGTACGGTTAGTAGAAGTAACATACAACATACAAGTTAGTTTTTGAATAAAATTTCCATCAATCTCATCGCACAGCAACCAAAGGTTGGTTGAAGAATTTTTTAAGCCATCGAGTATATTTGAAAATTATTTATAATAACGTGATAAACTAACTTAAAACTGATTTTTCTCGTGATATCATACATATTTTATGAACTGTGTAAAAGCATTTAATTAAACAAAAAGACACAATACGAAATCCATCAGCATACAACGACATTTTTCAATGTTGATTATTAAACTGAAACAAATATTTAGTTAAACAAGAATACACGATATGAAAAGAGTCAGCTTACAATAACATTTCAGTTAGTATGATGTTAACAGATCCCTCAAAAGACTAATTATATACACAAGTTTTTTAAAATAATTGTTATCTCATGAGCCATATTTAAAAAGAAAAACGATGAAAATGACAAAAGTTAAAAAATAGAAGTTATAGCTTATTTTTAGAATTTATTAATAAATAATGAAAATCACATTGTTATTCAGGCATTAATGAATAAATAAATTATACCAGTAACGTAAAAAAACAACAGATTTTTTGTGCCTTACATAAAAACTTTGTACTAGCTTTTCGTTTATACGTTAAATATATTAACTTGGGTTTAGTTTAATTTTAACAAAATAATGTTAGATTTAAGCCTTTTTATCTGTCTGTTTTAATTTCATAAGACAAAAAATCTCATTTGTTTTTCCATAATCAGAAGCTATGTCCTGATCAGTTCTCAGTTCTTTTCAGATGAGATTAGGACATATTATAAGATCAATAATACACCACGTTCTTTGTTAAGGATTCGAAAAAAAATTGCTTAAATATTATCCAGCATGCTTAATTGGATTCAACACATAATATTCGTAGAGCGGCTTGTATTTCAAAATCATGACGTAAATGATCTCAACTTCATTTCAAAATCACTTGAAAAACAATCATACTTGAAGTTTTACGTCAATTTCCAAACGCCACTGAAATATAATCGTAGACGATTTGTAAGAATCAGTTATGCTATCACTTACCAATGTAAACATATTGGGTGAAGTTTTTATAAACCGTTACACAAGCTGCCTGTGAAGATATAACCAGACTCGAGTTTTTATATAATTAAGTTATTATTTCGAGAGCTTTACTACGAAGCAGTTGGTTTTGTTTTACTTTAAGAACAACGTTCATGCACTGCGTTTGTGTTTGAGTTAATAAAGTTAAAAAAAAAACCAAAGGTTAACGTGTCGAATCACTGCTCTTGGCCCAAGGCAATTGTAGATGAAAATCCTTTAAACGATAAATATCAAATGACTCTAGGACTGGTAAAAATTATCCGATGCGATTATTAAATCTATTCAATTAGGTTCGTTATTGATATGAATAAATCCTGTGTGATTACGGAGTTATACTAGTTAATGTCTTATATTGAATGTCATGATTTTACCGACAAATTAGCTTGTTTTTAAATATATGTTGAAATAAACAGTTAAGGGACCGTAAATACGAAAAGAACAATCTTTTCAATACAATTATAGTATTGAATATTAATTCATTTTTATCATTTGATTCATCGGTATAACTCAGGGGTAAGTGGTGAATTGGTTGATAGGTTTCGTTTCATATTTATATCTAAGATGTTAGACTGTCTCAGTAACAAGGTTTGAACCGATTTCTTTTCGTATTATAATATTTACATATTTGCTATATTTTTATTATTGTAAGTAATATAAAATAATTTGTTAGCTAATTCATCAGTGTAAGAGTAGATGGAAGGCAACTAGCCATCACCACCCACCGCCAACTCTTGAGCTACTCTTTTACCAACAAATAGTGAGACTGACCGAAACATTATAACGCTCCCATTGCTGAAATGGCGACCATGTTTGATGTAACGGGTATTCTGACCGCGGCTCTCGGATTATGAGTCGAGTGCCTTAACCACCAACATAAAACTGTTTCACCACACTTTCGTTTAACGTACTTGATAAATTTTTCAACGCAATACGTATTCATAATATAAAAGTGAAAATATGTATACTGTCATGTTAATGTCCATAGAAATACTTGTATAATTTCTAAAGCGATTGCTTTAAATATCTAGGATACAAGTATTAATACAACTTAAAATATCTAGGATACAAGTATTAATAATATTTAAAATATTTAGGATACAAGTATTAATTCAAATTTCTTTCGCAACCAAAGCTCTTACAAAACTGTTTAGAAATAGCTCTATCTTTGAAATTTATAAAAATTTAATTTTTTTGGCATTTGTTACCCCTATTTTATTTTCGGAATCAAAAACATACTCTACTATACGACAACAATTACGTTACCATCAAAAACAGTTAAACACTGATACACAAAATAACACAGAAAATGTAGTTAGCGTTAAGCATTTTATTGTACGTTGTAGTGCTCTTGAGATTTAATGTTAAAAACCATTAACACATAAATTTAAAATTTAAAATAATATTGAGGTAAACCAAGCATTATACAAGGTTTATCCTCTGCGATAGAGAAATAGAAAAATACCTACAAGCAACTGACTCTTTAATGTTGGAAACATTACTGAAATATACAAATAATTATACATTCACAAGCAAAGTTAATATGTTAAACCTCAGCCATCCTCTTAAATTGGAGGTTTTCAAAGAGAGTGGAAGATAATTGGTATATATACGACGTAAGTGATTAGATAATTAAGCCGAGTACACAACACTATATATTTTAATTTTTCCTTGCTTTGTGTGACGTTTAAAAATGTATTGTTAGGAACAAAGAATTTGGTATGAGAAACCAATCTTGTCACCGCGAAATAAAAATATAAAGCAAATAATATTGTACGACACAATGAAGATGTTATATTTAAATACAGCATTTTTACCACAGATGGCTCATATAATAATTGTATACTGTATACATTAATATGTATCCATTAACACAACCAAAATAAACACGGTCACTTAACACTGGTGTACATATTGGTGTAAATATATGTATTCTGAAGCCAGCTGTTGTTTTCCAGGTACGGTAGTTATTTTGGCGGCAAAGGGCCAGAGAACGACTTCATTCCAATTTGAGGAGGAGGATCGTTCGTCTTACATTGGCTAGTTGATGCAATGACGTCAGTCGTGGTGCGAAAGGAACTGGAGTAACGACTAAAAGCCAAAGGGAAGTTTAGCCTTGTCGATTTTTTTGTTCTCCGAGAATAGAAGAAAAACCACAGCTGTTTCAAGTCAGCCTATGATAACAAATACACATTAGTACGTGCTATTTGCTTAAGACATTAACACTGACTTACACAGACATACAGATATGTGTGTGTGCATGAGCCACATGACGAATATGATACACTTTATGACAAAACAAATATGTTTTATGAGCATACTTCTCATTCTTTAAAACTAAATTACTTAATAGCCTATCATCCTCAGGTATAGTTTTTGAAGATCATATTAACACTATCTATATTTATTTGTTATTAGACAAAACAAAATTTTACCTATGCACAATCCTATTTGTTTTATTTCCACAGACACCCAGAATGTAGACTTATTAATTCTTAACCTCTAACAAATAACCCCCAGTGACACAGCGGTATGTCAGCAGACTTATACTGCTAGAAACCGAATTTTGATTCTCTTGGTGGGCAGAGAACAGAGTCCATTGTTGAGCTTTTGTCTTTAATAAAAAAACGAAGCAACAAATAGCTTTCATTTTTTTTTTATTTTACAAACTGGAAGGAAAAATTAAGGAGAGAACTATATAGGTATAACACGCAGGTTCTAGTAAAAATTTTTCACGTTAGGAACACGCGTATAAGAATAAAACTCACCAATACTAGATTGTAGCTAAAGTTTACAGACAATTGTACAATATTTTGTCTAAAAAGACAGATAGGAAATGTTAGAGCTTTGTTTTGCCTGTGAATTGAATTCGATATATTTCAGGTTGAGTACTAGGCTGTTCATATGAAACTGATATATCATAAATGAAATCATTTTTATTTTCTTATGACTAGCTCGAACTCGAACTAATGTTTATTTGTTTTACGCTTCTGCAGGAATGGATACTGAGTTTCTTCCACTGATCTGTGGAAGTAAAAAAAAATCTTCGTTATTAGGTTTATCTTAGCAGTTGTTTAGTTGCGATTAATGTTATCGTTCCTAATCAAAGGAACAAGCTGATTTTTATATAAGCTTTACTACAAATAGCGCTAACACCCTCTAATGAACTGATTGAATTTTATCAGTAGTTACATTCCTCTGTTCTTTATTGCTGAAAACTATGCTTCTTTCAGTTATTTTTAGAGAACAACAGCTGTTTCTCTAAGTTAAATATTTGCTCCTGAATATCGCGTATCCAGTTTGTACTTTAAACATGTTGTTTGTTTTTGTTGTTGTTTTTTTAATTTCGCACAAAGCTCCATGAGGGCTATCTGCGCGAGCCGTCCCAAATTTAGCAATGTAAGACTAGACTCACTAGAGGAAAGACAGATAGTCATCATCACCACCCACCGCCAACTCTTGGGCTACTCTTTTACCAACGAATAGTGGGATTGACCGTCACATTATAACGCACCCACGGCTGAAAGGGCGAGCACGTTTGGTGCGACGGGGATTCGAACCCGCGACTCTCGGATTACGAGTCGAACGCCTTAACCCACCTGGCCATGCCGGGCTTACTTTAGAGAAACCGTTAACACTTAAAAACGATCTTTTCTTCAGATATATATTAAGGTTTCTATATTGCAGTTGATAAGTATTATTGGGAACTAGGTTTGCCTTGAATAATAATGCAGTGACTACAGTTGAAAGGGCCCCCCAGTGGCTCAGCGGTATGTCTGCGGAGTTACAACGCTAATAACCGGATTTCGATACCTGTGATGGGCAGAACACAGATAGCCCATTATGTAGCTTTCTGCTTAATTCAAAACAACGTTTGAAAGGGTATATTTATTTAATTGTGATTATTTATTAATTATTCAGAATCACTTAGTTTTTACCTTTGTGCTAATCTATACCGCAGATGAGTCTAGCCTTTACTTTTGATTAGTTTTTAAACGAATGAAATAGTTTCGCTCACTGACGTAAACGTCACTAGTTTTGTCACTTAAACACTTAGTTTTTCTTGTTTAGTTTTCTTTTTCGAGTAACATATAAAATAGATGAGCTTTGAATTATAGTTTTTGATTTTTAGCAATCTACATTTTGGGTAGCACGTTATTTTTTATGAGTACTTTTTCACTTTCTATAAGTTTACAGATGTTAACCCGTTTACCTAATACTAAAATCTTTATTCTAAACAAAAGAAGAGAGAGAAAACGAGACAATATACAGTTAATTGAAATCTCTGGTGGCCCAGCATTAGAAAGTAAAAAAATAGTGTGCAGTTATTAGAAATCTTCTTCTGAAACAATACCCAAAAGGAAAAGAAACGTTCTGGAGTTAAAGTGCATTTTATTCTTGTACGATAAAAGCAACAATATTTCTTTCTAAAAAAAAAGCACAAATTACTTTGGAAAGCGGAACACTTTTTCTTGGTCATTTTGTACATTATTAGTTACACGTGAAAAGTTCCTGATCATTTTTACAATGTTGCTTAAATTTGAAAACTTCCTAATCGTTTTGTACATTGTTGTTTAGCTGTGAAAAGTTCCTGATCGTTTTGTAAATTGTTGTTTAGTTGTTAAAAATTCCTTATCGTTTTTTACGTTGTTGTTAGATGTGAAAAGTTTTTGAACGTTTTGAACATTGTTGTTAGATGTGAAAAGTTCCTGATTGTTCTGTACATTGTTGTTTAGTTATTAAAAGTTCGTAATTGTTGTTCACATTGTTGTTAGACGTGAAAAGTTCCTGATTGTTCTGTACATTGTTGTTTAGTTATTAAAAGTTCGTAATTGTTGTTCACATTGTTGTTAGACGTGAAAAGTTCCTGATTGTTCTGTACATTGTTGTTTAGTTATTAAAAGTTCGTAATTGTTGTTCACATTGTTGTTAGACGTGAAAAGTTCCTGATTGTTCTGTACATTGTTGTTTAGTTATTAAAAGTTCGTAATTGTTGTTCACATTGTTGTTAGACGTGAAAAGTTCCTGATTGTTCTGTACATTGTTGTTTAGTTATTAAAAGTTCGTAATTGTTGTTCACATTGTTGTTAGACGTGAAAAGTTCCTGATTGTTCTGTACATTGTTGTTTAGTTATTAAAAGTTCGTAATTGTTGTTCATATTGTTGTTAGACGTGAAAAGTTCCTAATTGTTCTGTACATTTTTGCTTAAACGCGAATAGCTCCTCATACTTTTTCTTATAATCTTTCTTAACTCTAAGAAGTTTCAAATCGTTTTATACAATATTGTATAGTTCTTGTAACTCCTTAACTGTTTTCTACAGTTTTGTTTAGCTTAACAGTCGTTCTATTGTTCTGAATACTTTTACGTAGCTCTAAGAACTCCAGATTGTTTATATAATTTGTTTAGTTGTGAACAAGCTTCTTTGTAATGAGTTCCGATAGTTCTGTACGTCTTATTTGGGTTTAGCAGGTTCTTGTTGTTTGCACGATAGCAACGAATACAAAATTCGATGTTTCGTGTATGGCTTGACTAAACTGTAACGAACATTAAAATTATTGTTTGTAATTTAATAACTTGGGTTTAAATCTTTACTATTAGTAAACACAAACTAATAACTAACATGTTATGCCAACATTGTTATTGCATCTTAATTCGTTCTAAGTCCAGCATCTTAAATTAAAAAAAAAAAAAAACTCATTCGAATCCCTACTTCACTCTTTTCACCAAATCCCGAGATGAATTTAGAATAATAGTGTGCGAGTGGTCGGAATATCTTAACATGTGTTTATAAATAGACTTTGTCTTTTGAATATTTATTGTGAATACTTTTATTTAATACATCCTAACAACTAAACCACAAACAGGGTCAGAAGTCTTTCTTCTCGGCTAATTAAAGACAAAGGTTGATTTTTTTAATCTTTCGATGAAAATGCTTTGCAGTAAAAAAAAACAGCTTGAATTATTTTATGATATACTATAAAAATGATTTATTTATTGAAATAATTTCTAAAATGTGAAAGAAACAGATGTTAATTAATACGAAGAAGGCAAATATGCAAGAAGTGATAGTTTAAATCAGATAGAAATAAAGAAGCCGACAAAAAGTTGAACTACATCACATGGAGAAACTCTTGGTAAAAGTTGATGACGTAAATGGAGTCAACAGACATTGAGGGTTTAACATTAAGGGTTTAAATTCAAGTGAGTATTACGGAACAGAAAAAGAAAACATCGATATCAACTGATATCGTAAACAACGAGAAGACATTCGTATGAGATATTAAAAGTACTGTAGAATAACAAGAGAATACATACACATAAAAATATTAAATAATGCTCTAATGCAGCGAGAAAAGACACGCACATACGACATTAAATAATGTACCAAAGAGAAATTGTTTGTTTGTTGATTAATTTCTTGCAAAGCTACACCAGGGCTATCTGCGCTTGTCGTCCCTAAATTAGTAGTGGAAGACTAGAGGGAAGGCAACTGCTCACCACCACCCAACTCTTGGGCGACTCTTTTCAGCAGTAAACAGTGAGATTGAGCGTGATATTACGACGCCCCCTCGGCTGAAGGGGCAAGCATGTTTGGTGCAACGGGGATTCGAACTCGCGATTCTTTGATTACGAGTTGAGTTGGATATAGGTAGTTTTGTAAGACTGGAGATGTTTTAGCTCAGAACTACACGATGGAGTTTCGGAAGTCTGGTCATAGCTCGGTATCGAAACTCGGAGTTTAGCGTTGTTCACCCGAACATTTACTGTTGACCCATCTGGGGATCAAATAAAAGTATCAAGTTTAAATGCCAAATATAAGTTATATATATGAATGATTCAAATATGCCAAGAAGGTAAGCACATACATTTCTAGTTATAGCTGAAAACACAACATAATATAAAATATAATTAGATAATATTATTTACCAATGACAAAAAGCCATCGAAACAGTTAAATAAGTTCGCAGAAATTAATTCAGCATTCTATTGATCGCTAGACAAAACGTATAAGATTTAGCTGATATCGGAAGTCTTGCTGTTCTACGTACGGGTGAACTGGCAACCTAACACGTACGTTTGTTAATATTCATTTTTCCAGGAATAACAACCAGGACTGTGTATCAAATAAGAGACATAAGAACACTAAAATGGTATTAGGTGTGAAGAGACAATATAACACCATCTAGTGATAGTGTTCGGGTTCTATCCAGTGTTATTTTTAATGTCATTATTGTCTTTTATCCTACGTGTTTTGACTATTGGCACTAGGCCCAGTATGGCCAGGTGGTTAAGGCACTCGTAATCTGAGGGTTGTAGGTTCGAATCTCCGTCACACCAAACATGCTCGCCTTTTCAGTGGTGGGGGCGTTATAATGTTACAGTCAATCCCACTATTCATTGGTAAAAGAGTAGCCCAAGAGTTGGCGGTGGGTGATGATAACTAGCTGTTTTCTCTCTAGTCTTGCACTGCTAAGTTAGGGATGAGTAGCGCAGATAGCTCTCGAGTAGCTTTGCACTAAATTAAAAAACGAACAAACAAATTATTGGGAACACAATTTGAATTAATTATTAACATAGGAAAAATTTAAATAAACAGATTACAGTTTGAAAAGTGGTGTCGGTGAAATCTCGTTGTTTAATATCCTAATTTTCAATTTCTGCTTACCCTCATTTCTATTAATTACCACAAAGTTTTCACTTCCAATAGCAACGTTATCCTTCGTTAACACATGTTAAATACAACACGTGCTTAGTTTCTTAAAAGACGGGTATGTCACGTTCACTTCAAATTTTCCACGTGCGTGCTTTCTGTCGCGCCTACATGTTTTAATACTAGGAAACTCGTCAAGGGCCTTGAATTACCTGATGGTAATATTGTCACAAATCATCCCACTTGATTCCACTTAAGTTATCCTAAGATAAATATCGAACTATCATAAGCTGTATATAGCTCATACGCCACGTATTTTCCGTACCGAATCCAACAAGAGCTTAATAGTACCGAATGTTTAGTGACACCTAAAATTACGTATTTTTACTTATGGAGTTAAAAATAACATGGATGCAGCGCTTATTCTTTCTTCATCTCGGTCGTGGTTAGAGGCCCGGCACGGCCAGATGTTAAAAGCTGTCGCTTCGTAATCTAAGGGTCGCGGTTTCGAATCCAAGTCATTCCAAACATACGCGCCCTTTTAGCTGTGGGGACGTTATAATGTTCAGTCAATTCCACTATTTGTTGGTGAAAGAGTAGCCTAAGAGATGGCGATGTCTGGTGCTGACTAGCTTCCTTCCCTCTGTTCTTACACTGCTAAATTAGAGACGGCTAGCGCAGATAGCCCCTCGTGTAGCTTTGCGCGAAATTCAAAAACAAACATTTGGGGTTAGAAATTCAGTTCAACATTGTGATACGTTTTATGCTGTCCTGTAAATGTGTGTTTTCTTGTAGCAAAGCCACATCAGGTTATCTGCTGAGTCCACCGATGGGAATCGAACCCCTGATTTTGGCGGGGGACGTTCTCTAAATAGTCAGTTCATCTGATAATACCACTACTTCTTCCTTACGAGTCGACAGTAATCGAGTGGTACAGCTCAGATATTCCTCACAAACCATCGCTATTAACAAACACGTAGCTGATGGTTAAGTTAATGAATTGAAAATAATTAAAAGTTTATACACCATTAAATTTCCGAATTTCGCCAACACCACTTCACCTCAATATGTAACCTGTTCGTTTACATGTCTTCTTATGTCCATGTTTACATTTAATATTTACTTGGTTCTTGCCTGGGTATAAGAATAGAAGAATGAAATTGACACGTTCAGTATTTTAATGTTGTATATTCTATTGTATATTGTACACATTTCTGGACTTATCATACAACACATTTAATTTATTTATTTATTCTTGGTACACTTATTGGTACATAATAAACTTTAAGTTATTTTTTGTAGCTTATGGACTTACTTATTTTCACAAAAATAGAGGTTATTTTAATTTAATGTTAACGTTGTAAAACGTACATTTTGTATTATGGTGTGTTTTTAATTTATTTACACATTGATGTGGCTGCAAAGAAGTGTAGCATGTTAAATGAAGGTTTTACATTACAATGTGTGTTTAATTTAATCTCATTTTGGTTTACGCAAATTATAATTAAGAATCTTTTATATGCGTAAGGAAATTATTTTTAAGTTTGAAATTTGAAGGATAATATAGCTGGTACTTAATATGAAATATAAAGTTGCATTAAATATTCCTTCTAATTAGTTTTATTTTGTAACTCGACAGGTAGAATGAAAAATAATTTAGTTTACCTGTCTTTCTGTTTAAAGTTAACATGTATTTAGTGTAAGGAAAACATTGAAAACTGGCGTATTTTAAATAAGATTTTAACGTTTTCACTTAATTTAAATTACGAGTGCATGTTCTTGGATCTTATATGTTGTAAAACTTTTGTTATGCCTTAGTTTTCCTAAAAGTAAGTTATTCCCTTAAATTAGTCCTCCGCTGGTACAGCGATAAGTCTACGGATTTACAAAGCTAAAATTAGGGGTTCGATTCACCTCGGTAAACTCAGCAGATAGCCCGATGTGGTTTTGCTATAATAAAACGTACACTCTTTAAATTATAACCATTAGATATTTCAACAGTTTGCTTGTACTTTAAATTATAACCAGTGGATATGGATTGTTTGTTTTTTTTTTATTTTGCGCAAAGCTACACCAGGGCTATCTGCGCTAGCCGTCCCTAATTTAGCAGTGTAAAAGGCTCTATCTACAATCATTACGCTCAGTCATTTGAAATAGTTGGCATCTCTATAGAAGATGAAAACACTAATTGATGAAATAATACAGTAATAACAGCATTGCAAAATTTAGGATACAGCTGTATTATATAGGAAATAAACTGATTTTAATCTTGGTTTGATTTATCCACAGGCTCAGCAAGGCCAGGTGTGTATGACGCTCGACTCCTAACCTGAGGATCGCTGGTTCGAATCCCCATCGCACCAAACATGCTCGCTCTTTCAGCCGTGGGGATGTTATAATGTTACGGTCAATTCTACTATTTGTTGGTTAAAGAGGAACCCAAGAGTAGGCGATGGGTGGTGATGACTAGATGCCTTCCCTGTGGCCTTACACTGCTAAATTATAGACGGCTAGTGCTCTTGTAACTTTGCGCGAAATCTAGAAACAAACAAAGATTTATCCACTGATGTAAATTCAATGCACATTCAAATGTACTACAAAAATAATATATCTTCTTTCATTGTATGGATGAGATACCAAGGAACACAAAAAACACTAATCCAGAGATTATAATTCCTCTTTTGTATGGGGGGGGATAAGTGTGCTCCTCTACTAGATAGTTATAGATTAGTACTAAAAAAACAAAAATCTAGAATTCTCCAAACAGTTTTATATCAATGAAACATGACTCGTACAAGTGAAATATTGTCGTTGAAGTTGGGTGACAAAATACAATTTAAGGAAATTTAACCGTTATAAAACTGATGCTTATATTAAAACACGTAACTTTGTCAGAAATAAGCTGTTTATTTAAATCAAGAATAAGGGCCATAATTTAATATAACTTACAAAATTTCTTGAAGTATCTTCTTGTAGAGTATAATAAAGTAATGATATATGAATGTTTATTATTCACGGTGTGAATAAATATATGATAAAGTACATTGTACTCTAGCTGTTATCATACTCTACGAATTATTTTTTCTTAAATAATAGCACGCTAGGAACATTGGAAGAATAAAAATTATATTTTCCTGTTTTTTTGATCGATAATTTTAAGAGAGAAACAAACCTTCGCTTCAGTTTATGTGGTGTCTCATTTCTTTATATTTTCATAATGTCTTTCATTCGGTTAAGGTAAAGCCTGGTTCTTCCCTAATGCTACCAGATTCAACTCAGTTGGTTCTTAGACGATCATAACATATCGAAGAGAATTTGTGAAATTTGGACAATCAGTGGTCGGTAAGTCGAAACTTAGTTAATCAGTATTAGTTCGTCAATTAAACAGACAATAACATTGGTAATATCCATTTCCAAAATATCCGTTCTATCAAAAGTGTTGTAAGTGTTAATAGTGAATGATGGGTAGTTGTATTTGGTATGCAAAATGAAGAAAAGTTGTTTTGGTCTAAAAACATGCCAATTCAAAACGTCAAAATAAATTTCTGTCAGACATCATTTTGTAAAATAAATGAAAGTTCCTTTCTGTTTATAGTCCAATTTTTATCGTATTTTCAGGTATTTTGTCAAATACTCTCATCTACGTTTATAGAGAACTGATTTGTTTTGGATTTCGCGCAAAGGTACATGAGGACTATCTGCGCTAGCCGTCCCTAATTTAGCAGTGTAAGACTAGAGGGAAGACAGCTAGTCATCACCACCCACCGAATAATGGGATTAACCGTCACATTATAGCACCCCTAAGGCTGAAACGACGAGCATGTTTGGTGTGACGGGGATTCGAACCCGTGACCTTTATATTACGAATCGAGTACCTTAACCATCTGGCCATGCCGGGTCGTTTGTAAAGGAATCCAACCAACTCTAATGGTTTAATTTATCACTATATATATATATACATATATACGTACATATAGATATGATTTCAGGTACATCATAGACTCCGTGAAATGTAAAAACATATTACCCGGAAATTCTCGCTCATGAAGCAGTAGACGAAAGGATTGACGAAACTATTAGCCATGGAAAGCCAATGACAACAGAAGAAAGCTGCAATAAACGCGAAATACTCTTCTTCGCTGTAAACAGTCGTAAAATCTTCTTTGAAGTATATCAACAGGTTGAAGACGTGAACTGGAAGCCAGCAAACAGCAAAAAGTAAAACCACGACGACTAACATCTTAATAGCCTGAGGATTAGGAAACAGATATTTATGAAAGGGCGTAAAAATATAGTTTTGTCAGGATGAGGATCAAAGCTATTTTCAAAGTAGTTTTATAAGTCTGAGGATTATATTAGGAAATTTACATCGGTTTCAAATGAATTGTTTGTAAAACTGCGAAAAGTGCATTTTAACAGCCTTACGAAAAGTATCAAATTATGCGAATTTTTGAAATTACGTTCTAATGAACTGAAAACTATTAACTACAGAAGTGTTACCTTTTGTTTAGACTGAAGTTGCTGATGGTCTCGGACGACGTGAGCATTACCAGGAACACTGTGTTTCCACATCTTCATGCCTATGGTAGCATATGTGTAAGTTAAAACCAGCATTGGTAGGAGGAACGTCAGGGCGAATACGGCGATTGTGTACACCTGAGAGAGAAAACTCGTGTATTTCCGAGAAATGTTTGTTTGTTTCTTTTTGAATTTCGCGCGAAGCTACACGAGGGCTATCTGCGCTAGCCGTCCCTAATTTTGCAGTAATCCTTCCACGGCTGAAAGGACGAGCATTTTTGGTGTGATTGGATTCAAACCCACGACCCTCGGATTACGAGTCGAGTGCCTTAACCACCTGGCCATGCCGGGCCTCCGAGAAATGTATATGACTAAATTCACAGTTTTGAAATTCATTATTGTGAATATAATAAAGCTATTTTATGTTTTCGTCAGCCCCTTACAGTGACATATACTTAATCAAAATATGCATTTTACATCACTTATCATCTCTATATGGCCAAAGCATATTTGTCTAACGACAGAATAATATCAGTACCATATTCCAAGACGTAAAAGTATCATTATAAAAAAAAACCGGCATGGCCAGGTGGTTAAGGCACTCGAATCGTAATCCGAGGTTGCGGGTTCGAATTCCTATCACACCAAACATGCTTGCTCTTTCAGCCGTGGGGGCGTTATAATGGGACAGTCAATCCCACTATGTCGTTGGTAAAAGAGTAAAAAAGTAGCCCAAGAGTTGGAAGTGGGTGGTGATGACTCGCAGCTATCCCTTTAGTATTACCATGCAAAATTAGGGACGGCTAGCGCAGATAGCCCTCGTGTAGCTTCGAGCGAAATTCAACACAAACAAACATACCGCTTAATATGCTCAGTGATTTTTCTTGAAAGTGAAAACACCTTTTTTTTGCACATATTTTATTAATATATCGTGAAAGATAATCTCCATAACGAAAGTTTATATTAATTTTCTCTGTCACTTATGTTTATCTTTCACTTAAAATTAAACTTTTCACTTAAGGTATTATTCAAATTCAATCCTATTAATTTCCACTACACTCCATACAACCACCAATTTTTCTGAAATAAAGGTCTTTAACGTGATTTTTTCCTGTAAAAAAATAATGTAAACATATTTTACATGCTATTGTTGATTTTGCAAGATGAAGTTATGTCAGTTTCAAATAAGGTTCTTGTAGCAGAAAATATTGGGGGCTTATTTTAAGACATACTATAAACAAGAACAAGGTTTAGCTTTCAGCTACATCCTAACGGTTTCGAGTTAATTCGAGGGTAAGTGGGAAAAGTTTAGTCCAAACAAAAGGGAAGAACGTAAAGAAAACATTACATTAATTTCTTATGTAGTTGACTGAAGTCGAAAATGATGTGTTAAAAACGTTAAGTAAAATCACAGCTATGAAAGAAACGTAAGATAACATATTTATAGTGATTGTGGTCAAAGTACTGTTAAATAAAAACTTGCGATGTAAATAAGGAATCTAATTTTGTTCTTCAGATTTAAGCTTTTGTTTAAAATCAGAATATTTAACTTTTATTATTTATAATTTTACGTACTTCGAAACAATTCCTTAACGTGTATTCTAGAACTTCATATGTGTTTTAAATAACCCTTTTTTGTATTATTTTAAGTTATTTAAAAATATATATGCCCTCTATTCTATACATTTACATGTTATAAAATAATAGTTTTACCTTAATTCTCCATGCTCAGTTATGTATTATCTTATGTTTTAATCATGCATGTGATTAGGTTTAAAGTAATGTCTGGACCTACTTTCTTATTAAAAAAAAGTATTTACCTTGCTATCAAAGTCATTCATAACCTCTTTACAGTCGTAGAACATCTGATCTTGAATATAGAAAACTTCAGCTCGCCCATGGACCAACTGGACACTGGATATTCCTGAGGCTACTGTCCAGATGATTGCGATGATAACCAATCCCCTGGACTTTGTCCATTGAAATCCGAGGGGGATACATAACGGCATAGTATCTGCGTGTAACTTGTTTTTTTTAGTTCAAATGGATCTTCCAAGTATTAAAAGAGTAATAATACATTTGGGAAATAGGTGCTAGTTTTATTTTGTGCACAATAATCCAAGGACTTTGATAACCTAAGTTTGATTGGAAAATGGACAGTTCTCTTACGACAATAGATTGCTTCACACATTTCATTCTTCACTACTTCCTATTTCTCTGTTTTAAGTAGAATATTTACTGCTAATAATGTTATTTCTTTTACTAGTAATAAAATGTTATTAGGAGATAAGTTAAAATTGAAGTAACGAGCCTTACGAGATATAGGCAGTCTTTACTTTCTCGCTTCTAGTCATAAAGTAACCTATATGTGTCAAACAAATTTCAAAACATGGTTAATACATCCTGTAAATAATTAGTTACTTAAGAAATTTCAAAGCTTATATCTTCATTTTTGGTCCATCGGTAAGTTACGGACTTACAATTCTAAAATCCATTGTTTAGCTTTGTGTTAAAACAAACTTTATTTCTAATAACGTGATTCACATGAAAATAAAAAATAACAGAAACTAAAACTAACAATACAATTTTAAATTAGAATTAACTCATAGTTAGAAAGAACACTATAGCACTATAACAGGTTACTTGTTTTAACTCATAGCAAGAAAGAACACTATAGCACTATAACTGGTTACTTGTTTTAACTCATAGCTAGAAAGAACACTATAGCACTATAACAGGTTACTTGTTTTAAAGATTTTTTTTAAAGTCGTAACTTATACAGTCTTACCACTTTCATTTTTACTTGTTTTAAACATTATATTTTTAAAGTCAACTTCAGAAGTTTCTTATTGCCTTGTAGTTATTCAAACGATATGCTTAAAGCGAACTATACTTATATAGATCATAAATTATTCTTTAATATATGCTTCACATATGGGAAAGTTGTGACGTGAGTGTGCACTACACTTATCTCTAAATTAATCTAAAAGCAATAATTTTAATTGTTACTTTCTAATTAAAGCACATATATCTATTAATTTTTAGTATTTTTATAGCAGTAATTAAAATTTATAACTACTTTAATTAAAGAAACGTACATACGTATGTTCATGCAACGCAACACAAACGCTATCTTTGATAGCTGTCCCTCAGGTTGGAGGGCGTGATTGACAAGCTGTATTACCATTGGTGTTTCACTTATAAATTAGGGGTGACAAGTACAAACAGCACTCGAGAAATTTTGCCCGAAAATTAAAAAGTCACTCTTATAACGCATCCACAGTCCGAAAATATAAGCGTAATGATAAGACAGTAGGACGCGAACTGTAAGTTCTTAGATTTATGGTCCAGCACGCTAAATGCTAGGCCATGCTCGCCACTCAAAAAAAAAAAAAATCAATACATTTATAAACATATTATTTTGCCCTAAATTTTGAAAAAAAAGTGCTCTCCAAAACAACATTCTATAACTTAATAAAATAATTATCATAGTTCAGTGTTGTATCAAGATTAAATTTTTTTCATTTCTTTCTTTGTAAGTTCTTTCTCCCATTTATTCCATGGGAGAACATTTCAACAATAGATTATTTTCAATCTTGCATGCATATTACCTTTTACGAATGTATCTTGTGGACTTATAGATCCCTAATCATATAACGTTTCTTGTTATGGGAATCTCTTTCGAACTAAGGTCTTCCTTCATCGAAATCAGATCAGCGTGTGCTAAGAAAATGGAATATCCGACCTTTTAAGGATAATTACCACTAAGCCTTCATCCCAATGCCATATTCTACAAAATTTTAACTAGAAAATTAGACCTGAATTTTTTCGTATGAGCGTCGTAGGTATTATTCTAATTAGCCATAACAAAATCATATCATAGAAATAAGTTCTTAACTGTAGAAAGTTGTAGCACTCACATGGTTTTTCGTAATATTTGCAACAAAACTGGCTTCAGTGTAAGATGATTACTCTCTTTGTACACATATTCAGCAAACGATTTCTTATATATATCGGTATTTATAAAACTAAAAGTTTTAATAAAAGGAAGAAAATTGTGAATGCATGTTACGTATTATCTCTTTCACGTGAGTTCTGGTAATAGGGCCTTAAAAATACTGCTCTGATGTACACGATTAAAAGTATAATGTGGTCAGAGGTGTAATGCACAAAGGTTCGAACCAGTGGCCCTGTGCTCCCTCACAAGGTTGTTAAAAACAATGGAATTTCAACTCTTCAGAAAAAAGCCTAATTAGTTTTGTATAAGATAATCTTTCATGTAAATCTGAAAGTGAAGGCGAGGCCTTAATAAATCTAAACAAAATTGTCATTTGCTTTGTAGTTGTTGATAACAGGTATATATCAAAATTTAGATTTTAGAAAATGAAACATAAGAAATCAATGAAGACTGTCTCTAAGCTCCAGGTTAAATGAGGCAGTTCTGTTGAAATCTATTTATTCGTGTTAATAAATCAAAAGCCAACATATAACATATTTGTGACTAATAACACTACAAAGGGTCATAATTGACACATGTAAAAAAAAATATACACGTCTAAATGAAATGCATTAATAACTTTAATTATTGCATCGTTTCTGGCATATGACGAAGAGGGTTTGTCAGAAACGTTGCACGAAGTTAGACCATTAAAACGTTTCATTTGGACGTGTCAATTTACTGTCTTTTATTTATTTTTAATTCTCACGACATCCATTCATTTGTATATCTGCACAATGGCACGAGCACACATTGTAATAAAATGTTAGACATAAATAGGGCAAATTAAAGTCAGTTGTGATTGAATAGTTTTATATATACTATATGTTAAATCTTGTCTGTGTTATTATGTGGGAATGATACAAATGCCATCCCTTCTAATTGGTTTCTGTTGTTTCTTAAGTATTCATATCAGCCAATTGTAGAATTACTTCCATTTTGGAAAAGTTTTTCTTGACTTTTTTTAATAGTGTTTCGACATAAGAAGGTTGAACTTATAACCAAGTTATAAATACAATAAGGTTCCAACTGTAATATTTATTGTCTATGTGCTGTCAATTCCTGTTTCACCCTGTACTTAAGTTTTTTTTTAAAAGAACATAAATATTTGTAAAAAAACTAACTTCAAGGGGTAATGATAACATAGTTTACTCTAGAATTACTATAAGATATCTAGAATACTTATAAAAGCAGATACTTCGTTTAAAACTATGTTACTTCAGTGGAATTGGTTGACATAATTGTTATGGGTTCTCAGT
The DNA here is from genome assembly GCF_004210375.1 of Tachypleus tridentatus. Taxonomy (NCBI): domain Eukaryota; kingdom Metazoa; phylum Arthropoda; class Merostomata; order Xiphosura; family Limulidae; genus Tachypleus; species Tachypleus tridentatus. The sequence continues at coordinate 165,997,848 of NC_134830.1, read as the reverse complement.
TACCATGAAATAAAATATATTAGAAGAACAAGTAGTTGAATGTTTTTGCTATGATATTTACAGACATTACCAGAACTTGTGACTCAGTTATTAAATAAACTCTGTTATAAGAGGAATCCCTGTAGAGTATTGTAAAGTTCTGATGACCTGTTGAGGGTATGTTTAAGATTGTTCAATGAACAATCCGGGCCATCTCTACATAGGTTATGCTACCGCCCGTCTGATATATGTACAAGCCATCCTTATATAGTAAAAATAACAGCATTTAAGCAAATGAATGACGAATTAGCTGACAAATCTTTTATTTTAGTGATTACAAACAAACGGCATTATAATTTAGAATTAGTTTCGTATATTTTAAATTTTTTTTTTTTAATTTTTAGTTATCATAATGAAAAAGGAAACGTTTTTTTTTCACTCGCGATGTTTACGATTTAACTTATTTTGGTAACTGGTTTTGAAGCAACAAATATAACACTACACAAGAAGACAGAAGAAATTACTTTTTTGTATTAGAAACATTTGATTGTTGGCTGCAAGGCTTAATAGTTTCATTTACTGATATTTCAGTAATACTAAAACATGACGTCTGGAATAAGTCGAATATTTCGTGAATGAGTGTTTGTATTTTAAGCCTGATCGGAGATTCACGTAACATGGCTAAACTGCCAAGTCAGAGTCTCTGATATTCAAGTGTGTTCATTTAAATTTATAAGTGTTAACTGGTCAACCGCACGTTCCGCTTACAAAGCTACCTTTAATAGAAAAAGGAGAACGAATGTTATTTTTATAATGTTCTAACTGCTTCAAGTGCAGAGTGTGTGTTCTGTTGCACATGGCGGTTTTTAATCTAGATCCTTCCAATCAGAAGCCACGTGTAACCTCAGAAAACCATGCCCAGCCCCTTACGTATGGGGATCGTTTTCACTAACATACACGTGAATAAAAATAACACCTTTACACGCCCTTTCACAACTAATCAGGAAGAGCTATCGATTACCGTGGTGGTCTGTCCTCCTTGAAATGATTTAACTATTTATTTCCAGGAAAACAGAGTGAAATGGGCTTTCTGATCGCACACTTCCTCGTCTATAACAATTCATAACTTCAGGAAACAGGTGCACCTTTACAAAGATGTTTGTATTTAATTCAGTTTAGTTACAAGTAATCTTTTATAACGGATTTCAAGCGTTCCATGCGACATTTATTTAAGAGAAATTTTCATTTCACTTGCAAGCAAAAAGATAATTCAAATTTTACGCTGTTTTACTGTCGTGTGAAACCCTGATTATAACTCGTAAAACGCTGATGTAGGAGATTTTTAGGAATTTATTACGTCATTACCGTAAAAGTAGGCTATGAAGCTTAAGTTTTACAATCTCGTTACATTAAAGTCAAGTTATTAGTGCTTGGAAAACAATATTCTAATCACTATCAAAACCTTCCACGTTTGCTCTCACACGTTCTGCGTAGTTTTAAATTTGAGAATGTATAGAAAGGTCAGCAATATGCTCTAATTTGTGAGGCTGTCTTGGAATTTAAGTAAACACGTGCACTCATTCGACTTTTTTTCGTCCATTCAAAACTCAAGTATTATAAATTAAAATTTTATTAATCTGTCTCATTCATAATCGGTTTATTATTTGACCTACCGCTGTTCCTGACATACTCTGAAAAAGGTCTCAATGTTCTTAGTTACAAACGAAACGTTACATTTAGCTTCTAATCAGGATTAAGTTAGAGATACTTTCTGGTCTCTGGTACTCTTCCTTGCAAGATACTGATTATCGTAATTAACTCTTCTTTTATGATTTGCTTTTTAATAAACTATATGTATTGAACAGAAATTCTCATTATATATATCTATAAAACATGCTAAAATAAAATAACAAATATTATTGTGTTTTTATATAGACATTTGATTTTGATTCAGGGCAATTGAACTGTGTTGTAAGACGTTTACACTATTTATATGAAGCAATAACAGTGGAGAGAAGATGAATAGTGATTGTTTATTATAACCAAGAACATGAAGTACATCTGTTATCACACGACGAGAAAGGTAAAAAGATTGAATTAAGAGATTTTATATGACGTTCAATATGACTCGTTTGTAAGTTTTGTGTACAAAAAGAAACTAAGTTTAATGTATAAACGTTATAAGTTCATTGTTTCTATGAGATAAACTGAAGCCTCATTTACAATTGTTGAAAACTTATTAGTGTTAAGAAAGATAGTTCAACGAACTTCATAGAGGATTGTTGGAAGTTTTGTATTGTAACAAAAAAGACTTAACTTCATATAGGATTATTGTATCGTTCTTGGTGTAAAAAAAGATAGTTCAACGAGCTCCATAGAGGATTGTTACAAGTTTTGTATTGTAATGCTCTTAATAGTTCATTGTTTATAGTTACATTTTTGAGCATTGTTCTGTTCAAGTTATAATTTTTTAATAAACCAATTTTTTGTTTCAAATGCATGCGGTCGGGCAAAAGACGTATAATTCTAAAAAACTGTGTTTCGATACTTGTGTTGGGAAAAGCACAGATAGCACACTAGGTGGCATTGGGTTTAATTGCAAAATAAAAATATTTTGTCCTCCAATTACACAACGGTAACTTTGTGGGATTATAAAGTGGGTAGCACTACAGGTAGCCCATCATATATCTTTATTCTTAAATACAAACAAACAAACTTTCTTTTTTTAATTAGTTGTCATCTGCGTTATAACAGCTTCTTACTATTTTTTGCTTTGTACATTGGACACAGCCAAACGCTGACAAGTTTAAGAAATTCATTAATTTGGACACATTTGCATATTTTTTACATTTTATAGACATAGCGAGTTGATTTTTCTTCGCTCAGTCACCGGTAGTTGACAGACACAATTGTGTCTTGTGGCAGCAAATATAATACAATCTATTCGCTCTTTGCGATTGGTTTGCTTTGTTTAGAATTTCGCGCAAAGCTACACGAGGGCTATCTGTCCTAGCCGTCCGTAATATAGCACTGTAAGACTAGGGGGAAGGCAGCTAGTCATCAAACCAACTGCCAACTCTTGGGCTATTCTTTTACCAACGAATAGTGGGATTGACCGTAACATTATAACGCCCCCACGATTGAAAGAGCGATTATGTTTGGTGCAACAGGGATTGAAACCCGCGACCCTCAGATAACGAGTTGAGTACCTTAACCACCTCGCCATGCCGGGGCCTCTTTCTGATAAAAAGTGTCTTTGGAAAAGTTGCTCGAAAAAAACGATACTTAATATTTACATTTCTGCTATACACCTACTGACTCAAATTATCTTTATAATCTGTCCACGAAAAAAAAAAAAATGAATTAGAACGATGGTATGAAAAACTAAATAAAATCCAACAATTTTGAATTATTTATATATGTAATAATTTAACCGATAAATGCAGTTTTACGATTTTGAATATTTTCTGTGAATACTCAGCCTCGCTGGTTTATTTTAAATTTCGCGTTAGGCTACACGAGAGTCATTTGCGCTATTCGTCTCTAATTTAGCAGGAATAAACAAGGGGAAGGCAGCTAGTCAACACCTACCTCTTCCAGCTCTTGGGCTACCTGCCCCCCGCTTGTACAGCAGTAAGTCCACGGATTTACAACACTAAAATCAGGGGTTCGATTCCCCTCGGTGGGCTCAGCAGATAGCCCAATGTGGCTTTGCTACAAGAAACACACACACTCTTGACCTACCCTTTTAACATCGAAAAGTGACATTGACCGTCACAATATATTGCCCTCACAGCTGAAAAGAGAAGCATGTCTGGTGACCTGCGATTCTCACCTTAATCACCAGGTCATGTCATCTCTTAAGAACATACCTTTTATGACCAATCTATTTGATCTAATAGTATTGTACAAATGTTTGCTGAAACTAAACATAAAAACACTGTCGTAAACTATTTGAACAGAAATCCGACAGGGGTCTCTCACATGCCTACCAGTGGCTCAGCAGTATGTCTGCGGACTTGCAACGCTAGAAAGTGGGTTTCGACACCTTTGGTTGAAAAACACATCTATATTTTTGTTTCGTTTTGTGCTTGAATTCATAAAAATCTCTTAACATTGTAAATGATTTTTTTTTTTTCATTTGAAACATACACAACTCCCATTGGACGGATAACATCAGAGGGGAAGTAAAAGAAATATTCTAAATACTATATCACAATGATATAATTAAAATATAAAGTGGACAAGTACTCAGATCATTTACGTGTACACTGGACTGAGCTACGTTTACAGTTTATAACGCACGTAATGACTGTTTTCTAACCACTTTTCTAAATGTAATACGTTACCTATATGACTTTTGGTTTTTATAAAGAATTTTAATTACCAGATATATTTTCAACTGACTTGTTTCACAACAGCATTTAGTTTGAAGTTATTTAAATAGGAATTTACGACTTAGTATTCGCGTGTGTACGCAACCCAGCAAACCTTTATTTCTCAATTTCCGTTTTGATATTATACAAGTTTGGAAAATATGAAGAATAGCTTGCTAATTTGCTAGAAGTGGTTATTAATTATGTTGCTCATGAAATGAAATGGAAAGCGTGAGGTTTCTTCTCTTATTTAACAGGGAAAGTGGTTTCAGGTCCGTGTAACTTTTGATCAAAATTTGTAACGGGTACAGAAACTGAGATATAGGCAAACACATGAATTATATAATCCGTTTGAGTTTTGGATAACTAAAATGACAATGTATGTTTAAACTACGCTTGAAAAAACACAATGTCTCTCCCTACATGAATAATTGTTTGTTCGTTTGTAAACAAAGCTACACAAAGGGCTATCTTTGGTCTGTTCAACACGGGTATCGAAACCCGTTTTCTAGCGGTGTGAGCCCGCAGACATACCACTGTGCCATTGGGGGACTATATGTATCAAAATTATCCCGTCATTAAAAAAAATGTTTATTTATCCTTTAAAATTACAGTTTAGAGCCGCATAGTATTTGTTTTACGTTATTAGTAGTAGTTTCGTGCGGTATGAATAAAAAAATAAATGTTGAATTCTCAAACTTTTACCTAATCATTTTCTTTGAAACTAGTATGAATTTACGCTGGTAACAACAGCCTATTTCAAATAAAGAGGTTACAAGTAGGTTTAAATTCTTTTAACTTCCAATGTCACATTTCCATATTTTAACTTAAATAAATTGTATTTAATTCAATCTTGGCATTAAAATCCATTCTTTTTTAAATTCACTAGTCTTAAGTTTCGACACGTGATTTTGTTCTGCTCTGTAATTTTGGGCACTTATAAATGTACAAATGATACAAGTATTTTATTGTGAACAAAATTTTTCTGAAATGTATAATAAAAATAAACTGCGGATACACTTTACTCTCTTCATCCAAATTTATCAAACGTGGATTCGAAAACAAATGCTTTGAAATAGCATTTCAGATACATCTTTTGTGTCTCATAACTTTAGGCCCGGCATGTCCAGGTGATTAAGGCACTAAACTCGTAATCCGATGGTCGCAGGTTCGAATCCCCTGTCACACCAACCATGCTCCTCCTTTCAGCCATGGAGGCGTTATAATGGTACGGTCAATCCCACTATTCGTCGATAAGAGAGTAACTCAAGAGTTGGCGGTGAGTGGCGATGTCTAACTTTCTTCCCTCCAGATTTACACTCCTGAATTAGGGACGGCTAGTAGAGATAGCCCTCGTGTAGCTTTGCGCAAAATTCAACACAAACTGAACCAAACGGACTAATTAAATTCTGAAGTGTATCTCTAGCGTAATGTTAATTTGTACGGTATATTTTAGAATAAGTACAGAAATTTTATTATGATAATTTTGTTAGAAATTAACAAATAATTATTTGTGAATTGTGTGGGATTTTTTTAAAGAGGTAATTAATTTGAAGTTAAGATCTACAATAGTAAACTATGTCGCTTTGGATGCTAAGTGTTAAGCTACTTTTTTTTTGCGCGCGTGTGTATATATAAATATATAATCTATTTTCAATTCTAAGTGACAGTGTAGAAAAAAAGAAAACTCTTAGAGTGCTAATGTACAAAAGCAGTGTATGTAAAAAGAGCAACGTTTTGGAGGAATTCTGTTTTTTGTGTTCAGGTCATCTTGTAAGAGGTTAGAAGAATGAAACACGTGACGTGATATAAACAGAACTTTCTTTTAAAGGACAAACACCTCCTAATGAATAGAGTGCACTTACCCTTCAAACCGAGCAAGTTTAATCATTTCCCATCAATACTTATATTCAAGAACTAAGGTTATTCTCCTAAATTAGAACTGAAACTTTGAAGACTTTAAGAAGTGTTTACGTAAAAACCACGCTGTGTGTATAAAATAGCGTTATTACGTGATTATTTAACAGGAAACTTACGGTTCGTGAAAATTAACGCATATGATACATTACATTAATTAAACACAGTATCTGAAAATCTAGAAATACAGATATACAGATTAAACTTAAAAGTGCCTAGTGTACGAATGTACCACTGGGTGAAAAGCAATAAATGTTCCAGTTCGAAGTATCTAGTGTGCACGTATATAATTGTGTTGGGAGCAACGCGAATTGTATTTTAAAGTGTTTCAGTTACATATAATTGCGTTGGGAGCAATGCAGTAGTAAATTATTGACACTGAAAAGATAAGCTTTTTTGATAGGTCAGCGGTAAGAATCTCCGTGTTGAATGTAGCGCAAATAATAAGAAAACGAAAGCAGCGTTTGTTTATTTGTTTTTGAATTTCGCGCAAAGCTACTCGAGGGCTATCTGCGATAGCATCCCTAATTTAGCAGTGTAAGACTAGAGGGAAGGCAGCTAGTAGTTACTACCCACCGACAATTCTTGGGCTACTCTTTTACCAACGAATAGTGGGATTGACCGTCACATTATAACGCCCTCACGTTTAGTATGATGGGGATTCTAATCCGCGACCCGGCATGTTCTGCCGTAGACGTTTCTGGTAGACTCAGATTATGAGTCTAGCATCCCAACCACCAAGCCATGCCAGGCACCATTAGCTGCTTCCAATTAATCCTGTTATAGTAATTCTTGTAAACTAAAATGCATTTTGATTTAGAATGCAAATTTGTGTATATTTGTAAGTTATTACTTAATGTGTTTAATTTGCCATTTCTCTCAAATAAGGCGAAATGATTTATTTGCTTTAAGCCTGATGGTCAGGTTGATTCTCATCCTCCGCATTGGGAGTTCTAATTCTTGTCACTGTAGTTGACTGTAGTGGTGTTATAACGCAATGGTAAATCTCACTATTTATTGGTTAAAGAGTAGCCCACAAGTTGGCATGAGGGACATTAACTAGCTGCATTCCCTTTGCTAAATTAGGGATGGCTAGCGAAGATAGCTATTAAGTAGCTGTAAGCGAAATTCAAGTGTAATGAACCAGTTAATTTGCTCTATGAGTCAATATGTGGCTCTTATGGTTGCTTCAGGCTCAGAAAAACTGGTAATGGTCAGCTTTTATAGCAGACACTGAAACACATTAAGGGCTGCAAAACTACATATTGCTGAACATACATTAGATTAATTAAGAATACAAATCTTATACCAATATTACAATCACAACTAATATAAAACTATACATGTTTAGGAAAACACTAAATATAAAGATTAGATATAACTTAAGTGTTTCGCTGAAACTTGCCTAATTTTCTACGGACTTCAACTGAACACGGAAGTCGGCTTTCAACTTTTAAACATATAAACGCCCAAACGTCTGTATTAGCTACAGTACTGGATATTTAAATGCACACTTTTTACCAATACAGAAGTCACGGACATGAGTACTTGTAACTGAATAATAAATACTTCATTAGCACGATGCATTATATACAAAAGAAAAGTGAACAACTTATATAAAGCATTAGTATATTGTATTTGACTTAAACACTTTGTTTGAAGTTAAGTACAAAGATACACAATGGATTATTTGTGATTTTCATACAACGGATATCGAAATCCGCTTTCTAGTGTTGTAAGTCCGCAAGAACACCTTTGGACTGAGGATACGCGTGATTGGTGTTGGTCGTTTTCACTATCCGTCATAAAACAAGTAGCGTCATAAAACATGACAGGAAACGAAACACAAATATGCATGTGAACATATAAATGTACTTATTCACAAAAGTGTTCTGTGTCGTGTTTCTGTTGACATGAATACTTGCTAGATGTTGGTGCTGAACAGAGCGTCTTTAAAACATCTTCATAGGAAATTTTGGTTGGTTGTTGAAGGTTAAGTACAAAACTTCAAAATGGGCTAACTGTGCTGTGCACACCACAGATATTGAAACCAGGTTTTTATTGTTCTAAGTCCTTAGAGATATCTTCATGTCACTGGAGAGGGGGTGATTTAACAGACGTTTCTTTTATAATATAATCAGTTTATCAATACATGGTTATAATATTTTGTTCGAAATACTGTGTATTATTAACCATAATTCAGCCAGTTTATCTGGTATCTGTAAAGCCTTCACAGTTTCCATATAAGAGCACATAGCTTCAATAATATTCATATCTGAATTTGTTTGCAAGTATTCTATCGACCTCTTTACCTTTCAAATATTCTCAAACAAGATTAGTTGACTTCAAGTATGTTCTTCTCTGTGACCACGAATAACTTGTTTTTGACCAATCTGAATTTGGATTCAACTGTAAAGGGCACCTTCTCCAACTTCTCTCGACCGATTGTTATGAGTCTGACACTTATTTTGTTTTCTGTGATGTTAATAAGCAGTGACTTTTAAGTAACTACACATTTAATGAGACTAGTCCGGACTAATCTGTATGTTTTACTCTTCTGAAAGGGATATACACTCGTGTACCTGCAGTTGGATTATGGGTAAAATATCTTCTGGAATTGAAAAAAAACACACACACACAAAAGACACTCATCTTTCTACTGCAAACTCTTAAATTAACAACAGTACTAAATTCATCTACCTTCTTCATAATTCAAATGTACTCTGGACCAGGCGTGGCCTAGCGCTCAATGTGTCAGAATCTGAATAAGAAAATCCATGGTTCTTGTTCCTTTGCAATAAAACTGCTCTGTGTAGTACAGAGCTGTGGGTGTGTTATAGGAGATTCGTAGTTCAGAGATAAACCCGATTTGCAGTCACTCGGTCTCCACAAAGACAAGAAATTAGTGGAAATAATGTGCAGAAGTATAATTTAAATTGAAGATAGAATATAAATACAAGTTATTATTCTTTACTTTAACAATGTCTGCGGTATTGACCGTCGAGTAGACGTGGCAAATAAGATAATCGAAACGTTAATAAACGAAGAGAGTCAAATTGTGTTTAAATAAAACAACACACTAACATCGGAGACAAATAAAGAATCAAAATGGCGGAACTTTCATAGTAACCTTTAGCTCACTGAGTGAAATGAGATGCATTTAAATTTCATAGATAAAAACTGTATATTGTATGAAATTAATGTAGGCATTCAGTTAGAGTAGCCCAGATCTCTTCCCTCTAATGTGTCAACTTAGGGACGACAAATTCAAGTAGCCTTTGAGTTGTTTCTGCGGATATCTATGGCAAACAAACCGCAAAGCGCTGATTGGAGCATGAAATTTCACCTAAATCTGTCGCCCTTACCAGCATATATTTTAATTTCTAAACATTTTGCATATGGCTTTGCTCCCCTAGAATCATACTTGCATACGTCACATGTCTATAGGGAAGAGTATGACGGTTTATTCTTTTGTAGGTATTGTCTCATTGGTTGGATGGTAAGAGATCACAGCAATAAACACACAACTGGCTTCTGCTGTAGCCATTTTGATGAAATAAAAAGTGTTCAATGCATTGTAGGACCTAACAGGTTGGTCGTTAAATGATGTTGTTGTGGTTTCTGTCATCTTTTTTAACGAAAATAGTTGTTGTTTTTTAACTGTGACCATGGTTTGTAGACATTCGTGACGTTTAAGTTAGTATATTATTAACGGTACCAAGAGTAACCACCTCCGACAGTAGGGCTGCTCATAACTGTTTGTTTGTTTTGAATTTCTGCAAAGCTGCAGAAGGTCTGTCTGCGCTAGTCATTTCTAATTTAGCAGTGTAAGAGTAGAAGGAAGGCAGCTAGTCACCACTACCCATCTTTAACTCTTGGGATACTTCTTTTACCAGAGTATAGTAGGATAGATTGATACTTTTTAACACCCCACGGCTGAAAGGGCGAGCATGTTTGGTATGACGGAGATTCGAAAACGGAACATTCAGATGAGGAGTTGAGTGGAATGCCCAAACCATCTGACCATGCCGGATACTCTTAACAAACAATAAGGATTTACAGTATCCGTTATAATACGCTCACGGTCCTAAGGAGTGAAGCACATTTCTACTGCTACAAGCTACGAACCTTGAACCATCGGATTCACAATCCAAGCACGCTCAGCTCGTTTCCGATTTAGAAAAATAAAGCATTTAAAAATACTGTTTTGGGTATTTTGATAAAACAAAAACTAATCGTAAAAATGATTGTTCCTTTGTTTGCTTTGATGAATTTTGAGCAGAGTTAAACGAGGGCTATCTTCGTTAATGTACAAAATTCTAAATTGATAAACTATAGGAAAGGCTAATGCTACACCGCACCTATTGACATCTACTGCGATTTGATTGTTACTTAAGTAACACGCTCACTAGTCTGAAATTCGAAGTTCATTTGTGTTTGTGTTTTTATTCTCTTTCTTTGTTGGCAACGGGACGTGAATTATGGATATTCAGATCTACAGTGCTCCGATAACTGGGCACGTGCTAATCCTTATCAATTGATAAATGTGGTAGCGACTAGACCATGTTAAGTCATCTTATTTCAGCAATGCCTTCCTGAAAGCCAGCAGTAAGCTTACAAAATCCATTCCTCGGTTAGATTTCCTACGGCGAACAGAGCGCAAGCGATCTTTGTAGCATTCTGTTAAAACGAACAGTGGCCAACGTAAAAAATTGGCTGTGCCTAGTTCGTTAGTAGGCCCGGCATGGCCAAGCGTGTTACGGCGTTTGACTCGTACTCCGAGGGTCACGAGTTCGAATCTTCGCACCAAACATGCCCACCCTTTCAGCCATGAGGGCGTTATAATGTTACAGTCAATCCCACTATTCTTTAGTAAAAGAGTAGCCCAAGAGTTGGCGGTGGGTGGTGATGACTAGCTGCCTTCCCTCTAGTCTTACACTGCTAAATTAGGGACGGCTAGCGCAGATAGCCCTCGTGTAGTTTTGCGCGAAATTCAAGAAACAAACTTTGTTACTGAAAACAAGTAATGAATGTGAGATCGTACAACACAATCAATTAAACCTGGGTTAATTAATTGCTTAATTTTACCTTTTATGAACTGATGCAAATGTTAAATGAAAAGAAAATTTGGACGAAACACACATTAGGAATAGTAAATGGATAGACGTGTGCAGTATTTTGTTCTTTTATAATGAGGGTAGGGACAATAGTTCTTAAAATAAAAAAAAACATATTATAGTCTTAACCTATATATAATATACATTGTTTTCACGTCGACTGGACAGTTCGGAAGCTATAGATTTATAGATTATTTAGATGTCTGAAAACGTTCAGTGACATAGCGATATGTATGTGGACTTACAATGCTAGAAACCGGGTTTCGATACTCGTGGTAGACAGAGCACAGATAGCCTCTTATGTTGCTTTGTCCTTAACTTCAAACAGACAGTCAACTGATGATTGTGATGAAAAACAGGTAATAAATTTCTCTATCAAACACTCAACAACTTTCTGAGAAAAACGTATAAAACATGTTTCTCTATTGTATAACAAAGACTTTCCGTAAAAAAGTAGTTAATAGTATATCACATGCATAGACAAAACACTTAATGAAATCATCAAGGAATAAAAAAGGTAAATACTTCTTTCTTATTTAGCCAAAACCTACAAAATGTTGTCAAAATAACATATATATCATGCTGTTTAAGTCCATCACAAAGCTGTTAAAAAGATTATACGGAATAGTTATCCCTGTTATGTAGTCAAATCTTTCCGTGATTCTGTCAAAACAGAAAAGAAGTGATGTGATAAATGTAAGTCTCTCACATAATCTAAACGTTTCATAATGATAACGAATTACAAATAACAAAAGAAAATCAAATTCTATCACATACATAGTGAAAATATGTTCAGAACGTAATCTACGGAAAATCTAAAACTTATTTATTCTTAATACTTTTAAAATCACGTGTTTTATCTAAATGAAACAGACGTAACTTTACGATATTTTAATGCTGTGGATATAATGATACCAATGATGTTGAAGATGTTTTAATGTTGAGGCTGTAATACTGGGATAACTTTAACATGTTTTAATGTCGTGGCTGTAATACTGGGATAACTTTAACATGTTTTAATGTCGTGGCTGTAATACTGGGATAACTTTGAGATGTTTTAATGTCGTGGCTGTAATACTGGGGTAACTTTATCATGTTTTAATGACGTAGCTGTAATACTGCGGTAACTTTATCATGTTTTAATGTCGTGGCTGTAATACTGGGGTAACTTTAACATGTTTTAATGTCGTGGCTGTAATACTGAGATAACTTTGAGATGTTTTAATGTCGTGGCTGTAATCCTGGGGTAACTTTAACATGTTTTAATGTCGTGGCTGTAATGCTGGGGTAACTTTAACATGTTTTAGCGCCGTGGCTGTAATACTGGGGTAACTTTAACATGTTTTAATGTCGTGGCTGTAATACTGGGATAACTCTAACATGTTTTGATGTCGTGGTTGTAATACTGGGGTAACTTTAACACGTTTTAATGTCGTGGCTGTAATACTGGGGTAACTTTAACATGTTTTAATGTCGTGGCTGTAATACTGGGGTAACTTTAACACGTTTTAATGACGTAGCTGTAATACTGTGGTAACTTTAACATGTTTTAATGTCGTGGCTGTAATACTGGGGTAACTTTAACATGTTTTAATGTCGTGGCTGTAATACTGGGGTAACTTTAACATGTTTTAATGTCGTGGCTGTAATACTGGGGTAACTTTAACATGTTTTAGCATTGTGGCTATGATGCTGACGTAGCTTTAAGATGGTTTAATGGTCTAACATCAAATGGCATTCCGCTCACTTATTAATTTCCTGTTGCAACAAATATTTTTAAAAACTCCCTACGTCCGGGAAGATATTATTAGGGAAAACAAAAAGTACATAAAACCAAAAGATATGATTCGACAGGCATCACTGATCACAAGAGCAAGCCAGGAAGAATACCTAGGATAAAAAGGTCAGTTATTAAGAATCTTGAGCTTACTTAGAGAGAGACATGACTTGGAAACAAGTAGTGTTAAATTATTCCTTCCACTGTGTGATAAAAACTGGATCAAGACGAGCTGAAATGGCGCAGAAAGTAAACTTTTGTTCCGTAAAGATAGCAAAGTTCCGTAAAGTTTATAAAGCTTATCATCCTTAGAAAATCATGTGTAGGTTTGTCCCACTCACAAGAAGTTTATAAAGCTTATCATCCTTAGAAAATCATGTGTAGGTTTGTCTCACTCACAAGAAGTTTATAAAGCTTATCATCCTTAGAAAATCATGTGTAGGTTTGTCCCACTCACAAGAAGTTTATAAAGCTTATCATCCTTAGAAAATCATGTGTAGGTTTTACCCCACTCACAAGAAGTTTATAAAGCTTATCATCCTTAGAAAATCATGTGTAGGTTTTACCCCACTCACAAGAAGTTTATAAAGCTTATCATCCTTAGAAAATCATGTGTAGGTTTGTCCCACTCACAAGAAGTTTATAAAGCTTATCATCCTTAGAAAATCATGTGTAGGTTTGTCTCACTCACAAGAAGTTTATAAAGCTTATCATCCTTAGAAAATCATGTGTAGGTTTGTCCCACTCACAAGAAGTTTATAAAGCTTATCATCCTTAGAAAATCATGTGTAGGTTTGTCTCACTCACAAGAAGTTTATAAAGCTTATCATCCTTAGAAAATCATGTGTAGGTTTGTCCCACTCACAAGAAGTTTATAAAACATATTGCACTTATAAAACCACGTGTAGATTTCGTCTAGCTTGCAAGATGTTTATAAAACCTGTCGTACTTAAACACTAAAATGTAACAGGTTCCTAGCTTGCCTCTGTTTTATCACTTCGTTGTTTATTGGTCTTCAGTTCGATTAATTTTTTGTTTTTGAATTTTGCGCAAAGCTACACGAGGGCTATCTGTGCTAGCCTTCTCTAATTTATCAGTGTAAGATTAGCGGGAAGACAGCTAGTCATTACCACTCGCCACCAACTTTTGGGCTACTCTTTTGTTAACGAATAGTGTGACTAATCGTCACATTCACATTATAACGCCCTTACGACTTAAGGGCGGACATGTTCGATGTCACTGTGATTCGAACCCAGGACCATCAGATTACGTATCGAGTTCCCTAACCACCAGGCCTCAAGTTGGTTAATAGTTACTTCCTAACAGATCTAAGAAATAGTTAGATGATTATACAATCACGAAACTTGAATAAACATTTGCCTTGTAATTAGATGCTATTTGGCTTGTTTTTATTCTCTGTCTCGAGTAATAAATCTGCTGCTGTCCCCAGACACGAGACCAAGATTGAATCCTGGGATTTTTATATGCAAGTTAAGAGAGTTTTTCTCTCAATTTGACTGTCTCTGTTAGACTTTAACTCACATACGTCAGTGTTTTAAAGAGGTATTTTCTGGTTTTATTAACTTTTATTATTGACTAACTGGGTGTTTTATTAGTTAGGCGGGTGCTTCATTTAGCTTTCATTTTTCCTGTGAGCTTTATATATCATCACTTTAAGGTATTGTTCTAAATTAGGGTAGAATACGATTAATTAACTCTTAGAAGTTAGTTATACGAAAATGTCACTAGTGAATTACGAGACGTTGTTGATTGTACAGGTCACTAACCATGACAATGATCGTCAAAACTTTTCTGTAATAACGTAATTTTTAATGTCGTGGCTGTAATACTGGGATAACTTTGAGATGTTTTAATGTCGTGGCTGTAATACTGGGGTAACTTTATCATGTTTTAATGACGTAGCTGTAATACTGCGGTAACTTTATCATGTTTTAATGTCGTGGCTGTAATACTGGGGTAACTTTAACATGTTTTAATGTCGTGGCTGTAATACTGAGATAACTTTGAGATGTTTTAATGTCGTGGCTGTAATCCTGGGGTAACTTTAACATGTTTTAATGTCGTGGCTGTAATGCTGGGGTAACTTTAACATGTTTTAGCGCCGTGGCTGTAATACTGGGGTAACTTTAACATGTTTTAATGTCGTGGCTGTAATACTGGGATAACTCTAACATGTTTTGATGTCGTGGTTGTAATACTGGGGTAACTTTAACACGTTTTAATGTCGTGGCTGTAATACTGGGGTAACTTTAACATGTTTTAATGTCGTGGCTGTAATACTGGGGTAACTTTAACACGTTTTAATGACGTAGCTGTAATACTGTGGTAACTTTAACATGTTTTAATGTCGTGGCTGTAATACTGGGGTAACTTTAACATGTTTTAATGTCGTGGCTGTAATACTGGGGTAACTTTAACATGTTTTAATGTCGTGGCTGTAATACTGGGGTAACTTTAACATGTTTTAGCATTGTGGCTATGATGCTGACGTAGCTTTAAGATGGTTTAATGGTCTAACATCAAATGGCATTCCGCTCACTTATTAATTTCCTGTTGCAACAAATATTTTTAAAAACTCCCTACGTCCGGGAAGATATTATTAGGGAAAACAAAAAGTACATAAAACCAAAAGATATGATTCGACAGGCATCACTGATCACAAGAGCAAGCCAGGAAGAATACCTAGGATAAAAGGTCAGTTATTAAGAATCTTGAGCTTACTTAGAGAGAGACATGACTTGGAAACAAGTAGTGTTAAATTATTCCTTCCACTGTGTGATAAAAACTGGATCAAGACGAGCTGAAATGGCGCAGAAAGTAAACTTTTGTTCCGTAAAGATAGCAAACAGAGCTTAAGCTTGCAAAGTGCTGAAAAACTGGACATCTTATCTATATGTAGAGTAGAGTATATTTGTGTCTGATGATTCGAGGTTTGACGTTCTTGAAACCAACAGACACCAGTAAGATTGTAGCTGGTGTTGTGAGAGATTAAATGAAAATTGTCTGAGGTTTTCGATTAAGAGTGAATTAACTGATGAAATGTAATTTTACTGACAGAGTCCTGGGTTTTGGTCGATATCGGCAAACATCCGTTCTACAATGCTGTCCCTCTTGGACTTCGTTTAGTACCAAAAACGTATTTTTTAGCATTGCGCTAACTTCGAATAAACATTTAACCGCAGTAAAACGGTATCTTAATGCAATGAAAACATAAATAATTCTTTTATATTTTTCGTGCGTTCTCTTCCACTACAGACATCGATACTGTTGGTCGGAAGGGGAGGATATTAATGGAGAAAAAATGGGGGCAGCCGAAATGAAAGACGACGGTAGGTCAAGACCTACTGAGCAGCTTAAAAACCCCGAAGAAAGCATTCCTCAACGACTTCAGGCACTGACTTTAGCTCAGAGCTGTCGCATAAAATACCAAGGAACGAAACTCCAAATTTTCTTTATGTGACTTCATTTTGCGTTCAAACGTTCTAGAATACGTACGCTAAAATGAACTTTACATGTTTTCAGTTCAATTTCGTGTCGTTCATAGAGCATTTTCTAGATTATGAGCAGTAATTTACCTCTCTCATAGAGTCAAAAAGGAAAATAAATGTATCCATCCCTAAAAACTATAAAAATGTTCCATACTTTCCTGAACATAAAAAGTAAATAATCTAATAACGTTCTCTTGTATGACGAAAAGATCTCATAATGCTGTCATAAGATAAAATAAGTGAAACGGTAAATATCCTTCTCATATAGTAAAAAACAATTCTGTCAGTATTGAAAATATGTTCGGTAGTTCGTCTATCGTCCCCCAGTGGCTCAGCGGTATGTCTGCGGACTTCCATCGCTAAAAACCGGGTTTCGATACCCGTGGTGGGCAGAGCACAGGTAGCTCATTGTGTAGATTTGTGCTTAATTCAAAACAATAACATTTTTTAGATATAGTGAAATCCTTCAACAATAATCTAAAATTACGAAAAACAACAAGAAACCAAGCAGTGAATATCTAAGTTTTTTTCGTATTGTCAAAGTCTTCCAAAATATTTTGCAAAATGAGCCAAAGAAATGAAATGATAAATGAATAAATATTAGAAACAATGCCTAATCTTTTCAAAGTATGATTTTTTAAAGAAGAAGTAGGTTAAATAATAAATATTAAAACTTGAAATAATGTTATAAATTTTGGCAGAAAAATTAATTCGTTAAATATCTCTCTCTTATAAAGAAAATCTTCCAAATTGTTTACGAAATAGAAGAAAAGTACTAAACATTTCATTGGTAGTAAGGTCTTTGAAATTTTCAAAGTAAAAACAAGCATAACAATAAATATTTTTCTCGTGGTATTAAACTCTTATAACATTTTGTCAATTTTTTGAAATATAAATGGCAAATATGGCTCGCTTAATGACTAAAGGTTACATAGTGTTGTCATTAATTAGAAATGTAAAAAAAAAATAAATGTTTCTTTCAAACGATCAAAACCTTCAAGACACATTGAGGAAATTAGTCTGAATTCAGAAAATGGTTTAAAAGTTTCAAAAATACCAGTTTAAGATTTAAAAGTGTTTGTCTTTTTTTTTAATTGACCGTTTAATTAAAATTATAAATTATTCCTGAGTTGTTTTTTTTACATCAACTACAAGAATTCTTTGTAGATGATTTTGGAAAATTAATTAAAAACTTCGTAAAAGAATTATAAAAAAGACGAGAAACAGTGATGTTGTCGTTATTTTTGTGAGGAAACTCATTAACAATAAATGTGTTGTTTGTTGTATTACTGAAAATGATTGTTTGTTTTTGGAATTTCGCGCAAAGCTACTCGAGGGCTATCTGCGCTAGCCTTCCCTAATTTAGTAGTGTAAGACAAGAGGGAAGGCAGCTAGTCATCACCACCCATCGCCAACTCTTGGGCTACTCTTTTACCAACGAATAGTGGTATTGACCGTCACATTATAAAGCCCCCAAAGCTGAAATGGCGAGCATGTTTTGTGTGACAAGGATTCGAACCTGCGATTAGGATTACGAGTCGAGTGCCTTAACTACCTAGCTATGCCGGATCATTGATTTAGAAAGACGCCATATTGAGCTGTCTTTTGTGTCCACCGCATGGGATCGAACCCTGATTTTAACGTTGTAAGCCTGTGAACTTTCATATATCTCACCGGTTAACGTGTCTTTTGTATATTTAGGTGCGAAAGTTTCTAAGGAAATATATGGTAGTTTTGAGCGAAATTCAAAACAAACCAAACAAATCTAAAATAAAGGCACAAAACCTATCTAACTCTATACTTTAGGTAATTTTGACCGTTTTGAAGGTCTGCAGGCTACATCAATCCTTATGACAGGAAATGTAATTGCAATAATTTACATAAGCAACAAATCCACCAATCAACTATTTCATCATTTGTAATAAGACTCAACCATATATAGGTTTGTTTTGTTATGAATTTATGAGGGTTATCTGTGCTATCTGTCCCTATTTTAGCAGTGAAATAATAGGAAGAAGGCATCTAACCCTCACCACCCACTGCCAACTCTTGGGCTATTATTTTACCAACAAATAGTGGGATTAACGGTCACATTATAACGCCCCCACGGCTGCAAGGACTAACATGTTTGGTGTGATGGGAATTCGAGACCGTGACCCTCGGATTACGAGTCGAGCACCTTAACCATCTAGCAATGCCAATATGTTTCAACGTGGAATCTCACTAAGACGCTACTTTTGTATCTACGTATCTAACAAGCTTGGCTAATAAAGATAAGCATACACTCTTCAAGTCAGCTATTTTCGCGTAGTGTCAAACGTTCCTTATTCCATACAAATGACGTATTTTAAGCAAACATATTAGTTCTAAGTATATAGATAGATATATATCCCAAAGACGTTCCTGACTTTAATTAATTAATCTTGTCGGGAGAGTTCTTTAATTATTCGTCTACATAGCCGTAGGAAGTTACACCAGAAAACCACACAAGATTAATTATTTATAATGCAAACACGAAATTGATATGTATTGTTTAAAAGTGTAGTAATTCAGGTTTCTCAATTTTTGCTGTTTGCTTGTGTTTTTTTTTCTAGTATGTTCCACTCTTTATCATTGTCAGTTCATCACTCCTTTCTCACTTTTAATTTTTCAACTGAAAAAAAACAACTATATTTAAGAACAAAATGGTGACCGAACTGAGAGTGTTGGATATGATTCTCTGTAGATCAGGTGTTCGTGTCTCGTTCCTAAAAATGAAGAAATAATTGATTATTCGCAATATGGTGTCTTTATAACGAAAACACGCTGTTTCGGTTATTTGTTTCCTTATTTGTAAGCAAAAAAACCCAAAACAAACTGTACAATGGGGTATCTGTGTTCTGCTCGCGAAGAGTATCGAAACCAGATTTTATGCGTTATTAGCTCTTTGACTTACCGCTGAGCCAGTGGATGCTGTATTATATGTTTACAATATTCCTTATTCATTTAGCAAATGAAACCAGTGTTCTCACGTTAGCATACATAGCAATATAAATTGCATTACTTTATACTTTCTGATACTGCTGTTATTATAGTTTATTATACGCTTACAGACGAAAGTCGTATATGAACAAATTGTGTGGTTAGTGAGAGCTCTGAGTGAACTTATGGCGGGAGTTTTTATGTTGTTGTTTTTCTATATTCTCAAACAATTCCAAAAACCTAGATTTTCAAACCAGTTGCAAGTTGTAGGCGTATTTAGATAATACAATTTCTGATTAATTAATTTAGTCTCAAAATAAAAAAAGTGTAATTTTAAAGCCTATCGTATTTAGAGAAACACGTATAGATTTTGTCCGACTCACAAGAAGTTTATAAAACCAGTCATCCTTAAAAAATAATGTATAGGAGTTTTCCCACTCACAAAAAGTTTAGAAAAACTATTGTACTAAGAAAATCATGTGTAGGTTTTACCCCACTCACAAGAAGTTTATAAAGCTTATCATCCTTAGAAAATCATGTGTAGGTTTGTCCCACTCACAAGAAGTTTATAAAGCTTATCATCCTTAGAAAATCATGTGTAGGTTTGTCCCACTCACAAGAAGTTTATAAAGCTTATCATCCTTAGAAAATCATGTGTAGGTTTGTCTCACTCACAAGAAGTTTATAAAGCTTATCATCCTTAGAAAATCATGTGTAGGTTTGTCCCACTCACAAGAAGTTTATAAAGCTTATCATCCTTAGAAAATCATGTGTAGGTTTGTCTCACTCACAAGAAGTTTATAAAGCTTATCATCCTTAGAAAATCATGTGTAGGTTTGTCCCACTCACAAGAAGTTTATAAAGCTTATCATCCTTAGAAAATCATGTGTAGGTTTGTCCCACTCACAAGAAGTTTATAAAGCTTATCATCCTTAGAAAATCATGTGTAGGTTTGTCCCACTCACAAGAAGTTTATAAAGCTTATCATCCTTAGAAAATCATGTGTAGGTTTGTCCCACTCACAAGAAGTTTATAAAGCTTATCATCCTTAGAAAATCATGTGTAGGTTTGTCCCACTCACAAGAAGTTTATAAAGCTTATCATCCTTAGAAAATCATGTGTAGGTTTTACCCCACTCACAAGAAGTTTATAAAGCTTATCATCCTTAGAAAATCATGTGTAGGTTTGTCCCACTCACAAGAAGTTTATAAAGCTTATCATCCTTAGAAAATCATGTGTAGGTTTTACCCCACTCACAAGAAGTTTATAAAGCTTATCATCCTTAGAAAATCATGTGTAGGTTTGTCCCACTCACAAGAAGTTTATAAAGCTTATCATCCTTAGAAAATCATGTGTAGGTTTGTCTCACTCACAAGAAGTTTATAAAGCTTATCATCCTTAGAAAATCATGTGTAGGTTTGTCCCACTCACAAGAAGTTTATAAAGCTTATCATCCTTAGAAAATCATGTGTAGGTTTTACCCCACTCACAAGAAGTTTATAAAGCTTATCATCCTTAGAAAATCATGTGTAGGTTTTACCCCACTCACAAGAAGTTTATAAAGCTTATCATCCTTAGAAAATCATGTGTAGGTTTTACCCCACTCACAAGAAGTTTATAAAGCTTATCATCCTTAGAAAATCATGTGTAGGTTTTACCCCACTCACAAGAAGTTTATAAAGCTTATCATCCTTAGAAAATCATGTGTAGGTTTGTCCCACTCACAAGAAGTTTATAAAGCTTATCATCCTTAGAAAATCATGTGTAGGTTTGTCTCACTCACAAGAAGTTTATAAAGCTTATCATCCTTAGAAAATCATGTGTAGGTTTGTCCCACTCACAAGAAGTTTATAAAGCTTATCATCCTTAGAAAATCATGTGTAGGTTTTACCCCACTCACAAGAAGTTTATAAAGCTTATCATCCTTAGAAAATCATGTGTAGGTTTTACCCCACTCACAAGAAGTTTATAAAGCTTATCATCCTTAGAAAATCATGTGTAGGTTTGTCCCACTCACAAGAAGTTTATAAAGCTTATCATCCTTAGAAAATCATGTGTAGGTTTGTCTCACTCACAAGAAGTTTATAAAGCTTATCATCCTTAGAAAATCATGTGTAGGTTTGTCCCACTCACAAGAAGTTTATAAAGCTTATCATCCTTAGAAAATCATGTGTAGGTTTGTCTCACTCACAAGAAGTTTATAAAGCTTATCATCCTTAGAAAATCATGTGTAGGTTTGTCCCACTCACAAGAAGTTTATAAAACATATTGCACTTATAAAACCACGTGTAGATTTCGTCTAGCTTGCAAGATGTTTATAAAACCTGTCGTACTTAAACACTAAAATGTAACAGGTTCCTAGCTTGCCTCTGTTTTTATCACTTCGTTGTTTATTGGTCTTCAGTTCGATTAATTTTTTGTTTTTGAATTTTGCGCAAAGCTACACGAGGGCTATCTGTGCTAGCCTTCTCTAATTTATCAGTGTAAGATTAGCGGGAAGACAGCTAGTCATTACCACTCGCCACCAACTTTTGGGCTACTCTTTTGTTAACGAATAGTGTGACTAATCGTCACATTCACATTATAACGCCCTTACGACTTAAAGGGCGGACATGTTCGATGTCACTGTGATTCGAACCCAGGACCATCAGATTACGTATCGAGTTCCCTAACCACCAGGCCTCAAGTTGGTTAATAGTTACTTCCTAACAGATCTAAGAAATAGTTAGATGATTATACAATCACGAAACTTGAATAAACATTTGCCTTGTAATTAGATGCTATTTGGCTTGTTTTTATTCTCTGTCTCGAGTAATAAATCTGCTGCTGTCCCCAGACACGAGACCAAGATTGAATCCTGGGATTTTTATATGCAAGTTAAGAGAGTTTTTCTCTCAATTTGACTGTCTCTGTTAGACTTTAACTCACATACGTCAGTGTTTTAAAGAGGTATTTTCTGGTTTTATTAACTTTTATTATTGACTAACTGGGTGTTTTATTAGTTAGGCGGGTGCTTCATTTAGCTTTCATTTTTCCTGTGAGCTTTATATATCATCACTTTAAGGTATTGTTCTAAATTAGGGTAGAATACGATTAATTAACTCTTAGAAGTTAGTTATACGAAAATGTCACTAGTGAATTACGAGACGTTGTTGATTGTACAGGTCACTAACCATGACAATGATCGTCAAAACTTTTCTGTAATAACGTAATTTTTAAATGCGCATCTTGCATTCCTATACTTCAACCCCATAACGTGATATACGATTTTGTTTGTCCCTTCTATAGAAAAGCCTTCGTAAAAGATCACGTCTGAAATCTAACGAACTGAACTTGTTGCACATCTGCAAGCACTTTCTATAATCCAGTTTGAAAGATTAAAGACAGCGGTTAGTGATGTTAAGGCTTAACATCCTAAGCAAACACTTCACGGTCGACATTTGAAATAGAAGTTGAAATATGTAATCAGTCAGCAAGTCAATTTCTACTTCTATTTGTGGCCTTTGTAGATTAGTGACATGCTTGACAACGTTTCACAAACACACACACAAAGTTAAATATCACATTTACAAGATACTTTTTGTTTACCCTAACTGAACGTATTTTGCACCGAATCGTCACGACAGTGAAGCAATTATGGCATCAATGTAAACGCAGCGTAGGACGGTCATTTCGTTCAATTGTTTTTCGGTAAAGAACCTATGCTAATAACGAAGAAATCACCATGACCATCGCTTCTTGTAGTTCTGACCAAACAGATTAATATCTCCAAGTTAAATCTAAACGTGCTTTAAACAAGTCCAGTTGTGATTTTTTTGTGTTGAAAACAAAGTTGGGAGCCACTCGAATTGGTAGTGAAAGGTACTTTGTTACAAATTAGAACAAATAGTTGTCGAAACTTATAATTTTCTTCCACTATATCAAGTTTTCATCAAACTCGTCTTCACATTTCTGATCCATACATTGTATATCTATTGATCACCAAAACCGTTTCGGATCAATATCTTGTAGATTTATCCATGTATTCCAGCAGTTTCTGATCAATATGTTGTAATTTGATTGATGTAATTCAACAGTTTCTGATTAATGTGTTCTACGTTTATTAATTTATTCCAGCAGATTCTGAACAATGTGTTGTAATTTTATTAACGTCTTCCAACAGTTTCTGATCAATATATTGTAATTTTATTAATGTCTTCCAACAGTGCGTTGTAATTTTGTTTACCAGCTCTTTCTGACCAGTATGTTGTAATTTTGTCTTCCAACAGTTTATGATCAACGTGTTGTAATTTTATTAAAATCTTCCAACAGTTCCTGACTAATATGTAACAATTTTATTAATGTCTTCCAGCAGTTTCTGATCAATGTGTTGTAATTTGATTGATGTAATTCAACAGTTTCTGATTAATGTGTTCTACGTTTATTAATTTATTCCAGCAGATTCTGAACAATGTGTTGTAATTTTATTAACGTCTTCCAACAGTTTCTGATCAATATATTGTAATTTTATTAATGTCTTCCAACAGTGCGTTGTAATTTTGTTTACCAGCTCTTTCTGACCAATATGTTGTAATTTTGTCTTCCAACAGTTTATGATCAACGTGTTGTAATTTTATTAAAATCTTCCAACAGTTCCTGACTAATATGTAACAATTTTATTAATGTCTTCCAGCAATTTCTGACTAATGTGTTGTAATTTTACTAAAATGTTCCAAGCCGATTCTGACAAGTGTGATATGAAACTATTAGAGTCAACAGATAACACTTAATTTGAACTTTGTTCGACACTTTTTATTTCACACATGAATAGGTACAACCGTGATATGACTTAATAGCTTTTCCAGTAGTGTCCTCGCTGATTGCTTTTAAATAACAAGAAATTGAGGCAAAATAAATGTGTCTAAAACTTTCTTGGTATTTTTCACATTTAAATTTAAAGTATAATTCTTTTAATAATCGACCGCTAGAGAATAAGTAATTTGATATTATTAACCACAATCTTACTAATGTGTACAACTAAAGTCTTAAAAATATTTAAAACGAGGCGTTGTGAAGAAAAGCATGTTAAAACGTAAGCGACGAATCTTAGCAACGTTCTATTTTTATTGGTTTATGGTTTTTAATTCAGACTACTTTAGATCAATAATTTCCAGGAAGTTTTCCTTAAACACGCAAGAATTTTATTCATTCTGGACACGAACTTTGGAGATATATTTTGTGTAGGAGGAATTAATGTAAAAAGTTGCCAAAATTTCTTCCAAACCAACAACACTGAAATACTTTGTTTAACAAAAGGCACATTATTGTGAGTTTGAAGTATTATTGAAACAATCTTTAGTAACGACATTGCTTATTGGTTACCATACTCTAATTACAAGGAATACGGTAGAATATGTTATACCTGCCTTAAGGACAACTAGAAAATGTAGATGATCAAAGCTTTTCCAAGTCCAATTAGGCCATTAAGCTATCTATGTTATAATTTCGCAAAAATTTATTACTGTTATAGAAAGAAAGAAAAAAAGAGAATTATAAATATCAGTCTATTCTAGACAGACAAATGTCTAACTTAGTAAATGTTACAATGGTCTAGTAATCCTCTGAATTTAGAGTCAGTTCAATTTATTTTAGTTCAAAACCATTTTTATAAATTGCAAATTTAGTAATAAAAAAGTAATGAAAGTGACATGCGATTTAGGCCCGGCATAGCCAGGTGGTTAAGGCACTCGACTCGTAACCTGAGGGTCACGGGTTCGAATCCCCGTCGCACCAAACATGCTCGCACTCTCAGCCGTGGGAGCGTTATAACATGACGGTCAATCCCCTTATTCGTTGGTAAAAGAGTAGCCCAAGAGTTGGCGGTGGGTGGTGATGACTAGCTGCCTTCCCTCTAGTCTTACACTGCTAAATTAGGGACATCTAATGAAGATAGCCCTCGTGTAGCTTTGCGCGAAATTCAAAAAAGGGACTCGTGGTTTATTTTGAAACATCTGTAAATATCAACAGCCATCATTTAATGATTTTTTAATGTTAAAACACAAGTATTTTATGCTAATGAGAAAACAAAACAAGGCAGAAGTGTACTAACCTGTCTAAACCGATGACTGTTAACGTATAAACGCTGACAATGACTGAACAATGTTGCATGAACATCACGATTGGACAAAAGAAAGGCTCGAAGATCCAGCGCCCGAGCATGAAGTCCGTGTAAGTGAACGGGATAGAAAAAGTTGCCATAGTAATGTCAGAAGCAGCTAAGTTGATGAGAAACACCCGGAGATCTCGAGAAGATTTTTTGCCGAAGATCAAGACGAGAATAACCGTTAAGTTTCCGCTTAACGCCAGCACTGCCGTTAAGGAGTATAGAATGATAAGAAATAACTGTAAATCAGGTCCCAAAGCTTCAAGTTCCCGAATAACATTGGAAATGTTTGTAGCATTTACATAGTTACTGGGATCCATTTCGAACGTTTTCAGAAGAATGTTCAGAAAGTCATTAAAACAGATTTTGGAAGTCACTACTGCCTGTAGGACGATCAGAAACAACACATTACTGATGTGTCTCTTCGTCTCATAAATATGACATTTCGCTTCACCCTAACTGTTCTGTTTCCTGTGGTACACTAGATAGTTGATCTTCATTCTCGCCAACAACTAAGCGGTCCCCAACTTTCAAGCTACCCTGCAATAATATTGTCGTAGATTTGTTCATGCTGCGCGCGCAGGCTAAACACCTAACTGTCAGGACGTTGTTTTCGGTGCGAATTAAACCGACATTTCTGCCACATAACTGACGACTTCTGCCTTACAACGATACATTTTACGGAATGAAGTTATACGAACGTTCTCTCTGCGTTACAATACTACGAATAATACTGCAAAACGAAAGTTAGTGTATTTTAATTTCCTAGAAATATTATTTAGACTCGAACACAGTAACAACAAGTTAACTACAAAATATCTCAAAACATATTCAGAAATGATTTTAAAATAATTGTGTTAAATATCAAAGTGGATCATTTTTTTCCCCTTAAATCATTTTTCGTGTTTTAAACGTTTCACATTTGTACAAGTGTTTCAATCTATGTGTAACAGTATAAAATCTAATACATAATGGAGAATAAATCATACTTATTTTTGCTTTATCTGTTCCCCGCTAAAATCCGGGATTTGATTCCCGGCTGTATATCCAACAAATAACCCAACGTGACTTTGTTCTAAGACAAACAATCTGAATATCTCTTATCAAAATTGGCCTGGCATGGCCAAGCGCGTTAAGGCGTGCACTTCGTAATCTGAGGGTCGCGGGTTCGCGCTCGAGTCGCGCCAAAACATGCTCGCCCTCTCAGCCGTGGGGGCGTTATAATGTGACGGAGTCGCGCCAAAACATGCTCGCCCTCTCAGCCGTGGGGGCGTTATAATGTGACGGTCAATCCCACTATTCGTTGGTAAAAGAGTAGCCCAAGAGTTGGCGGTGGGTGGTGATGACTAGCTGCCTTCCCTCTAGTCTTACACTGCTAAATTAGGGACGGCTAGCACAGATAGCCCTCGAGTAGCTTTGTGCGAAATTCCAAAACAAACTTATCAAAATTTGTAGTTTTTTTGTTTTTTTTGTTTACAAAAGTGAGATTAGTTTTCATAACAGATATAACATTTCGATCACTGGTACGATCATTATCGAGATTGTAAGTTTTGTAATCTAAACGTTACACCTGTTCTAAAAATTAATCTTACTTTCTATAAAAAGCTGTAAATTGTAATAAAATATATTTTATCAGTAGGTGAACTCAAAACGAATCTGAATATCCGGTCCCAACTGATGAAAAAGTCTAGTCTAGTTAAGACACACGTCAAGGATGATGTTCCTCAGATTTTCCATCACAGAGTTTTTCTTGTTACAATGCAGAACCGTCATTTTATTACACGTTTCTCATTACAACATATTAACAAGTTTCTTTGTTGTTTTTCGCTACCTATATCTTTGTTCTCAACGCAGGACCATACTTTCGTGTTAACTATATTTCTATATACATTGTAGAACTGTTTGCTTGTATCTTTTGAATTAAGCACAAAGCTACACTATGGGCTATTTGCGCTCTGCTCGCCACGGGTATCGAACCCCGTTTATCTAGCGTTGTAAGTTCTCAGACATACCACTGTGCCACTAGACTGGGGGAGAGGGCGTTGTAGAACTGTGTTTTTATATTACCTATACCAGCCAATCATTCGTGGCATTTGTTTTCACTTGGTGCGCCAGAAATTGATAAGGATGACAATTTATGGTGGCCATGAGCGATAAGCAGCCTAGTATAGTAATATCTGTTGATTTTTTTTTCCAAAAGACAAAAACATGTCAAATACTCCGTAAATGTCGAAGCTGTGTGAGAACTTTTCACCTTTGTTTTGCTCCACTACATGCCGCAAATTCAGTTTCTTATTTTTTTTTTCTGTACATTCGAATGGAGAAAAATAAAATTCTCCGTGACGGGAAGCCGAGGCGAAACGGAAAGATCGTGATCCCTATTGAAAATTTACATGCGCTCAGGATAAACATTTCGTGAAATTGGAGGTTGCATATTGCGTAATAAAAAAGATTTTCCAGTATTATACAAATAAACAAGAATTTCATTATTGTATGATATCTGGTTACAATGTTACTTATATTTTTGGCAACAGTTGTAAGACTAAAATTTATGCTACCTGTATTTCAAGATACAATATAATATCGTTTTTTTTCCCTTTGTTTCCAGGCCCGACAGGGCCAGTTCGTTAAGGCACTGTACCCCTAGTCCGAGGGTTGCAGGTTTGAATCCCCGTCACACCAAACATGCTCATTCTTTCAGCCGTGTGGGCGTTATAATGTGACCGTCAATCCCACTATTCGTTGGTAAAAGAACATCCCAAGGTTTGGCGATGGGTAATTATGACTAGTTGTCTTCCTTCTAGTCTTACACTGCTAAATTAAGGACGGCTAGCGCAGATAGCCCTTGAGTAGCTTTGCGCGAAATTCAAAAATAAACAAACATTTACAATTGAAATACCAACAGATTAATGGAAAACTAGTCCCCAATATAATTTTTAAAAAACCACGACTATGAAAATTAAAATTCTACTGCGAGGGGACAAAGGGTATATTAAAACCCCTGACCACACCAGCGAAGGAAAGTAGACCTTCCTTTAAAAACTAAATTTCTGCCACGACATTTTTGGTTTTATTATTATTATTATTATAAGAATGGTAGAGGTTCTTATACAGTGCTGCTTTCATTGGTCGCCATATTTGTGTTGGTTTTGAGGACAAGGCCTGGCTTTATCAAGCTGTCTATAATATAGCAGTAGTAGGAACACAAATAACTCATCTAGTGTGTGACCACTTTGGAGCTGACATACGGCTTATGTGACACTTGAAATTCATTTCAGTCTCTCAAAAAACTTGGAGTGTTGTTGTTCGTTGTGATGGTGCAGACATTGTAGCGATCATCTTGGCCCATGTGTCAAAGTTTTTTTTCTGAAAGCTTGGCTTGATGTTAGAAAGAACTCAAACAATACAAACCAGTACATCGATGTACGTGTAACAGTTCGTCATAAAAGTTCTACACCTTTATGTGGTCAGACTACGCAGCAGACATAGGAGGATTACAAATCCTTCATCTGTTGGTTCAACAGGACAGATAATTATTTGTTTGTCCTATGTGTGGAAAACAAATTTTGTAGTTTGCAGAATTTGCAAAACTGTTTCAGAAAAACGTGTCTAGCTAAATATATATTACAATTTTAAGCTTAACAATGAACTTTCTACCTTACTTCCAAGCTGTCATCAATTTTATTGTTTGGATGGGCTTTAGGATTAATAGGAGGTCACTTTCTCATACATATTGTAACTCACTCCTAGTCCTGTCTCCTCCAGTTTCTGACACAACTGCTCAAATACATTCTTATAAAGACTCTGCAAGACTACACGCATAGCTTGCCACATCGTTTCGCTGGTCACGTCAGATGTTTCCAAACAGGCATAACTGTGAGGTGAAAACAGTTATATGCTGTTTGTTTGATAATCTGACAGCGGACAGTAATTTAGCAAGTAGTCAAACAGTCCACATTTATACGCTGAATTTTTTTAATTGGTGTTTCACATGACATAGGCCCAGGTCTAACGAACACACCGACTGTAAATTCCTCAAAATAAATTAAACACATGAATCTGAAAAACGCTAGTGGAAAGTCATTCTTTCCAAAAACATCATCAATAATTGTAATAAGGACAAGCATAACCTTTCAGCGTACAGTACCTTTCTAGGCGACAGTATCACATACAATTATATTGGTAACAGTACCTTTCTAGGCGACAGTATCACATACAGTTATATTGGTAACAGTACCTTTCTAGGCGACAGTATCACATACAGTTATATTGGTAAATGTATAATCCAAACAATTGACATCCTCTGTGAAGATTTCATTGAACATATCTTGATGAGGTTACATTCTATTTACAGCTCATTACAGATTTTTGTCTCAGAAAAGCCTTCAGAGTCTTCTTTACTGGTATGTACTGATAGAATCGCTCATTACTTGTGATGTTATTATCAATTCTGGTTCAACAATATATTTAAATTTCTCTTTGACAAATAACTTTCTTGAATAATCAAATATTATTGTAGATGGAATAGGCCTCTAATATTAATTAACTTATTAAACCATCATCAGTAATGAACTGTACCATCTTTTCTTAAGTTTTGAAAACAAATGCGTCTGTCCAATATTTTGAACTCACTTAAATTACTCCATAGTATTTTGTATATTGAAACAAGTAGCAATATAATTGATTGTGATTTCAAGTAAGACAACAATAAATTGTTAAAACATTGTTGCGGGCAACATTGTTAAAACCAGCATCTTCATCCAGATCTTCATGTGGATCTTGATTATTGGTGTCGCCAGTAAGTGTTGTGTTATCTAAATCTTCGTTTTCAACTATGGACTCATAGTTTGTTATCTGTGACACACCAGTAATAGACTTTAACAAACATTCTGATCAGTTCGTGAAATATTAAATAAAAATGATGATCTGACATGAAAGGGCTTGCTGCATCTTCTAAAGAGGGATAAAATCACCACATCTTTATCAATATCTGACTTTTTCTATCAGCTGTGCCTTTTGTAATTGTACCTTTCTGCGATCCTTGTGTATTGTGTGATTTAAATAAAAAATAGGTATCGAATGTACGAAAACATTCAGGAAAAACCACAAGGAAAGAAGACATTTAACACATTTCTTTAGAATTGCACATGAATTGTGAAAGCCTTTGGAGACTGAGAATTGTAGTTACAAAAGTGGCTAACATGTTTACTTCAGCTGTATCACATTCAACTCTGTTAGACTTCGAAGTTAAGATTTCTACAGAACTTAAGTGAACTTTGAAGTTGATTTATTTTAGTTTTGATTTTTCAACTTTATTTTCTAGTCAATGGCACACACATTTTGGATTTCGAGGAGATAAATAATTTACTGATATATATAAGTTTGTTTGTTTTTTTAATTTCGTGAAAAGCGACATGAGGGCTATCTGCGCGAACCATCCCTAATTCAGCAGTGTAAGACGAGGGTGAATGCAGCTAGTCATCACCGGGCCTCGTTTTTTTTTTTGTACTGGATCGGTTACAAAAACAACTTCTGGAATGTTATTACTCATTGAACTATTTTGTATTTGTGGTAAACATCAATTCTAAAACAAGAAAATGTTGGCGTAGAATATAACAAAAGGCTGCTTCCATTGAATCAGTCGATAATCTTATAATGTCTAAGTTATTAGAATTTTCTTTTAAGAATTTGATGATAACTATTGTTGCTTCTTCAATTGGTATCGATGGGTATAATAGAGTTACATTAAAACTAAACGTTTTGGCATGGCCAGATGGTTAAGGCACTCGACTCTTAATCTGAGGGTCGCGGGTTCGAATCCCCATCACATCAAACGTGCTCCCTCTTTCAGTTATGAGGAGTTATAACGTGACGGTTAATCCCACTATTTGTTGGTAAAAGAGTAGACCAAGAGCTGAGAGTGGATGGTGATGATGACTAGTTGGATGCCTTCCTTATAGTCTTACACTGCTAAATTAAGGATGACTAGCGTAGATAGCCCTCGTGTAGCTTTGCGCGAAATTCAAAACAAAGATATTAGTTCACGAATTATAAGTTTTACACCATTAACAACTTATAACATGGTTCAATAATCATAATGTTCACACCATCAACGCTAAAGGCTTATAGCTGAAGAATCATAAGGTTTTCTACCCCTCTCCAATGGCACATTGATATGTCTGTGGACTTACAACGCTAGAATCCTGTTTCGATACCCGTAGTTGGCAGAGCACAGATAGCCCATTGTGTAACTTTGCGTTAACTTCAAAAAACAACATAAGGTTTCCATCTTATACACGAACACTTTATAATTCAAGTATCGTAAGGTTCACAGAATTAACGCTGTCAACTTCTAGTTCAAGAATGAAAGGATTCACATCACCAACACTAAAACTCAGTTTAATAAACAAGACGTTCACATAATCAACACTATCAACTTATAGCCCAAGAATCATAAGATTCACATCACCAACGTTAACAACTTATAACAGAGCTCAACAAATCGTTGACATGTAGAAATAAATTATATCACGTGACACGTATAGCTAAAAAAAAAAAATTTCACACTTATCATGTTCCACATGAATGTAACATGCCAGTGAAAATTAACAAATGCTACCGCAAAGCGTTTCGTTGAAACACAAGTTATTTCGTGCTTTTTGACCGTTTCTTTGAACACAGTATGAACTTTTCACTCGTATATGACATTTATCAATCTCATTATGTGTTATCCTTCATTTCTCCAATACACACTTACTTCGTATGACACTAATATTTTGAGTTAGAATTTCGAGGTATTCACCACGTGACTGATGAATAATATCTTTTGAAATTTTCACATATTCTCACGTTATTACTTTATCACTGTTCCTACAGCCTTTTCATACTACCTTATTCAAGTAACTTTTACAGTAGAAGTTACAATATATTTGATGGTTTTCTATTTATATTAAAAGGAATCAATAGAAAAAGAAAAAAACAATACACGACAAAAAATCTATACATTCTTACTATGAAGCACAAGCAATGCTAACAAAAGTTGAATTAATCTATCTGATTATATGAAAGCGTTTAAAACTTACATAAAATATGTTTTATTCGCTAGCCAAAGATATACTGATGTGTTGCTTACAGTTATTTTACTTTTTCAAATCTGAAACGAATGGTGTAAAATCTTTGGGGTGTTTTGTTAGCTGTAAAGACTAGCTGGGATATAATGGAAATATTGGACAAATCAAAGAAAAAAAGGCCAATATATATATACATGTTGCTGGTTTTTATTCTATCTTTATCGATATCTGAGATTTTATAGCATAAAAGTCCATTTATAAAACTGAATTTTGTTATTTAATTTTTTTTTCTCGTTTTGATGTGGAGATAAAGAAAAAGTTATTGGTTTACTGGTAATAACTGATTTTTTTATGATTTTTATCTTCTTTCAAATCTTAGTTTTTAAAGTGAATCCCTTCAATATTTTCTCTGACGGAAAACGAAACACATTGTAACCATGGATACAGCCAAATATAATAGTAGAACAGAGAATATGTAACTGAGCATATTATATATATAGTGTAGATGCAGCTGGAGAGAATTCCTATAGCAGCTAATGCCATACAAATAATCCCTCTTCGAATGACTAAACATTCTATTGAATATTACTTTGATTCAAAAATATATGAAATGCGATTTTGAATAACAAACATAGAGGTAAGAAAACAAAGGCAAACAAAAGGTATTTTAATTGAATAGTAGAAGATATTGAACAACAGGCCAATCTGCCTACGTATAATCGGCCTGATATAACTACAATAGCTCCAAGTATAAATATTGTATATCCAGGAAGGTAAGTTTTCTCTTCTAATTTAATCAACAGTTACCTTTTTTTAATATTTCCTTGTTCGGTAAAATACTAGTTTCAAACAGTGAGTGAATCTTGCACATTTAAACTGCACCATGGTTCACCAGCAACGAGTGAGCCTTGCCTGTTTAAACTTCAGTATGATTCATCACCAGTGAGTAAACCTTGTCTGTTTAAACTTCATCATGGTTCATCACGAGTGAGTAAACCTTGCCTGTTTAAACTTCATCATGATTCATCACCAGTGAGTAAACCTTGCCTGTTTAAACTTCATCATGGTTCATCACGTGTGAGTAAACCTTGCCTGTTTAAACTTCAGCATGGTTCATCACCAGTGAGTAAACCTTGTCTGTTTGAACTTCAGCATGGTTCATCATCAGTGAGTAAACCTTGCCTGTTTAAACTTCACCATGGTTCATCACCAGTGAGTAAACCTTGCCTGTTTAAACTTCACCATGGTTCACCACCAGCGAGTAAACCTTCACACACATACTTCACAGCTGTGAACATTTAGAATAAGATAGGAGCTGTAGGAAGCAATAGCTGTCTTCCCCTGCCCTGCCTTTCATATTAAAATTCGAAACAGAAATTGAAAACAATGATGTAACTGTATGATTCATGAGAAAGAAAAAACTAACGCTACGCTCGTTAATAAATGAATTAGAGTGGATTATTTAATGTCATACTTTATTATAACTAGGGTTGTGTGTGTGTGTTTTCTTATAGCAAAGCCACATCGGGCTATCTGCTGAGCCTACCGAAGGGGATCGAACCCCTAATTTTAGCGTTGTAAATCCGGAAATATACCGCTGTACTAGCGGGGGACAACTAGGGTTGTATATGATTATTATTCCTGATATTTAAAGTTCCAGACTTTATTTAAATAGAAATTTCGGTTGTAAATTAACCACATCCATTATTATTCTTATTTCTCATTCAGATTCGGCATGGCCAGGTGGGTTAAGGCGTTCGACTCGTAATCTGATAGTTGCGTGTTTGAATCCCCGTCACACCAAACATGCTCGCCCTTTCAGTCGTGAGGGCGTTATAATGTGATGGTCAATCTCACTATTCGTTGGTAAAAGAGTAGCCCAAGAGTTGGCGGTGTATAATGATAATTATCTGCCTTCCCTCTAATCTTACACTGCTAAATCAGAAACGGCTAGCGCTGATAGTCCTCGTGTAGCTGCGCAAAATTCCAACAACAAACAAACATTTTTTTTTCGAACTGAAACATCTCTAACATGTTTTGGGAACTATTTACCCTGATCTGTTTCTCTGAGATGTATGTTTTGATTTTTTTTCTTTTTTAATCTTGATGCATATTTGAAATGGCTTGATGTGAAAGATCAGAAGGTTCAAGGTTCAAGTCGTGGTTTGATTTTGAACAAATCCACATTTGTTACTTCAGATACCCGTACTTAGAGACTTATAACCTGACCGTTTAACTCGCATGTTGCATAACGTAACGCTTAGGATGGAAAGTACGAAGTATATATTTTAATTTTATATTTTTTTATTTTAGCGGTTTTATTTAAAATAAATAAATTCTGTGGTTTCACCTTAAAAATAAAATGCTAGATTTAAACAGAAATAATCATTGCTTATTAAGCTCCAACACGTAACAAAAACTCGGCCAGTTGTCCTCACAACCAAAAAACTCAATGAAAAGTTGTTTAAACTCCTTTAATTTTAATTCCAGAAAAAAACATAAAGCAAAGAACGAAGTTACTATTAGTATAGGAAGTAATTTTAATGTATTCTACCCTTTCTCTTCGTGTATGTTTGAATTTTACGCAATATACACGATGGCTATCTACAATAGTCGTCCATAGTTTAGCAGTGAAAGACTAGAGGGAAGGCAGCTAGTCATCACCACCCACCACCAACTCTTGGGCTATTCTTTTACCAACGAATAGTGGAATTGACTGTCACATTATAACGCCCTCTCAGCTGAAAGGGCGAGCATGTTTGGTGCGACGGGGATTCAAACACAAGACCCTCGTATTACGAGTCGAACACCTTAACCCATCTGGTCATGTCGGGCCAGAATAATAGAAGTAATAAAGACAAAAATAGGAATAATTTATAAAAGAGCAACTTTTAATTATAACTACAGCATCATCTGTTTATGAAAATTACGACAGTAGCTGCTTTTAAAGGTAGAATAACAGATGTTTATTAAAGAAGTAGCAATAGCATTGTATTGGTAACGAAAAACATGTTATTACATGTGGAAAATAATCACCTGAATAAACACGGACATCAGTTGTTTATTTGTTTATTAATTGTAGTTTTGAGAAAAATCAGATATAGATATTTAGAGCGGAAACCAAATAGAAGGAGTAACATATATTATTTATCACAACTATAATACTGTTGTTGTTTCAAGTTAAACAAAAAACTTCACAATGGGCTATCTGTGCTCTGCCCACCAGGAGTATTGAAACTGATGTTGTAGGTCCGTAGGCATACCGTTGTGTCATTGGGAGGGGCTTCTCATAGCAAAAGAGAATACTTACAGTGGTATTTCGTTCAAATAATCAAAATCACAACATTTCATAGCATATTTACACTACATCTGATTGCATTATTTGTTAATTCATAGATGGGATGAAGATGTCCCGTTCCTATGGGGGTTTTAATGATTTAAAAAACTAATCCGCTCTAAGCTTGTTAACAATATTAAGTATATATATATATATGTAATAATCCAGATCGATCTTCGTCTCATAATGAAATACAAACTGCTTGTTAAAAAATGGAGCAACAGCTGTTTACTGATATTGTACGGTAGTACCAGGTATTCAGAAACAGTGGCCCACCAACAATTTATCTGTGATGTCGTATTAACTGTTCATCCACAATGGAGTATCAATTGTTTCGTAGTATAAACTGTTCATTGTTTGTATGTTTCTGAATTAAGCAGAAAAGGTACACAATGAGTTATCTGTGCTCTACCCACCACGGGTGTCAAAATTCAGATTTTAGTGTTGTAAGTCCGCAGACATATCGCTAAGCCATTAGGGGCCAAACTGTTCATTAACAACGGATTACCAATTATTTTGTAGTTTTAACTGTTCATCAACAATGAAGTATCAATTATTTTAACAATGAATGCCCTGCTTGTTAATAACGTCTTGTAAAA
Organism: Tachypleus tridentatus; assembly: GCF_004210375.1. Taxonomy (NCBI): domain Eukaryota; kingdom Metazoa; phylum Arthropoda; class Merostomata; order Xiphosura; family Limulidae; genus Tachypleus; species Tachypleus tridentatus. The sequence continues at coordinate 165,961,064 of NC_134830.1, read as the reverse complement.
AATGAGTTAACTGACAAACTTGTATGTTAAGCTGACGATGTTATAAAAATGGAAACTATACTATAATGATCAGATTGTTTTAAAATATTAGTTGAAACTCTCACTGTCAGTTGTATTTTTAGATGTAATTCCAATAATACAAAGGCTTAAAACATTAGATTAAAATGATTTGGAGGTGTCACCACGTAATTACAGTCACGACTAGTCGTATTCCATCTGACGACCGTGCATCTACAAATAACCTTTCAGCATATTTTCGTTGCAAAAGACTTGGTCGCAAAGAAGTAATGTCCAAAGCACACCGCTCCTCATTGTTGTTGTTATTTTTACATAATTTATCAAGAGTACAAGAAAGACAGTTTTTCAGTACCAATTTCAACAGTTTAGTGTGAATGACATAGAAATCCTTGGACAACTTCATTGATATGTATTCATAAGAAATAATATAAATGCCTAAATTACGACGTTTAACTGACTGTGTTATTATAATAAGAAGACAAATTTAAACATTGAACTCAAATGGTTAATGTCTGGCCAATATACCTCTTTGAGTGATATCTCTTTTTACACCGAGTCTACCTTTGGAAATCGAACCTCTGATTTTAGCGTTGTAAATCCGTAGACGTACCGCTGTACTAGCGGGGGGGGCGATAAAAGGATCAAATGTTACTTACAAATTTAATTGTCTTTGCTGTCAGTGTGATTATATCGAGTACATTAAAAGAAAATTACAAGAAATTGCACTTTGCTTATCAAGGACTTTTGCAAGTCTCTTTCTGGACATTCGTGTTACCCCAACTTGATTCATATTTTGTTTTTCAATATCACTAAGTAGAAAGGGTATACATTTTCTTGTTTTGGAAATTCTAAATTTCTGATCCGAACACATATTTGTGATCTGTTTACAAATAATTTACATCAGAGATACCTTTTACATGTTCTTCTAAATGATGTTTAAGATTAGGTCATATCACACTTACGGATGCCAAATAGTGTCAAAATGTAGTTCTGAGACTTTCCATTCTATAGGGACTTTATGCTTCGTAGCTTGCTGATTTGTTCATTTTAATATAGAATATTTAACCTTGTGTATCTCAACTGGTTGAACTACTTTAGGCAATTTGAATAGTCTACACCTAAAGAAAACAGTAAAAAAATAAACTTCATAAGCAGAGTTTTAGTTAGAACAGTTAACTTGAAACATTACAAATAATAATAACACTAACCGTAGAGAAAAATGGAAAAAGTATTCCTTACAAAACCATAAATAAACCGGTCATTTGTTGTAACATTCATCCACACAGTTTATCAATACTCAAAAACTTGAAAATACTTTTAAATGTCAATACATTTGCAGTAATATACAACCAACATAAAAGCAAAACATGGATGTAGCAAACATGAACAAGATTCATAAGGAAATACATATTATCTGGAGAATAATATTTTCCAGATATTTGCTGGTATTTTGTGTTATAACGTAACGCCTATCGTGTAATGATAATTCAGTACTTGATGTTTATGAACAGTGGGTTATATATAAGCTGATATTGAAAACTAAACACTTGATGTCTAGTTAAGTGAACATCCGCTACTTAACAATGGTGTTGTACATCATGTTATCAAATGTAATACGAATGTTAGAAATTTTCTGCCTTCGTATAGTTAACTAACTGAATTTATTAACTTAGGTTTTGCCAAATAATTTAATACACTAAACGTGGAAACTATGGAAACTTATTATTAGCTGTTTAGTAGTTGAGTGTGAACAGTTTCACACCTGTTTATGAATGATCCAACAAGTTTCATCGCTTGCAAAAGATACCAAGAATGTTAAAGTTTCTTAAACTCTTTCTAACAGCATAATTTTTAACAGATGTAAAAACTTGCATTATGAAGTTCAATTCATTTCTTCGTAGAGCAACTTTTGAGCTATGTCATCTGTTTTACCCAGTCTTGTCGGTATACAGTTCTGAGTTTTCTGAAAGTCAGTCAGTAGACACTAAAATGACCTCACATTAGAGACGCAATTTGTACTGTCGTGACGTCGGTGAAACGTACGAATGTCATAAATCACAGAAAGAAATATGTTCTCTGCAGGCTACAACACAACATGAGATATAAGCTCAAGAAGCAAGACATCGAAATGTTTGTTCTTCTTGATTTTGGTTTTATTTAGTCTTAAAACAGAACACTTGCGGGGACCCTGCCGAAGTTCGTTTAGCTCTTAAAATTTTTTTTACATTTTCTTTTGTCACGAAGAAAATTGAAAAGTAACGAAACGTTTCAACTCGTGCTCCATAGTATTGTTTTTCAGATAACCCCGTTGTTCATTGTTATATAAATATAACAATGTATTTTACAGACCATGCTAAACAGGCAGACTTTTGTTTTATCCTTGAACTCGTAGCTTAGGTTTCCTGTCACGGTCTAATCTTTCCCATATTTGTTCTGCAATGTTTTTTTGTTTTTTTCTATTTTTACATATATTTATATAACATTAAAACATAATATTTGAAGGTCACGTCTATTCACAGATTACATAAAGAAACGTATTATCATTAAGTAACACATAAGCAAAGTGAAGAAAAACAAGTTAACGTAACAGTGTCGGTTTCCTTCTTCATATCAACAATTATACCACGTCTTGAAAGTTAATCATATCCTGATGCAAAGAAAATACAAGTTAACAGTAAGAACAGGGTAATGTGGGTCAGTATAAAAACAGTACTGTACGTACAAATATAGATTTATTTATAATAAATGGTCTGTTACTCTAATTAACAGAGTAATATGGGTCAGTATAATAAAATTATGTATGTACAAATATAGATTTATTTATAATAAATGGTCTGTTATTCTAATTAAGGGAGTAATATGGGTCAGTATAAAAACAGTACTGTACGTACAAATATAGATTTATTTATAATAAATGGTCTGTTACTTTAATTAACAGAGTAATATGGGTTAGTATAATAAAATTATGTATGTACAAATATTGATTTATTTATAATAAATGGTCTGTTATTCTAATTAAGGGAGTAATATGGATCATTATAAAAACAGTACTGTACGTACAAATATAGATTTATTTATAATAAATGGTCTGTTACTTTAATTAACAGAGTAATATGGGTTAGTATAATAAAATTATGTATGTACAAGTATTGATTTATTTATAATAAATGGTCTGTTACTCTAATTAAGGGAGTAATATGGATCATTATAAAAACAGTAGTGTACGTATAAATATGGATTTATTTATAATAAATGGTCTGTTACTTTAATTAACAGAGTAATATGGGTCAGTATAATAAAATTATGTATGTACAAATATAGATTTATTTATAATAAATGGTTTCTTATTCTGATTAACAGGGTAATATGGGTCAGTATAATAAAATTCGCTTTGTGCATATACAGATTTATTTATAATAAATGGTCTCTTATTCTGAGTAAAACTAGCTGCCTTCCCTCTAGTCTAACACTGCTGAATTAGGGACGGCTAGCGCAGATAGCCCTCGTGTAGCTTGGCGCGAAATTCAAAACAAACAAACAAACAATTCTGAATAAAATGATAATATGGGTCAGTGTAATAAAAGTACTGTATGTACAAACATAGACTCATTTACAATAAATGGTCTATTGTTCTAACTAACAGTGTAATATGTGTCAGTATAATAAAAGTACTATATGTACAAACACAGATTTATTTATAATAAATGGTCTGTTATTCTAATTAAGAAGACAGAATAATGTGCTAAGTATTACAAATTTCAACTACTGATGTACATATACTTAAACAGATGAACTATGTAGCAATTAATAAGCAGTGTTTCAGTAATTAAAATTACGGGCTAAACTATATAAGACTAAACATTTAACATTTTAAATGTATCGTATGTTCTTTGTGTTTAATGACCAAAGCTACTTACAAATAAAGGGTGTAAGTATAAGGAATGTCGTGTCACCAGTTCTAGCCAACATTTTTATGACACAATGAATCTCAAGCGATCTATTCAGCCTTACATCTATCATTATACTGGTGCATGTACGTTGATGATACAATCGCTGGATTCACATCTAGAGAACACACACTTAGTTTTTTTCAACCACGTTAACTCGAAACACCCCAACATTAAGTTCACCTGTGAACATGGAAAAAAATAACCAAGTAGCATCTCTGAACCTCAAGATCATTAGAACTGATACACAATTCGTTATGATCTAATAAAGTCGACACGTCGTTCTTTGCTTTATTTTGGTAAAAGAGTTAATACCCATACCAGCCGTCCAGAGATAATTTTTACTTCAAATGAGTTTCTCGTCATCACGAATTTAATATTTTACATAAATGTTCAAATTAAATATTTATTTCTGTGAATCTAATATTATAATACTAGACTCTTGTAATGTTTATTTAATATATATATATAACAGTTCTGTTTGTTTTATGTTCATTGTAACTACTTCCCAGGGTGTAGATGTAGCTTTCTCAAAATAGGTGTGACGGTTCATTATGTTTATGCTTGGGTGTATAAAAAATTCAGTTTTCCATTTTGCAGGTTCTATGGCCATTTTTTACCATTACATATAAAGGAAACAACATTTTTCACGTTAACCTTTCCCTAACCATTAATTTACACACTTTCCGTCTAGGGGGTGGGTGCTCCACATATTATCTGAATATATTAACAGTCTACTTAATTGTTATTTAATGTATGGAATCTCACAGCAGTTAAGAAAACTTATAAATTAAAAAAAAAAACAGTGGTTTATTAGTCGTAGACATATTATCGATCTTATTACATGTAATCAAGTTACTGTCTACTATTACATGATAAAGCATGTAGTATTGTAAATCAAGTAACAGTCTACTATAAAGCATGTATTATTGTAAATCAAGTAACAATCTATATTATCTTATAAAGCATATATAATTGTAAATCAAGTAACAGTCTACTATTATCTGATAAAGTATGTATTATTGTGTAATCAAGATACAATCTGAATTATCTGATAAACCATGTATTATTGTGTAATCGGTTAACAGTCTGTATTATCTGACAAAGCAATTATGATTGTGTAATCAAGTAACACTCTACTATTATCTGATAAAGCATGTATATTTGTGTATTCAAGATAAATTAGCGAGAAAATGGTAACGCATATTACATTTTACTTTAAAGTAAAAACAGAGAAAGATCTGATCTATAATGAGCCGTGTATAAGTTTTACTTTTAACTCAAAGTCACAGCAGGCTATCTTCTATGTTCACCTCCAGGAACTGAATCCTTGTTTTTCATCGTTTTATGCCCCTAGACTTATCCCTGTTCCATTGGAAACAAACAACCATTAATTTGTTCTTCAAGTTACTACCCTTCCAAAAAAGTTAGTTTAAAAGTCTCGTTTTTGTTCGAGTCTGAAGCTACTTGAAGAGGTGCAAACTGATATGTATATATAGATTTTACGTGCTAGTAAACAGAAAATATTCCTGTAGTTAAATCTACTGTTTAGTCTACTTTTAAATAGTATTTCACGCTGAAACGTTAACGCCTTTTTAACCATTTCCAACAGACTTAAATACACATTGTTTTCAAACTATTCTATTAGTAAGTTAGTCAGATGTCTGTTAACATGTAGTTATCACACCTCTTCACTGAAACTTTATATTTAATTACTCAGAGATGATTTGTGTAACCAAGACTACATTAACCTATTTTGTAGAAGAGTTATTATTTTCTATATATATATAAGGCCTGATGGGTTTTATGTTCCAGAGAGAACATTTCTTGGAAGAAATTACGTTATAACCAAATGGCAAGTTTCCAAATCTGTATCAACTTTCTCCGAACACGAGAATGTTAGCAATAGACTAATTACAACCCGGTATCAACAACAAGGTGAAACATATTTGTTCTGCTCGCTTTATTGTAATTTAAGGATTGGATTAATTACATTTGCTATATTTAATAACACAAAGCTTCTCAAAAGCACATAGCTAATTAATCTTAATTTACATGATAAATTGTTAACAATAATCACGCGAATAATTTATAGCAATCCTGACGAAGATATTCTGAAAGAACTGAAATTATTAATTATTTTTAAGAAAACTAGCCATGCTATAATATACGAAGCATTGAATATTACAAGCATTTATATTTTAGACCTAAATAGCACCTTTAGCTTACGTTGGTCAAGCGGTCAGATAAGAAATCTGTAGGTATAGAAGATATAGCCTTCTATAATTTTCAATTACTTTTCCCAGAGAAAGCAAGCAAATTACTCAGAGTTGCGGCTACTAAAAATCTGTTCATTTTTTAAATCCATTAACAAGATTAACTGTCACTTCCCAACTAAAAATACAAAATGTATTCAGCGCATTGTTACACAAACCTTGATTCTTTCGATCCACAACCCGGCACGCTAAACTCTAGATCAGTGGTTCCCAACCTTTTTTATGCCCCGCACCCCTAAAAATTGTTAATATGTTCTCGCACCCCTCACAATAAGTATTTATTTAAAAATAAAGGTGAAGGTGAACAAAACAAATTTTTAAAGTTAGTTTTTAATGATATATAAACAAAAACGAAACATTTGGAAAAGATTTGTTTTGTTTGTTTGTTTTTTGGAATTTCGCACAAAGCTACTCGAGGGCTATCTGTGCTAGCCGTCCCTAATTTAGCAGTGTAAGACTAGAGTGAAGGCAGCTAGTCATCACCACCCACCGCCAACTCTTGGGCTACTCTTTTACCAACGAATAGTGGGATTGACCGTCACATTATAATGCCCCTACGGCTGGGAGGGCGAGCATGTTTAGCGCGACGCGGGCGCGAACCCGCGACCCTCGGATTACGAGTCGCACGCCTTACGCGCTTGGCCATGCCAGGCCCTATGGAAAAGAAAAAAATATTACAACAAACTAAACGTTGCATAAACTCTACATGGCTAACAAAAAATAAAATTTCTTCCACGCATGAAACGAAATTTCTTTGAATTTGAAATGTTCAAATGTTCATAAGCCAATTTAAACTTAATGACTCTTTTGTTCCTGTTTATTTCTTACGAGTTTTTCAAAGCGTGGCGCTTTGTTGCTGTGAGCAATCCACAAGTCTGCCTGTGCATCAAAGCGATTTCTAGATTTTGTCTTGATTGACAAAAGGACACTAAATCTAAACTCGCATAAGTATGTCATCCTGAATGGGATGAGCACATTTAGTGCTTTTTCGCAAAGTCTTGGAAACATATCCATTGCAGAATACCAATATTGTTCCAAAGTTTTGCTTTTAAACTGCATTTCAAGAACTCAGTTTGTGCGCAGTTCAATAAGATCTTCCTTCAGTTCTTCATCATCCGACATATTATCCAAATTAAAGGAATATGGATTAATAATCCATTCTTCAGACGTTTCCAGTTCTCCTCCAAAATATCCATCAAATGACTTTGATAGTATTTCCAAATGAACCACAATTTCTTCACACACACATGGAATTAGGGATTCATCCTTTAGGGACTCATCCTTACCTACCATTTCTTCGAGTGATGGAAAATTTGAAAGATTCCCTCTTTTAACTCGTCGACACCAAAGATGTAACTTTTCTTTGAAACCATTTAACTTTTCGCAGCATTTCAATATGTTTATGTTTTTACCTTGAAGATATACACTCAGGTCATTCATACGAGTGAAAATATCACTCAGATAGGCTAGCATTTGGTTGAATTATTGTGATTCTTTTTCTCCAAGCAGATCATAGTCACGTTCTTTCAGAAAAGTTTTGACTTCTTCTCGCAGTTCAAAAAAGCGCCTTAAAGCTCTCTCACTTGACAGCTTTGTGGAAAAGCAAAACTGAATTCTCACTTCCAAAGTCTTCACAAAGCGACTTGAAGAAGGGTTGGAAGGATTGCTCGAGAATCAAAGCGGGCCCTTCTACCTTTCAACGATTCAACATTATGGCCTGCAACAGCTGCTCCCCCATGCCGGTTGTTGAAGTGTTCCTGCAGTTTAGATGGCTTCAAATTTGCGTTTGAAAGAACAGCGTCACAAAGCATGCACTGGGATTTTTGTCGATTTTCAGATGTTCCGATGCAAGTAAAACCAAACTTCACATAATCATCATTCCATTTCCTTTTCTTTGACATAATGAAGTTTTTTTACGAACACAGAATCAACAATGCACTGAGTACCATAGCATCACGCATGGGTTTATATACCAGCGAAACTTTCTAGAACATTCTCGAATATACGTCACATGACGTTATTGATTAATTTTGGATACTTATGGAAGTTTCTCGAGTCACGATCAGGGGAATACATGACATAAATAAATAATAGACACTTTAAGACGGCGTTCACGAACGTAACCTAATTAGTTGTGCCGAGTATTTAGGTCACGTTTACGTTTCGTGTGTTGTTTGTTTTCAGTTGTATATTAAGATTTCGGTCTGCGCCGGTGACGGTAGAAACGATAGTTTATCGTAACAAGGTAAAACGCTACGTCTGTAACAAGAAAAATAAGAAAAAAATCGAACGTAATTTTTGAATATATAGGACAGTACCCTTAATATAAACAAAAAAAAAACTAAAAAGTTATCTCGCACCCCCTGGAACGCTATCTCGCACCCCTGGTTTGGAACCACTGCTCTAGACCATGTCTAGCTCTGAACATTATTACTGCGAAGCATATTCTAGCAAGGAACCTAGCGCCAACATCTACTTTAAATGTCAATTATTACTCTGTTGGAGTTTTAAGGTTATCTTTACTCGGCTTTATCAAGAAACTTCTCGCATAATTTGACTTGTGCAGCCAGGCATGACCAGGTGGGTTAGGCGTTCGACTCGTAATCTGAAGGTCGGGGGTTCGTATCTCCGTCACACCAAACATGCTCGCCCTTTCAGCCATGGGGCGTTATAATGTGACGGTCAATCTCACTATTCGTTGGTAAAAAAGTAGCCTAAGAGTTGGCGGTAAGTGGTGATGACTAGTTGCCTTCCCTCTGGCCTTACACTGCTAAACTAGGGACGGCCAGTGCAGATAGCCCTTGAGTAGCTTCACGCGAAATTCAAAACAAACAAATATTTGACTTTCGTTTTGTTAATTTTAATACGAACACTTCACTTTCTAGGACATGCTAAAATGTGATTGTTAGTTTTAAGGCTACTAATCTAAAGTATATTTTATAATCACGAGATGTAGCAACATTATTAATAATTCAGTACTGTTATGAATAGTTGTGAATAAACGTGCTACGGAACTAATGTTATTAAGTTTTTCACTGTCATTGTCTACAGCAATAACTGTTGTGCATAATTGAAGGCGAATTGATAGATATAGCGTAGCTAAAAAAAATGGTCTACTGGAGTTTTTCTTTAAAAATTACTGTATTAGTTTTACAAATTTCTTGCCATAACAGACATGAGAAAAATTTGGAGAAATGTGTTTTTGCTCTAAAGATAAAACACTGTACTCCAACATCGTTACAATCTGTTGTTTTTACAATTTAAGTGCATTTGAGATCAAATTATCGTAAAGTATTCTAGAGTTATGAACTTGTCAAATTAAACGTCAAACAAAAAAAAATCATTAAATAGGTGATTCATAGACATTTGTACAGTTTTAGCCAAAACGTTTGCGTATTTTATAGCAAATGAGATTATTTGTATTAAGATAGAATACAAATACATCTTGTGTTATCAAACTGAGAAATGATTGTTGTATTAAACATCTACATATGCAATTTGTATACTGAGATAAGTTTTATGGACATCATGAACGATTTATTAAAACAGCAAATAATTTTATCACATACCTGTAAAAAGGTGTGTAATTTGGCCTTATTCCTATCACAACAAAATTTATAATGATATGTTTAATATCAGATTATTACAAATAGTGTCTGTGATCTTATATCAGTTCATATTAAACAATCAGTAATGGGTTGGTTCGTCTCGTACTCCAATAACTTCCACAAGGAGGCGTGGCATGCTGTGGATGAGATTACTGAGGTAATCCATGTGATTTTATCCCAGATTGTCACTAGATGGCGGTGCGAATAAGTTACATTGAATCATGTTCAAGTTTTGTTTGTTTGTTTTTTCATTTTGGTAGATATTAACATTTGTTTCTTGGATTGAGTTTTTGCATTTTGGCCATCTCCAGCACCCTAAGTAGATCACAGTAACGTAGCTGATTTATTGTTGAGCTTAAGTTGTAGATTATAATTAGGAGTGCTTTTTTTTTTTTTCTCAGCGCCCACCACAGTAAAGACTGTAGTGAAAAACTGAAAAATGAACACTTCAGAATAATATACTTCACTGAAAGAAAATGGACGTTAAGAAAAATAATCAGTCCTAATTTGTAAACTATAAGCTAAATTGAACAATCAACTAGCTACGTCATTGCATCTCAAACTACGATCACTTACAGTGGCTGTTTTAGTTTTGTGGTTAATAATTGTTCCGAACAGTCCTGAATGGAATTACAATATGAAAACTTCGCTGCCGTAATAATCTTGTAACGTCCCCTTGATCGAGATAATCCTTACAATAGGCACACTGTGGAAAATGGAGTTGTCACCCTGAAACACTAAGTTATTGCCCAACTTTGCCGTACCATATGACAGAAATATAGCTACCGTGTAATGCTTGTAGGAAATGCCATTGAGAGCAGTTTTTCCGACATCATGAATGGCTGCCCAAACATGCATTGCATCACATACCGTAAGAAAGACAGTCTTTCCAATCTGTTTTCCAAATAAACAGGACTCATCTGAAAATCTGACATATCACCGCTGTTCTAACTGTCATATGTGTTGTCAGATAGCCCTTATTTCAAAGTAACTTTGTTTGGTAAGTATCCAATCTACTATTTTTCTGGAAAGAATTTGTTCATGTCTCTCCCATCATAAGATGTTTCAAGGCGTCTTTTGACCTTGAAGTGTTAATCTGATCAAAAGACAATAATCTCAAACAGAATTTTTTAGTATACTTTCCTAAAACAACGTTTTCTGCAGTAAGATAACGCTTAAGAATTCTAAATTTGGTATACTGGCAATATCCGTTTGCTTCATACCATTTCTAAACAGTCAAAAATTTTGACATCCAATAACCTCTGATACTTCACGAAGCATTATTCTACATACAGTACAGACAAGTTGTCTGAACAAAGCTTTGATCTGTTTCTTAAAATATTATAACAAAAACATGTGTGTGTTTTGACAAGAAATGCTCAAAACAACTAATACAGACCAGAATAAAAACTTGTACATGTTTCTCGTACGCTGCCTTCTCTGTTATTATTCGGACATTTAGTCAATAACTATTTCATGCATGTAGACAATAGCATCAATATAGAACACTACGGAAACAATTTGGTCAAGACTGTAGAATTAAGAATGTAGGTTGGTTATATAATGCTTACATATGTTTATAAATTTCTTTCGGGGTCAGCCATGTAGTGTATTGGGAAAATATTGTTCTTACGTTAATAAGGTGTAACTGGAAGTACCATCCACTGTTTTTCAATGAATAATAAAAAATGGCACTAAAGCCTGTCAGATATATATGTATATACACTATGAAGTACATAAGCATAGGATTTAATAGACGTCAATTATCTGAAGGTCCTTTGTTTCATTAAATAGAATTATCGATGATTCTGTGAATTTTGTATTCTATGCCGTTGCCTATTTATGTTCTCTGGTGTAAACTCGTTATTTCACAGAAAATAAGAAAATTAAAGAAACAAAATGTGACTTAAAAATTAGTTCTGTGATATTAGAGTTGTTAACCTTATGGTAACTTATGGTAAATGGGTGATAAACAGTAAAAGAATGCTTACGATAACTCTGAGATTTCTTAACATATCTCTCTTCAGAACAGTTCGTAAGTTATTGTTAAAGATTATTTTTGTTTTGTTTTGTTTTTTTGTAACTTCGCACAAAGCTACTCGAGGGCTATCTGTGCTAGCCGTCCCTAATTTAGCAGTGTAAGACTAAAGGGAAGGCAGCTAGTCATCACCACCCACCGACAACTCTTGGGTTACTCTTTTACCAACGAATAGTGGGATTGACAGTCACATTATAACGCCCGTGTGGCTGAAAGGGCGAGCATGTTTGGTAGAACAGGAATTTGAACCTGCACCCTTCAGAGTAGTAATCGAGCGTCTTAACCACTTGACCACGTCGGACATTGAACTAAACGGATTTTTGTTAATAAAATAAGTTCTACACAATATTTCTCTCTGATCGTTGTTTGACCAGAAGTCTTGGGAGGATCAGATACACACTGGACTTCTACTTTTTTTCCTTGGCTGTTGTTTAACTGCTTACTTTTATTCCACGAACTCCGCACAATGTCTGCTTCATCTGGTGCAGAGAAAAATCTATTTTCACAGCATGCAGCAACTGCGCACACGCGCTACGCTTGTCCGTGGGAGCCATGTCCACGGTTGTAAAACATGGATTTATTTCTATCTTTAACAACAAATATTTCCCTCTCATCGTTCGTCATGTTTTTCACACAATATTTCAGTAGTTGTTTTCTTTTTTTAATTTCACCAACCTACTCGAGGGTTATCCATACCAGCTATCTCTCATTTCGAAGTGATAGACCAGAGCAGTGCTTCCCAACGTTTTTTATGCCCCGCACCCCTAAAACATTTTAATATGTTTTCGCACCCCTCACAGTAATTATTTATTTAAGAATAAAGGTGAAAGTGGCCAAAAAAAATTTATAATTAGATTTTAATGACATATAAACAAAAAAGAAACATTTGGAAAACAGTGTTTGTTTTGGTTTTTGAATTTCGCACAAAGCTACTCGAGGGCTATCTGTACTAGCCGTCCATAATTTAGCAGTGTAAGACTAGAAGGAAGGCAGCTAGTCATCACCACCCACCGCCAATTCTTGGGCTGCTCTTTTACCAATGAATAGTGGAATTGACTGTCACATTATAACGCCACCACGGCTGAAAGGGCGAGCATGTTTGGCGTGACGGGGATGCGAACCCGCGACCCTCAGATTACGAGTCGCCTTAACACGCTTGGCCATGTCGGGACATTTGGAAAAAAAAAAAAACTAAAATGGCTTACAAAAAAATAAATTGTTATCCATGCATGAAATGAAATTTCTTTGAATTTAAAATGTTCAAATGTTCATAAGATAATTTAAATTTAGTGACTCTTGTGTTCCTGTCTATTTCTTACGAGTTTTACATAGCGTAGCTCTTCTACCTTTAAATGATTCAACTTTATATCCTGCAACAGCTGCTCCACCATGTCGGTTGTTGAAGTATTCCTGTAGCCAAGATGGCTTCAAATTTGCGTTTGAAAGGACAGCGTCACAAAGCATGCACTGGGGCTTTTGTAGATCCTCAGTTGTTCCGATGCAAGTGAAACCAAACTTCATATAATCATCATTTCATTTCCTTTTTTTTTGACATAATGAAGTTTCTTGCACGAACACAGAATCAACAATGCATTGACTACCATAGCATCACATGTGGGTTTATATACTATGCAAAACTTTCAAAACCATTCTCAAATATACGTCACATTACGTCATTGATTAATTCTGGATATTTCTGGAAGTTTCTCGAATCACGATTACGTAAATACATAACATAAATCAATAACAGACACTTTAAGACGGCATTCACGAACGTAACCTAATTAGTTGTGCCGAGTATTTAGGTCACGTTTACGTATGTGTGTTGTTTGTTTACAGTTGTATATTAAGATTTTGGTCTGCGCCGGTGACGGTAGAAACGATAGTTTATCGTAACAAGGTAAAAAGCTACGTCTGTAACAAGAAAAATAAGAAAAAAATCGAACGTAATTTTTGAATATACAGGACAGTACCCTTAATATAAAAAAAAACAAAAAACAAACTGAAATGTTATATCGCACCCCTGGTTGGGAACTATTGGACTAAAGGGAAGGCAATCAGTGAACATCACCAGCTCTTGGACTATTATAATCAAGAAGTGTAATTACCTATTACTGTCACATACAATTTACGAAAATGTACACCACTAAGCACAAGCCTAAAATTTTCACGACTTTGTTGTTCGTTTCCCCTCAGGGTGAACAATAAACAGTCTTTAACTATTAAAAATGTTTCTGTATTTAAATCATCTTTAACAATATGACGTTTTAGGTAAAAAAATCGATAACGGTAACTTATGCACGTGCAAATCATTTGTAGCTGTAGGGAAAAAAATAGACGAATCCGAACACATGGGAACGTGTACAGAATTTGGATAAGAATGGTAATGTCTGGGAAAATTCGATCTAGAAACATTTAGAGTCATACTTGGGCCTTTGTTGGTTGTGTAATTATTAATATAGTGTTAAGTGTCCTCTGATTTTTGTTCTATTAATGTAAGGCTCATGTTCTTGTACTGTGACATTCTTTTCAGAAAAACTGTAGTTGTTTCTTGTGTATAAGTAATGAACTTCGTAGGGGAGTTTGTTTTGTTTTTGGTTATATGTAATGAACTTCGAAGAGAGTTTGTTTGTTTTGTTTTAACCGGATGTTCAAGTTACGCTCTTTTTTACCAATAACCTATTACTACATCGTTTTCGTAAACGTTTCCTGACGGGCTAGGTTCTTTATGTAATTTTATAAACATGAGTTTGATTTGCATTCCAGGGCTAAAAATAAATCTATTCCTTTGGCTAAATTTACTTACTAATATATTATATACATGGGATAGCGTCAGTGATTAGGCTAAATTCGTTCATAGATTGTGTAACGTTTGTAGCAGAGAAATGGTTTATCTTAGAAAACCGATGAATTCATTGTGCAATTTCTTCACTGATGTGGTTTTGGTTCATTTAATATATGTTAAATTTAGAAAGGTTTTTCAGAATCCCGATTCTCTAATGGATTACATGACTAGAACATCAATTTATGTAATTACAGCTATATGTATTGTTTTTTTCCTGAATTTCAATGGTGGCCTCTTGGGGGATTTGTTTGATGTCAGCACTTAAGATATTTATTGTGAAATTTTAATTTTCCATGAATGACTTACTTCACACAAAAAAAATAGTTTTTATAGGCCTTTTGGTAAAATTATGGTTCAAAATAACAGCTTGGGAAAGAAGAAAATAACCAGTTTTTGATTTTTTTTATCCTTCTGATGTGAAAATTAGTAAGGAGTGCTACAGTTTAATGTTCACTTACATTTTTGTTCTGCGTACAAGTTTTGTGTTCTTTTTTATCATATAATCAGGTTTTGCTTTGTATAATCTATATGCTTCTCGTTTTTTTAAAATTAAATATGTGTATTGAGTACGGTTTTATTCTAACAATGATTTTTTCTTTTTATGTGCCATTTTTGTAGTGGAATAGACTATTATTTGTCCCTAAAAATAGCTCCTCAGTAGCACAGCGGTATGTCTGCGGACTTACAACGCCAGAATCCATGTTTCGATACCCATGATGGGCAGAGCACAGACAACCCATTGTGGTGCTTTGTGTTAACTTCAAACAAACACTAAAAATAATATATGTATATTATTACTTGCATAAGGCATTAGTGGAAGTCCATTCCACTGTGTTTTACTAACTTATCACTAAAAAGGATGTCATATATTTAGATTCTAGCTGATACGTAAGTATCGGATGTGAAGACATCCATCATTCTTTCATTAGAACCAGAAGGTTTAAACTAATGTTAGTGTTAAAACAACAAGTAATGCTAATTAAATTTTATCATGAAAATGTTTCTACTTCTAATAGAGCACTTTGACATTGTACTCCAGGACTGACACAAAATGTAATGTAAGACAGGCAAGGCCTCTGTTGTCAGCAGGCTGGTGAGAATGATCTGAAGGAAAGAAAGAGTAAATGATTTTTCAAAGTGGGTAATGTTTCGAAAATGCAAAAAGGTCCAGCAATGTGTCACTTTGAACCATTTAAATAATGGTTGTCAGCAGGCTGGTGAGAATGGTCTGAAGGAAAGAAAGAGTAAATGATTTTTCAAAGTGGATAATGTTTCGAAAATGCAAAAAGGTCCCGCCATGTGTCATTTTGAACCATTTAACTAATGGTTGTCAGCAGGCTGGTGAGAATTGTCTGAAGGAAAGAAAGAGTAAATGATTTTTCAAAGTGGGTAATGTTTCGAAAATGCAAAAAGGTCCCGCAATGTGTCACTTTGAACCATTTAAATAATGGTTGTCAGCAGGCTGGTGAGAATTGTCTGAAGGAAAGAAAGAGTAAATGATTTTTCAAAGTGGGTAATGTTTCGAAAATGCAAAAAGGTCCCGCAATGTGTCACTTTGAACCATTTAAATAATGGTTGTCAGCAGACTGGTGAGAATGGTCTGAAGGAAAGAAAGAGTAAATGATTTTTCAAAGTGGGTAATGTTTCGAAAATGCAAAAAGGTCCCGCAATGTGTCACTTTGAACCATTTAAATAGTGAAGAAACTTTTATACGGTTCCCTCTGTTTGATAAGAGTGTATGTATGGTGATGGTGACGATTAGCTGCTCTCAATCACTTCAAAAGTATGAACATCACATGACCCTCATATATCCAATAGCAAAAGGCAGCAATCAATCAAATAGTTTTATGCATATACATATAATACCATACTCGTTTGTGGGTATGTGTCCTCTGCCCACCACGGGTATCAAAATCCGATTTCTAGCGTTGTAGATTCGCAGGCATACCGCTGTGCCACTGGGGTGGAAATTAACTAACTTTCTCTTACATTTAAATGAAATAAAATTGGAAAAGTTGAACGGAGTATGAACAAGTAAATATATTTTAATGAAACACTTTACATCCAAGTTTGTCTTGATTATCGTGCAATAACTCCCATAAGAAAAAACGTTCACCATTTCTTTTCATGTCCTACAGTAAGATTGCTGCTGTCATGTTGAATTTCGAAATATTCCAAGAACTGACTTGCATGTTCAAACTCATGAAATGTTGCAACAGTTTTATGATATTTGAAAGGAAACTTCTTCAACCGTTGGTTTTCGTATCAGTGCAAATCTCAAACCCATCGTCACAACAACAATTTAATCATACGTGGTACTGTTGAAAAATAATATAAAAACCATTAAGTCCTTTATGGAAAACTTCAAGAAAAGAAACAAAAAGTAGTTGTTGGTATCGTTTCATTATTTTCAGTTTGACAGATTTAATCACCAGCCATTTGTAAAATGTCCCCTACAGGAATACAAAAATTCAGTACATTGAATATAAATACATATTAAAACGACTTTGGAACGTCTTGACGTCGTTACATTCCCTGTCGTCGCATCTGGTTGTGCTCTATCTGCGTCTTGACTGCAGCCCTGAGCAAAAGCCTTCCAGTAGCTCAACGCTAAGCCTGAAAGCTTATAACCCTAAAAACTTGATTTCTGTACACTTGGTGAGCACAACATAAATAGCCTGTTGTGCAGCTTTGTGGTTGGAAAGACGCAAACAGGAAACGTTACATAGTATCTTTTGTAATGTTGACATGTCAAAAGCACACCTCTTCTCCCTGTAGGCTTTGTATAATTTATAGCACAAAGTCAATGATTTTCACCTCCTGTGTCAACACTCCCATATCATTTTGGTGACTTGATCACAATGTCTCCATAAGAATAACATGCAAGATATCCTATGGTTGAATTTATATGTCGTGGAAAAAACTTATATACGTGAAACACATGAACAGCTTTTACCATTACACTCTGTGTTTCTGAATCCTCATCTATTATATGGCGTCTCCATTTGCTTAGGCCCATTTCCACTACACCCTCTTACAGGTCTCTTTCTGGATGATCCAACTTGATCTACACTCCTTTGTATCCCAATTTCTTAATAATTCTAAATCGTAGATCTGGACACGTCTTTCTTAACTCAGAGTGTGAATGTTTTGCATCGGAAATGTATCTTATATACCATTCCCAAAAGCGTTCAATTTTTAGTGACATTAGTACCTACGTATCGCCAAACAACAACACAACGTTGTTCTGATACTTTCCATTCAACTGTGATTTTATATTGACTAAGAATATAACGTGATTTACAAACATTAAAAATTTAATATTATTGTAGGGGAAATTCCACATCAAAACTTACGTATTGCATTTCATTGAATAAAATATTGGTGTTATAATGCATTCATTGTGCATCAACTGTTCTAAATACTGTAACTACTGAAGGCAGAAACATCAATAACTCTAACTTTGATTATAATACTATACTAACACAGCTTGTAGCTGAAATTAGCAGGACCAAACTTAGTGGGCGAAATAGGAGGGGGCCCAGGAGGGTACCTTATGTATAAGACATAATCACCGTACCATATGGATATTATGAGCGGGTAAACAGCCCACATAAGATTTACCAGACATGAAGAAAGTGTTAACATAAATATCAGGATCACTGACACTAAATCTGGACTTTTTTCTCTGCCCTTCCCATCCTGAGGATTCGAAGGGTTCCATGTTTGAAACTATGTTAATTCACGAACTCACAAGTTAGCGGAACTGGATTTGGCAGATGTGCTCAAATATACCGCTTATAACCGTCGTTACATGTTTCTTTCTTTTATACAGGTTTCTTATGTACCAGTTTAAAAGCAACTGGGAATTATGGCTCTATTGTGTTGGATTGAGACTTTTGGAGCTTTATTGGACAAGAGCTAAAAGCATTTTAAATGATTGAAGCGTTATGTTATTATGTGAAGATTTTGCAATGTATAGATTTTATTCGTGTTTTGATGTCAAAAATGAAACATTTTCAATTATATGAAGTGAAAAGTTTAAATTCTCAAAAATATGAGGTTACCAATTTTTTTTTATTAATAATATTTATGAAGTGATAAAATGCACAATAATTGCTGCTATTGCTAATGAATGTAGAAGTCCAGTAAAAAAGTAGACTATCACACGAAATGTTTGAAATATACCACTGATTACATTTTCACTTCTGAGACAACTTTGTAATTTTCTTCTTAGAAAAAGTGGGAAAAACTGAATTTCAAAACAGTATATATTTACGTGTGGTGTGGCTAAACTGAAAAGGTTGTGATATGCAACGATTCATTAAAAATGCTTAAAAAGTGTTAAATATAACACGATTGTTTCATCTTAATTTGAGGTTGTGATTTAACCAGTTTATATGGTGCAATGTTAAGTTTAGTTATTTTAGATGCGATACTTTCTCGCACGTTTTTCAACATAAATAAATGCTCACTAATCATACATCTTAAAGCTCACAAGTTATGAATTGCTCATTGATGTATGATTGCGTAATGTTACTGGAACCTTTCAAGTTTTTTTCGTTTTAATTGTGTATTATTGTCTCATAACATCTGATAGTGTATGAAACTTTCTAGGCTTTTGTCAAGCTATAATTACTCGCCCTAAAATGTAGTTCGACATAAAATAAATAGATTTGGGTTGTTGATTGTGAGTTTACCCATAAAGAATATACAAGAAAGGTTTTTAAAGTGACATTATCACATACTGAGTTGTAGTAACAGAGTAGAGAAGAATAATTTGTCTTGTCAATTGAGTTCTAAAGTAATAATGGAACAAGACTGTGTGGACTTTGATGAAAAAGAAATAATTACTTGAATTACTGGATACAATTGTGCTAACGAAGAGTTATATTTGTGATTTTGAAGTGAAATTACTACAGACTGCATTGTAATAACAAAGCAATAAGAATAATCTATCTTGTCAATTTATGTTCCAAAATAACTGAACCAGAGTAAGTGGACTTTGACGAAAATTAGACAATTATTTAGAACTCAAAATACAATATTATAACCAACAATGTAAGAAAAATTTGTATTCACATTTGGCTTGTTTTAATTTATATCATTTTAAAACAAGATCACTGTGTGCTGTGTGTTTGTTGTTGAAATGTATCACCAACAAGTCATATAATCCTGCTGTAAATAATCCTGCCTATACAAAACCTGACACGGAAAATGAAATATTGTGGAGTCTAAATACATTACTTGTCTCAAAAAGAAAAGAATTGAGTGATTATACCCAACGTGTCGCGTAATTAATCATTCCAAACTTGTAAATAGTATGCGTGTTACTCACTGCAAACGCATGTCTGTACCTTTCAATGACCATTAAAACATACTTTAAGAGATTTCCTGTCAAGTATATTATCAATTAATTATGTATATACTTTAATGTTCCACATGTAATCCGATTAACCTGTAGTACAATAATATAATACAGAATACAAATGATAAACTACTAAATGTCTGTCACTATTTTAAATTAATAAACTAATAATTCAATTAAATGCAATCTCTTTATAGTAGAAAAACTTATGTTTCCTTTGTTTGTTTTTGAATTTCGCGCAAAGCAACTCAAGGGCTATGTGCGCTAGCCGTCCCTGATCTAGCAGTGTAAGACAAGAGGGAAAGAACCTAGTCATCACCACCCACCGCCAACTCTTGGGCTAATATTTTACCAACGAATAGTGGGATTGACCTTAACTTTATAACGCCCCCACGGCTGAAAGGGCGAGCATAATTCGAATCCGCGACCCTCTGATTACGAGTCAAACGCCTCAACACGCTTGGCCCTGCCGGGCCGTTGTTTGTTTATAACAAGTAGATTTGTTTTCTGTTGTTTGATTATAACTGGTAGAATTGTTTTATATCGTTTGTTTATAACAAATAGATTTGTTTGCTGTTCTTTGCTTATAACTGGTACATTTTTATTATATTCTTTGTTTATAATAATAATAATAAAGAATTACAGATAAAAAAACCAAAACAAGTGTAAAATAAATAACTTCGGTCGGTTCTTTTACTTGGGGAAAATAAAGGCTTTTTTTATTCATTGTTTGTATTAATGTTATGATTATTAATACCACAGCGATTTTTTTATCAATTTTGATAGCTTGCAACGTTAAAACTTTATATAGAACGGCAAACAAAAGCAACATAACCTTATTAAAGCTTCACAAATAAAAAAATGAAGCAAATTTGCTTCATAATATTTCTTTAAAATATTAAAAAAACTAAATTGTATATCTTTGTACCTATTGTTCAAAAGCAAAAAGAAAATATTTCCATTTCTCTAATGTTGCTAACAGGATTTCTTTAATCACTTAGATAAGCACTCCAGTTACTCAATTAATTATCTCAGTTTCGTCTCAACTTGTTTTCTTGCGTTGTGCAGTTGGACCAATTAGTCGATGACGTAGATATCACATTCCACAGAAGGAAAAAAAAAAATGGAGTCTCCAATGGGCAAGTGCCCAACTAATTGATACGTACAAATAGTTTTAAATAGATTTTCAAGCCTTTAGATAATCAACTCGGTCTTAAAGTAACTTTATCACTCTGAAAAATTTATTTTAAAAAACATGATTTTTCACTGAGTTTCGAAAAATATACAAACGAAAATTTAAACATGCTTTTACTATTATTCCACTCCAGAATGCATAAAACACCTTTTCTTTGTTGTCAACTTTCCAACACATGCATTTTAATATCCATTACTACAAGTTCCTGTTTGAGGTTAAACCAACCACATTAGTGACGTAGACAAAAATGAATCCTTCAGTGTTTATAAAGTAACATTTACGTAGAAGTAATTTATTTTCCTAATTTCCATATTATTTTCGTTTTCAGTATAAGCAGAGAAATAGGAAATGTTTCGTTTCCTTAATAATAATTTGTTGCTTGGAATGAAGCAAGAAGATACACAATAAGCTATCTGTGCTCTGAAAACTACAGGTATTGAAAACCGGTTTTTAGTGGTGTAAGTCAGCAGACATACCGGTGTATCACTGGGGCTGAAATTAGACAAAGGAAAATAAAGAATAAATTGACACTTCTAAATAAACCAAAAGTGTTCACTTAGACGTGTCAATTTATTCTTTTGTCTGTCAGCTTTATTCACTTATCTTCTGTTTAAGCAAGCAAAAGGAAATCAATATTTAACTTCTACAATAATAAAATCAATTAGAATAATCTCTTTGACCCCAGAATAATCTCCAGTGATAAAAACATCCTTCAGTACAATCTTTAAAACAGGTAACAAGAATAAAACAGATATATATATATATCCAAACACTTAAAATAATTAATATCTAATATTCATATCACAGTTAACTATTATATTATTTTGCTTCAGTGTGACCAGAATTTTTTACCTTTGACCCCAAAGTTTCATCCATCATGACCTTATATTGATTTTTTTAAAGTAACTCACGAATTAGTATCTACAAATGTGGTAAACAATGTATAAATTATGACATGTTTTTGTTTCTTGTTTTTCACTTTTTTATTAGTGCATTAGGTTTGTTTCCCAGAGATAAAAATATTAAAATATGCAAATAGAATTATGAACTAGTTGAACTTCTTTTGGGTTCTGTTCGATCTTGACAAACGTGATTTTAAAAATTTCTATTGATAGACCTCGATTTTAAGTAATTTTAAGCTTCGTTGTTTCTCTCATTGTGTAGAAATTCACATAATGCTAATGTTTAAGTGTTTACTAGAAACCAAGAAAAAAACGGAACACTGGTTAATAAAAATTACTTATCTTTGAGATGATTGGATGTTTTTTTTTTCTCGTGTTTTGACGTCATTTCTGACGTAAACTATAAAAGTATTTTTCAATTAGTTCCAAAATATATACTCTTCAAGATGCATATCATATTCAAAAGAATCGTGTATAAATAAGTCTGAAACATTGCCTAAAGGCTCTTCCGAGTCTATTAAGATCCAATTTCTGTTTGAAGCCACGAGAAAAGCAATTTTAGATACATTTAAAAACAGTCTTTATTGATGTTTCTTGAGACACTAAGGTTTCAGCATCTCGTTTGCGTTTAACAGTCAAATACGTTTAGCCGTTTAAAAGAATGTCAAGGGCCTAGAGTGTACAAGGAAGTTCTGAGTAGAAGTCTCAGTGTGATAACTGATATCTAAGTAAACAACTTGTATTGAATTTCGATTTCGTTCAAAACATCATTTTGGCACTTTGTACAACTTTTAATTTCGTGAAATGTGAAGGCTCAATCAATTTTAACAGGCTTAGTTAGGCCTAACACGCAATGTTGTAGGTGTTACTTTTAAGTATACCATTCATTATACGAGATTGTCATATGGTTTATATCAAAGCATCTCTGACAGAAATTATTAGGCTTGCCTGTTTGTTTAGTAATAGTGTCTGCATATTGTAATAAAATTATTGCGATGTGCGAAAAAACTAAATCTGTCCTACTCAAAACTTGACGTCAGAACATAAATCACACTTAGAATTTTTACACTTCGTTGTAAAAGTTGAGTTTGAAATATTTGAGACATATCTTCTTATGATAATACAAAAAAAACGACGTCCTATCAATGGGAGAACATACAAAGTATAGCATATTAGGCCTTTTCTCAGAGGAACCACCCATCCCACCCTGTAATTTCCAATGATATTTATATAATGTTCCAGGATGCTGGTTGTTCTGATACCCGTGGAAGACATGTCCCAAGAAGACCCTTCTGTACTTTAGTACAACTGAACTGTCCTGTGCAATCCAGCACCACAATCCAGTTAAGTTTCATGTCAACAGTAACAGAAAGTTTATGTGAATGAATATTTGTTCACTTAGACATTTATGATTCCTTTGCTGACCCTATTTAATGACGTCACCAGTTTTATAACGGATAGTGTGTGTATGTGTTTTCTTATAGCAAAGACGCATCAGGTTATCTGTTGAGTCCACCTAAGGTAATCAAGCACCGATTTTGCCTTGTTAAGACTCAAGACTTACCGCTGTACCAGCGGAGGAGAACGTACAGCGAGAGCTATCGACTTCGTGCACCGAGTTTTCTGTTGTGGTAATTTTTAATTTTTGTGTCTCTCCTCAGTAAATTTGAAGAACCGCTAGCTCTTCGTATGATTGCAATATAACCAAGATAATAGGGTTATTAGTAACGAACATTTTTTGAACAACCCAAACTATTACAGTCGTCTTGTCTTAGAAAAAAAAACAAAAAACCTTCTTATAGTCTTGTCTCAGGATCTAGCTGCCCAAAATTTTATTTTTCCGTACATGCGAAGATTCACGAAAAAAATTTAGGAATTTGAAAGATTACATTCAATAGTATGACGAAAGAACAGCTTTATAAAGATATTTTTGCTTTACCTACGGTTTTTGCAGTTAACAAAAACTAACCAAAACATTCCAAAAAAAATAACATCGTAGACGTTCAAACCAAGTTTATCTTAATCCACCATTGCACTAAACATGCTTGGTCTTTCATCCCTGAGGGCGTTATAAAGTTATGGCTTAGTAAAATTGTTAGGCTAAAGTATGTGAAGATTCAATTAGCACTGCTTTACAGCTTAAAACAGTATAAAATGTATTTTTTTAAACTTTAAATGGTGAAAATTATGGCAATTTGATATCATTTTCTTACTACTCACGACTGGTAAAAAAATGAAAAAGCCACCATTTTATGACTCGATACAATCATTCTTTAAAACCGACTTGAAAGTTTATTTCTCACACCTCACAAAGTCACAGTGACATGTCTACAATATTACAAAGTTAAATGTCGGGTTTCGAAAACCGTTGTGGATAAACCACCGACCGATAAACCGTTGTGGATAAACTACCGACCGATAAACCGTTGTGGATAAACCACCGACCGATAAACCATTGTGGATCTCTGTCCTTGATTATGAACAAAGAAACACTTCATTTAAGTTTATCGTCTAATTCAAAAATTGAATAAATTAAATTATCTTACGATGTTATTGAGTCGTCAGATTACTTAAATACCACGTTCTTCAATTTAACGGAAAACAATAAGAAATGTCACTTCACGGTCAAATGTTTGATGTTGAGATTTATTTATTGTAGTGACAAAGGTGAAATTTGGATGTCAATGACAACTTAATAAAGATGTAACATTTCTTAATGAATATTTATAAACGTTTTTCATGAATATTAAGAATAAATTCTTCTAAAATAGAAAAAACAATAATTATTGATTATACATCTATTGGTCAAGATTGGCCAGGTGGGTTAAGACGTGCGACTCGTAATCTGAGGGTGGAGGGTTAGCATCCCCGTCGCACCAAACATGGTCGCCCTTTCAGCCATGAGGGCGTTATAATGTGACGGTCAAACCCACTATTCGTTGGTGAAAGAGTAGCCCAAGAGTTGGTTATGACTAGCTGCCTTCTTTCTAGTCTCACACTACTAAATTAGGGACGGCTGGTACAAATAACCATCGAGTAGTTTTGTGCGAAATTCAAAAACAAACAAACAAACAAACCAATAATTACTTCTTATTGACTTATTATTCTATGTGTCACTGTACAGACAACTGAATATACGGACGACACAGCAGAGAGATCGATGAGCCTTTACTGTAATAAAACAAACAAACACAATTGTATATAAATAAATAAACTTTCCTAACGCTAACTTTTATTGTTATGTACTTATTTAATAATTTTTTCCCCAGTTGGTATAGCATGTATGATTAGCAACTCATGTTCTCATTAGATAAGTTTCTCTAACCACATTCTTTTCTCAGTTAACAGCTGTTTACGAATGTGTCAACAGATCTCAAATTAAAGCAAATATTTATTTACTTTACTGACTTGTTCTATTTTTCTTATGAGGTTAGTTACACTTTCTTTATTGATTATAATGTCTGTAATATATTTAATTTACACTGTTTACAAGTTATGTTGTATCGAAAGGCTTTTCTAAATGGTATTCCGCAATTAATTTTTGTCGTAAAAAATCCGGTTTTAAAAGAAACACGTAGTCAGTAAAAGATATTACATACATATAGTGTGTATGTAACACTATTATAACATTCTGTTATATTTGTTGAAATTCTCTAAGGAATATATAAAAAATAAAAAGGTTAAAAATGTAATAGGTTTAACACGTATGTCTAATATCAAGTATAAACACGAGTTATAATGTTTATCAGTTTTTCATTTTAAAAACTTTTTTTAATGAGAATCATTGTACATTATTAGCTTGATATCTTCTTCAGAAATAACATAGATCTTATAACATATTGTCTATATTACGGCTTATAATAAGTAGAAATCTTATTCTCAATTAGCTAATTAGCTATTTTAATCCCTAGATTTCTTATCAAATTCTGATCCCTATTGGTTCATTAGATCAGAAACTGGTGAATATATTAATACTGTTTGACTTTTAACAGTTTTATTGAATCTTTTTAAACTGGACAATAACATGTCATAATGTTTTCCTATATCACATTAAAACTGTAACCATGCAGGAAATATTGGAGTGTTAATGTAAAGTAAAGCCAAAGAGCTCGTTCTACAACAGTGTTTCAGTTCATTATTGAAAAGGAAACGACAAATATATGTCAGTAGTAATATTTTATGTTGAAAATTGCCAAAAATGGAGAAATCTATAAACTTACTTTTGTTTTTTAAATGTTCTGAAAGTATGATTTCATTTGATAAATAAATATTTCCCATCGAACATTGTCTGGAATATAGTGCCATCTAGTGTGACTCAAGTAGTTTTAAAAAAAAAACTTTTGTGTATGTGCCTGTCGACTAATGATGTTTTATTTTAAAATTATGATAAAATCACATATAATAATGATTTCTGACTGTAGATGATGGTAAAACACCAACAGTGAATTTAATTAGTCTTACCGCCACTTCTTTCATTTTTTAAAATAAAAATAGATGGCCAGATGTCATGGTATCTTCGAAAAAAACTGTATTATCAAAGAAAGCTTCGACTGTCACCAATTCAACTTCATATCCCATAAACTCACTTTGAGAACTGGCTAATTAAATATTAAAATTCATCTGTTAGTGTCATTTGTGATTTAGATCATATGATAAGTGAACAAAATAATGATGAGTTAAAAATTACTTGCTTGCCTGATCGAAAAGCGGGAACGATTGCTGAATCATTTTAAATAACATAATAGCTAGACACGGTGTAACTCAATACTTACTGACGGATAGAGGTAGTAACATCGTTTCTAAGTTAGTAAAAGACATTGATCAATTGTTAGGTGTTCAGAAAACTGAAACAACTGCTTTTAATCCAGATGCTACCGTGTTAGTAGAAAGATTCAACAGAACTTTGCTAGACATGATCTCTCAATGTTGTGAGAAAGATATTAAAACTTGGGAAGAGCTGGTTCATTTATTACAAAAGTGATGAAAATGAGTCTACTCTGGAAAGTCTATTTTTTCTATTACATGGTAGAGATGTACTGCTGCCTATGCAAGTGATAATGACCCAAAAATATTTTATCATGCAGTAGGTTATGATTACAAGACTGAGCTATTACAGAAAATGCAGTTAGCCTTTGAGATAACTAATAAACATTTAATACAACCTGCTCAAGATAAAGAGAAACAAATAAACAAAGAGGTGAAACTAATAAAATAAAATTAACATATAAACTATTGTTGAATACCCTTATCGTCAAAAAACTATAAAAACTATGGAAAGGGTCTTTCAGAGTAATTAAACAGACAAGTCCAATCTATTTTGAGAATAAAGAAATTTATAGAAAACGTTGCTTTGTTGTTGTTGTTTTGAATTAAGGACAAAGCTACACAAGGTGATGTTGGTTCTCTGCTCAACACGGGTATCGAAGCCCGGATTTTAGTGATGTAAGTCTGCAGACATATCGCTGAGCCACTAGGGGTGCTATGGAAAGAGAAAACAGTTGGTACAAATTAATAGAATAAACAAACTGAAGAAAGGAAACCCTATCATTACGAATGTATGATTGATGAAAACCAGACTACTGGAAAAAATGAAAATATTAAAGACGAATCTGATTATTTGAATAAATTAGATTTATCTTATGATTGTGAAGAGACATGTAAAGCCGAGATAGAAAATTAAATGTTAGAGGACGTTAATACCACATTATGTGATGGAAGTGCTGTAGTAGATAACCCTAGGTATAGCCTGTCTAGTGAAGTCAACGTTCCTGAACCCAAGAAAAATATGTCAGGAACACCTATAATGACGTAAGGTGTTGCTGTTACTGATGATTATAACATTACATTACGTGGTCCTGTATCAACTGTACTTAATATGTCAAAATAAATGAGTAAAAGTATGAGATGAAATTGAAAGGAGATTACCTTTAGACGTACAATCTGTGAAACCTACAAACAGTAAAGAGATTTATATGCGTCACACTTGGACTGATGTTCAGAGAAAATATTTTTGTACCAACAGATGGCAGTATAATATATAAATATTTGTTGTTTTTAATAGTTCAGATAATTTATTCTTAATATTTATCAATAAAACTTTAATTAACATTCTTCAAGAAATGTTACGTCCTTATTGACTTGTCATTGACTCTCAAATTTTTACTATTGTATTACAATTAATAAATCTCAATATCAAACATTTTACCATGTTGTAATATTTGTTATAGAGCGTTTCTTTTACAAATTGTCAACTTCTTCGGTCTTATCGTGAAGCATATTTGACCATAACATCAAAATACACAGAAATCCCTATTACATTAAAGGAAAACTTTTGAATGATGACAAGACATGTTTTTCTATTAAATTGTAGAATGTGGTATTCAAACAATCTAAGGAACTGAAAAAAAATCGTAAAATAATTGAAACTATACAATTTGTATTCATACCACTGTACTTTGTGGGGAAAGGAGAAATAAATTCTAAAGTCGGTTTTAAGGAATGATTGTATCGATATATAAAATGATGATTCAGCCGTTTTACTGTTCTTTTGCCAGTCATGTGTAGTAAGGAAATGATTTCATATTACCATATTTTTCACCATTTAATGCTTATAGTCACTTTAAGCTATAAAAACATAGTCATTGTACCCTGCAATATTTTAGCTTAACAATTTTACTAGGTCTAAAATGCGTAACTCTTTATTCGGCTTTGATAGAATTAAAATTCGTTCTGCTGATACTTCTAGGCCTAGAATCATTGAAGACAAAATTAATTATTTCAACTAAGACGTTTAGACCTCATATACTTTATGATACGTTCATAAGGGAAAAATATCCGTTTCCAACGCCTACACCTGAAGAATGATTTTTTATATTTCAAAACGATGGCAATGTTTTACACAAACATAAAACATTTGTGCTTTTCTGTATTAATGTCAATGTTAAATTAATCTAATGCAGGTATAAACAACCCCAGGCATATACGAGAGATGATAAAATGTACATGAAAAGATTTTCATTTATGAAATAAGAGTAAAAGAATAAACAACTTTTTATATTGTGTTGTTTTCATAATGTAATTCATATTTAGAAAATATGTGGATTAAATAATCATTTAGAATAAACTTTCTGAAATAAAATGTATAAGTTTTTATCACCATATGAGAACCATATTTATAATATTGAGGAGTCATTATAAATACATACGTAAAAGAGACACGTTGATGTTGTGTGATAAAATTCAACTAAATTAGTTTGTAGATTCATTTTATAACTGACTAATAAGAAGTTGATCAACAAGAAGGTATAATGAACTGACTTGTGTAAACATGTATTGTGTTCCATCACTAGGAAAGAAAATCACTTCATGATTAATTTTTCCCATAACTTATTGTTACTATAGCACAATAGGTTTCCTTTCTTTAGAACAAGTGAATAACAGAATCCTTTGATGGTTTTATTGTCTTAAAGTTTTCATATGTTGTACAGTAATTCCTGTTCGGTTAATCTAGAAATAATAACCGTTTTTCTCCATCACGTGCAGATTTCTAGAAAAGTGTCATATGTACTTTTACCCAAGCGACACATTTCCATTGAAATCAAGTCACATTTTGCTATGCATCCTAGCCGTCCCTAAAGTGTAAGACTAGAGAGAAGGCTGCTAGTCATCACCACCCACAGCCAACTCTTGAGCTACTCTTTTACCAACGAATAATGGGATCCACTGTCACATTATAACGCCACCACGGCTGAAGGACGAGTATGTTTGGTGCGATGGGGATTCGAACCCGCGACTCTTAGTTTACGGGTCAAACGCCTTAACCCACCTGGCCATGCTGGGTTCTTTCTGGATAACACCTGATTGTGCGTGCACTTTGATACTTTTTTTCTTTTCAGTATTATTTGTTCGTCGTTATGACAGCAACAGGTCGTGTAAATGACCCAAATATATTCTGTTATATTTGTAGTACACTTTTTGTAAGAAATCAATGACCAAACATTACAATATTTCTCAAAAACATGCAAGGTTGCAATACTCGGAATAAAAAGGAAATTTCTTATCCAATCTTCAAGACCTGCCACTAAGACCTGATGTAGCTGTATCTACTTCACCAGAGACTCTTGATACAGTATTATCTGATTCTGAGTCTGATCTCAATAGAAATGATAATAAGGAGTGTTTTCAACCTGAAACATCTGGTGAACCACAGCTTTTCACTCAAGATGAACTTATTGATTTGGTGATTGATTTGAGCCTTTTAAAAGATTGTCCAGGGATTATGGGTTATAAGTTTCAGACTAAGATCTTACTTTCTCTTGGGACATCACATTACTGGTACAGAAATAATGAGAAACAGTTAATACTTTATTTTTACATGAAGTTTCAATGGTTTATTGCACTAATATTGCACAATTAATACCAACACTAGGATCTGCAGTATATGAGCAGAGTGAATGGTGATTGTTCATTGATTCCTCCAAAAGAAGTCTGAAAGGTATTCTACACAACAGTAATATATATGTATCTGTTCTTATTACTGATTTGGTTCATACGAAAATATCGAAATTCTTCTTAATAAGGTCAATTACAAAAACATCACAAGCTACTTTGTGGATACTTAAAAGTTTTTTGTGTGTTGTAAGTTTGACAATCAAGTTATACAGAGTTTCATATTTTTGAAAGAAGCAAACAACAAAGCATGAACGTTTCAGCTAACGTAATCCAACCTAAACTGAACTCATGCTTTCTGTGTGAATGGGACAGCAACGTACGTATTCAAGATTAGATAAAGAAACAAGAGCTACATAATGTCAGCCTGACACTAGGTTGATTAATAAAAGACAGACCACAACACGTAGTTTTAAAAATAAAAGTCGAGTATTTCACATATCAAATCAAGATGAATGAGGATTCATATTCGTTTCTCATCAATTTTTTCTCTTTTCTTCACTTTCTTTATATTTTTCTTGAAGAAACATAATAATAAAAAGTGTTCATTGTTATAAACGAAATAATAATTTGATCTAGGTTAGAGTTTGTTTTCATCCTGTTTTTAAACAATTTCTACGTAATAAAAAAAAACAAATATATTAATTTCGAAGGCTGCGTATCTGAATTATGGAAAATCTGAATGTAAAAACGGCTGGTTTGGGTTGAAATATTTTTTTTATGTCGAGAAGCGAACAACCTTTCGACCTTCTTCGGTCATGGTCAGGTTCACAAAGAAGGAAAGAGGTAACTGAACGACATCTGACAACATGTTTGAAGGAGGTTGTGTAACTGAGTGTAGTAATGTAGAAGGCGTGCTTTAAACATGTTAAAATATATTCAAACATCTAAGCACGCCCTCTACATTACTACACTCAGTTACACACCGCCTTAAAACATGTGGGCAGCTATCGGTCAGTTATCTCTTTCTTTCTTTGTGAACTTGACGATAACCGAAGAAGGTCGAAATGTTGTTCGCTCCTCTACATAAAAAAATGTCTCAACCAAAACCACTCGTTTCTACATATATAATTTTATGTAAAGCCAAAATAACTTGTATCTCATTTAAATTATCATGTCTGTGTATTTATAGGAAGAGTATTCAAAACTCCACATGCAGTGACATCATTGGGTCACACACTCACGTGATATCAGCAGATCAATTCTAATAATTAATTAACTAATCCTCAAAGTAAGTGTATGGATTATGAAATAGGGTTGGCAACATTCGAAGCATGATTTCATAATATAGTTTTTTTATTAGATACTATGACATCTACCCACCTATTTGCATATTAAGAAATCAAATCAGTTGCCGCAAGACTAATTAAAATTCACTATTAATGCTTTGCTGCCATCCACAGTCAGAAGAAATCATTATTAGATGCGATTTTATCATGATCTTAAATTAAAATCTCATTTGTGGACAGGAACATAGCGAAAAATAATATTTCTTTATCTTATTTTATAGTGTTTGAATTACAATAGATGGCGCTATATTCAAGAAAATTCTTGATGGAAAACTTTTTTTTTTTCCAAATGAAATTACGGTTTATGAAAATTAAAAAAAAAAAAACTTAAATTTACAGTTTTCTCCGTTTTTGGAAATTCCATTTTCAACATACGATACTTTTATTTACCTATTTTAATCGATTATTTTTCTTTAATTAACTAAAACAGTGTCAAAGAATGAACACTAGTTTTAATTTAAGTTAACAATTCCAGTCTTCCTGCATGGCTACAGTATCACTCGATACCGAAAAACAATATGACATTTTATCGTCCAGTTTAATAAGATTCATTGAAACTGTTGAAAGTCAAATAGCTTTAATATATTCACTTATTTCTGATCTAATCAATCAAAGGAGATCAGAATTTGATAATTAGTATAGTGATTAATATAACGAATTGACAATAAGATTTCTCCTTATAACAAGCAGTAATATTGAAAATATCACACAAGATCTTTGTTACTTCGAAACCAAGATATCAAACTAATAATTCTTTTATAAAGTTAATAAAATGAAAAACTAATAAACATTATAACACACAACGCGGCCCGGCATGGCCAAGCGTTTTAAGGCGTTCGACTCGTAATCCGAGGGGAGCATGTTCGAATCCCCGTCGCATCAAACATGCTCACCATTTAAGCTGTGGGGGCGTTATAATGTGACGGTCAATCCAATTATTCGTTGATAAAAGAGTAGCCCAAGAGTTGGCGGTGGGTGGTGATGACTAGCTGCCTTCCCTCAAGTCTTACACTGCTAAATTAGGGACGGCTAACGCAGACAGCCCTCGTACAGCTTTGCGCAAAACCCAGAAACAAAACAAACACATTTATACTTCACATGAGATATTATTGTTAGACTTGTTACATTGTTAACCTTTATATTTTTTCATATAGTTCTTTATAAATTTTCAGTGAGCCGAAGGATTTATAATAATAGTATTAACACCACACTTTACATATGTGATATCTATTGCTGACTACGTGTTTCTTTTGAGACCGGTTTATGTACGATAAACATAATTTGTGGAATACTATTTATTTAAGCCAATTATTACAATATACATTATACATATTATAAATTAAATATATTGTAGACATTATGACCAGTAAAGTCAGTGAAACTGACCTTAGAAGAACAACAGAGCATACTTTACAAAGCACGTACGAATGACTTGGAAACCAGAGAGTTAAGTATATTGAACATTTGCAATGATTTCAGATACGTTTATATGATCATAAAACAGCTGTTAATTGAAACTCTCACGTGCATAAAAATCGTATTTTGTGAGAATATTAGTTGTTAATTATAAATGCTGTACCAACTGAAAAAACTTGTTATAAAAAAAGTTCCTGTCAATAAAGCGTTCGAAAAGTTTGTTTATATTCAGTCGTGTGGGGTGTTATTATAGCAAAACCACATCGGGCTATCTGTTGAGCCCACCGTATATTCAGTTGTCTCTACTGTAAAATATAAAACAATTAGTATATAAGAAGTAATTACTGGACGAACAGTATAATGTATAATTTAAGTAAAATGTAAACTTTTCACTTAAAGCAGCTTAACCTAAACTTAAAAGGAAAGTTTCAGTGTAATAGATAAATAAATAATAATAAAGTGATATAATAGAAAAAAAAATTAAAGTATTCACAGAAAATAATTCAGATTCTGATGAAGAAAAACAAAAACTCTGTAATTTACTTCAAGATGAACTGACGATATAAACACCATTATGATTATTTGGCATGATTTCGGACTTTGAAAGTACATCAGTATCAGAAAGAAAGTAAAAACATTGCTATAAAATTTATGGCGTTGATTTATATTAGTTTGCCAAAACATCTGAAGAAAAAGTTAATTATAGAGTACGACGTTTGTTTAATTAAAAACCAATGAGTAGAAAGTTACATTATAGCAGTTTCGTTACTCACAGCTATGGCTTTAAGTATGATATTGTCATATCACCTCATTATGTAAATAGAAATAGTAGAAGAATACTTTTAACATAACCAACTAACTAACAGCTGATATCAACGTATTTTACCAACTCGCAATCTAATGAACATAAGGACAGTGGTAAGTGTTCTACAGTTTATTCTACAAGTTAATTATCGGTTCAACAGCAATACAACTTACTAAAAACAAATAGTTGTATTTGTTGCATGGTATCATTTCAGTATGAGAAGTGGCAGTTCTCTACGTGCAGTAATACCAAATATTTAGACTAAAGTTAATTTCTGATGATAAGATACCAAGTATCATTATCGGAGATATTTAGTGAAATAAAAATTGGTAACAAAGTGCTTAAAAAGTTATTTACATTTAGTATAACAGAATTCCTTGTATAACAGCACTGTGATAAATGTTCTCATCATAGAAAACAACAAACAGAAAGAATTATGTTGAATTTCCAGCCAAGCTCCTCAAGTGGTATCCGTCACAACATCTGTAAAATAATGTTTATTTTGTATAAAATCACTAAATTAATCAATGATTTGTGATTTCAATTAAATTTTAATACAATATAATTTAAACGATTTAGACTAAAGATGAATAATTTTATTCAATTTATATTGAAACTAATCTATCATGTCATTTTTTGATACATCTCTGGTGATTCTTATAAATGATTTCAAACATATTACGTTTCTGGTAACAACTGTTCAAACTGATAAACTAGACACTGTCTTTACATGTATCCAACCTTTGTTCAGCTTAGAAGATGAAATCCAGTACACTGTGGTATCGATAAATAAATATAAATATCATAAAACTACACGTGGGGTTTTATTTAATAAACCAATTGAATTAATTTCGTTATTCCAATATGTTGTTAAAATATATCAATCAGTATAAGGAAACGAGCAAGTTTGTATAAACTGAACTTCTTAATAGAGAAACTAAGACTCTCCTAAATAAAAATGACAAAAGGTCAGATAATTTATTTAGACTTTGAAAATGACCAGATCATAAATAGATCAATTCATACATTGTTGATATTAACATACTCACTTACCAACACCAAGAGATGTAACAATAATAAACCATACTTGTTTGATGTAACTTGTTACAAAAGCTTACGTCATGGATACGAAAACAAATTCAACTTACAAATTTACCTTTTTGAAATTTCACTGTTTTTATATGAGATGCCAGAGTATGGAACGTGAAATATAATTACAAAAGTCAGTTTCATTGATGTTTTTGTTCTTTTGATACAAAGCTACATCCTGGACTATCTCCACCTTGACCAATGCGGAGAATCAGATCACACTGTTTACTACTAGAAGTCTGGAAAACATGACCGTAAACTTTCAATTTAGTAATATACAGATATTAACGTAGTTATTGTTAGCTGTTATAAATTTCTAGGGGTGGGGGAGTATCTCTTATGGTAGGTTGTGCATTCTAATGTTCACTATATTTTCTCAGAACACATTTAGCGATACGTCAATGAAACATATAAACTATTTGTACTCAATCAATAGAATAAACATATATTTTTCAGCTGTGGCCTAGCGCCTCATAAAACTGCTCCGTGTTTTCAAGTACGAAACGTTTTCCTCGCAACTCCGTAATTTCTTAAGTGATTTGAAATCTAATTATAGTTTCGGACCATTCAAGTGTTCTATTTGACCACGCCCAAGGTCTCATAGGTTAATTTACTCTAGTAATGCCTAGAAGAATTTCAAATTTAGGGTAGGTTAGTAGAGATCATGATGAGTAACGAAATGGAATCGGCAGTCAGCATGTTCCACACATGGTATTACTAGCACACAAAACTATGGTAAATAAAAATGAGAGGAAATATCTCATATATTAATTAACTTAAACCCTGCCTAAAAGTATTTCAAATGCCGCAGCTATCGAAGATTCCCCTTTGCATTAATTCATTCTCTTCATATACTTTTTAATATATTATTTATAGAAACATATTTGTATAGTTTGAGCTATTTAAAGAAACATACTTGATCACTTATGTTAATTACATAAACACCCTTTCATAGATTATACTATCTACAGAAATATACTTGTATAGTTTATATTATTTACAGAAACATATTTGTACTATGCTACAGCCCATTGGACTGGAGATTCGTTTCACTTTTTTTTTTATCTCAATATCTTTGGGATATAAAATTAACGCTCAAATTTTCCTGAATCACGACTGGAAATATATTCTAAAGAAACTACCTTGTGTAAGCATATAATTCTGAATCGAACCGTGTTACTGGTACAGAAGAATCACACAGACAAACAAATTCACAAAAGATTTCTTTTAAATATAATTTACATTTCATTTTTTATTCTAAAAAATCAAACTTAGTTTCAATTAAAGGTGTTTTTTTATTCCACAATTCAGTTTACAGTAATTTCAATAAGTTGTTTTTCGCACAACCGAATTTTCTGGTTCTTAATTGAATGAAGGTAAGATTTCAGGACATCATTTTTACCGACGAGAATCCGGATCCTAAGAAAGTCTAGAATAATAAAAAAAATGTATCAAGTTTCATATACATTGAATTAAAATTGCGTAAAGTGTCATGATGGTGTAAGTAAGTTATTATTTAATTAATTTTAATTATTATTAAGGGATTGTGGTATTTCATCTTTTAAGAAAACTATAAACTATTTCCTACATCTATTTAATTAATTTTGTAATTGGTTTCAACAAACCCTGTACTTATATATGTATATATATATATATATATATATAAAACCTTTCTACTTTAAAAAGTTTAATTTTCGTTAAAAGTATGTATAAAAATGTACATATATACACCAATTGGATCTTGTGCAATACGTGGTTTATCATAGACCCTGTCTCCAATATAAATCTCTACATAGTTATCAACGACTTTAGTGACTTTAATCGCTAATATATGGTGTAGGTTCTATGCGATAAACAAAGTTCAGGTATCGCACTGTGCAAGTTTATAATAAGTAAACAACATGACATGTGGCCCTTATTTTTCTTATTTCATACTTAACACGTTCATTAATGGATATAAATTTTAAGCTTTTACACATTACACATTGCCTAGAAAACCAATTTATTAACCATAAGAAAGCGGCAAATTCTTTAAATATTCAACAATTTTAAAAACAGTAAAGTTAACAAAGCAGCTTCTTGCAAAAATTAACACACCAGTGACGATATGGTGTGACAGTTATTGTAAGATCAGACTATACATTCTTAATTCATATGAGATAATATTAACATTAATAAATAAAACAGTATATGAGTCAGGAATTTTAAAAAGATGTTATTACGTGACATGAAGAAGTATCATCGTATAAGATATGTTGTATAAGAATATCTTAATATAACTAATGTACGAAAATGTGAAAGCACTGCAGTCGGTTGTCTGCTGGGAATCAAACCATAAATTACACTTTTGTAAGTCGTGTGAACTTACACTTTACTTCCCTAGAGATATATTCAGTTATATTCCATCATTATTAGCAACCATAATTCTGTAAGAACATTTAACTCTAAACTTCAGGCACTAAATATATGAAACTCGTCACAAAACTACTCAGTGTGCTGTCTCTGCCTGTCCACAATGATAACCAAAACACTATTTCCAGTGATGTGAGTGCGCAGACATCCCGCTGTGTCATATGGGGATAAATGTTGGTCAATCAGTAAGTTTCTCTCCAAAAATTAGAAACACTTTAATCATTTTACCTCTTTTCAATTTTGTATTCCTGAATTGATTTGTTTCTTCTTTTTAATTTTAAAGAAGGTTAAACTAGGGCTATATGCGCTATCCGTCTCTAATTTATCAGTGAAAAGCAACTATTGGGCTCGTATATTACCAACGAATAGTAGTACTGACCGTTAGTTACCATTATAACTCCTCTACAACTGAAAGAAGTGAACGTGTTTCGTATGACGGATATTTGAAGCCACGACACTCACGTTACTAATCGAGCGGTATCACCAGGTAGTTAAAGTTTTTGATCATATCAAACTACGTATTCACATAGTGGGTTGATATGACGCAATCATACTTAAGGCCATACCTGTGATTAACAAAAGCACTATGACGCAAATTGATATTTATTCGTTTTTATTTAATAATAAAAGACGAATCTTATATTTGGCTTTTACCCAGAAGGACCATCAAACGAAGATAAATCAAACCTATAACATTTTAAAGAATATCTGTTAATTTTTTCTTGATACTGATGTACTTTTAAAGACCGACATCATGCCAAATAATCATTTTGGTGTTATATCGTCAGTTCGTGCAAAAGGTTACATTTTAATAAATTTATAATTACATTAAGACCATGCTTCAGGTAGAGTTGATTATATTATGTGGAAAAATGTTAAAGTTCGGACCACATCAATGGTCAGATGTTACATTTCTCTCTCGCATGTTTCCTCTGAATAACTTTTCCATTTACAAAACTTTATGTATTTTTGCCACCACAGAAATATTTTTTGACGTATTATGCTACCAATATTTTGATAAGTTACATTTCTCTCTCGCTTGTTTTCTCTTAATAACTTTTCCATTTACAAAACTTTATGTATTTTTGCCACCACAGAAATATTTTTTGACGTATTATGCTACCAATATTTTGATAAGTTACATTTCTCTCTCGCTTGTTTCCTCTGAATAACTTTTCCATTTACAAAACTTTATGTATTTTTGCTACCACAGAAATATTTTTTGACGTATTTTGCTACCAATATTTTGATAAGTTACATTTCTCTCTTGCTTGTTTCCTCTGAATAACTTTTCCATTTACAAAACTTTATGTATTTTTGCCACCAGAGAAATATTTTTGACGTATTATGCTACCAATATTTTGATAAGTTACATTTCTCTCTCGCTTGTTTCCTCTGATTAACTTTTCCATTTACAAAACTTTACGTATTTTTACCACCACAGAAATATTTTTTGACGTATTATGCTACCAATATTTTGATAAGTTACATTTCTCTCTCGCTTGTTTCCTCTGAATAACTTTTCCATTTACAAAACTTTACATATTTTTGCCACCACAGAAATATTTTTGACGTATTATGCTACCAATATTTTGATAAGTTACATTTCACTCTCGCTTGTTTCCTCTGAATAACTTTTCCATTTACAAAACTTTACGTATTTTTGCCACCACAGAAATATTTTTTGACGTATTATGCTACCAATATTTTGATAAGTTACATTTCTCTCTCGCTTGTTTCCTCTGAATAACTTTTCCATTTACAAAACTTTACATATTTTTGCCACCACAGAAATATTTTTGACGTATTATGCTACCAATATTTTGATAAGTTACATTTCTCTCTCGCTTGTTTCCTCTGAATAACTTTTCCATTTACAAAACTTTATGTATTTTTGACACCACAGAAATATTTTTTGACGTATTTTGCTACCAATATTTTGATAAGTTACATTTCTCTCTTGCTTGTTTCCTCTGAATAACTTTTCCATTTACAAAACTTTATGTATTTTTGCCACCAGAGAAATATTTTTGACGTATTATGCTACCAATATTTTGATAAGTTACATTTCTCTCTCGCTTGTTTCATCTGAATAACTTTTCCATTTACAAAACTTTATGTATTTTTACCACCACAGAAATATTTTTTGACGTATTATGCTACCAATATTTTGATAAGTTACATTTCTCTCTCGCTTGTTTCCTCTGATTAACTTTTCCATTTACAAAACTTTAAGTATTTTTGCCACCACAGAAATATTTTTTGACGTATTATGCTACCAATATTTTGATAAGTTACATTTCTCTCTCGCTTGTTTCCTCTGAATAACTTTTCCATTTACCAAACTTTATGTATTTTTGCCTCCATAGAAATGTTTTTTGACGTATTATGCTACCAATATTTTGATAAGTTACATTTCTCTCTCGCTTGTTTCCTCTGAATAACTTTTCCATTTACAAAACTTTATGTATTTTTGCCACCACAGAAATATCTTTTGACGTATTATGCTACCAATATTTTGATAAGGTACATTTCTCTCTCGCTTGTTTCCTCTGAATAACTTTTCCATTTACAAAACTTTATGTATTTTGCCACCACAGAAAATTTTGACGTATTATGCTACCAATATTTTGATAAGTTACATTTCTCTCTCGCTTGTTTCCTCTGAATAACTTTTCCATTTACAAAACTTTATGTATTTTTGCCACCACAGAAATATTTTTTGACGTATTTTGCTACCAATATTTTGATAAGTTACATTTCTCTCTTGCTTGTTTCCTCTGAATAACTTTTCCATTTACAAAACTTTATGTATTTTTGCCACCAGAGAAATATTTTTGACGTATTATGCTACCAATATTTTGATAAGTTACATTTCTCTCTCGCTTGTTTCATCTGAATAACTTTTCCATTTACAAAACTTTATGTATTTTTACCACCACAGAAATATTATTTGACGTATTATGCTACCAATATTTTGATAAGTTACATTTCTCTCTCGCTTGTTTCCTCTGAATAACTTTTCCATTTACCAAACTTTACGTATTTTTGCCACCACAGAAATATTTTTTGACGTATTATGCTACCAATATTTTAATAAGTTACATTTCTCTCTCGCTTGTTTCCTCTGAATAACTTTTCCATTTACAAAACTTTACATATTTTTGCCACCACAGAAATATTTTTTGACGTATTATGCTACCAATATTTTGATAAGTTACATTTCTCTCTCGCTTGTTTCCTCTGAATAACTTTTCCATTTACCAAACTTTATGTATTTTTGCCACCATAGAAATATTTTTTGACGTATTATGCTACCAATATTTTGATAAGTTACATTTCTCTCTCGCTTGTTTCCTCTGAATAACTTTTCCATTTACAAAGCTTTATGTATTTTTGCCACCACAGAAATATTTTTTGACGTATTATGCTACCAATATTTTGATAAGTTATATTTCTCTTTCGCTTGTTTTCTCTGAATATCTTTTCCATTTACAAAACTTTATGTATTTTTGCCACCACAGAAATATTTTTGACGTATTATGCTACCAATATTTTGATAAGTTACATTTCTCTCTCGCTTGTTTCATCTGAATAACTTTTCCATTTACAAAACTTTATGTATTTTTACCACCACAGAAATATTTTTTGACGTATTATGCTACCAATATTTTGATAAGTTACATTTCTCTCTCGCTTGTTTCCTCTGATTAACTTTTCCATTTACAAAACTTTAAGTATTTTTGCCACCACAGAAATATTTTTTGACATATTATGCTACCAATATTTTGATAAGTTACATTTCTCTCTCGCTTGTTTCCTCTGAATAACTTTTCCATTTATCAAACTTTATGTATTTTTGCCTCCATAGAAATATTTTTTGACGTATTATGCTACCAATATTTTGATAAGTTACATTTCTCTCTCGCTTGTTTCCTCTGAATAACTTTTCCATTTACAAAACTTTATGTATTTTTGCCACCACAGAAATATCTTTTGACGTATTATGCTACCAATATTTTGATAAGGTACATTTCTCTCTCGCTTGTTTCCTCTGAATAACTTTTCCATTTACAAAACTTTATGTATTTTGCCACCACAGAAAAATTTTGACGTATTATGCTACCAATATTTTGATAAGTTACATTTCTCTCTCGCTTGTTTCCTCTGAATAACTTTTCCATTTACAAAACTTTACGTATTTTTGCCACCAGAGAAATATTTTTTGACGTATTATGCTACCAATATTTTGATAAGTTACATTTCTCTCTCGCTTGTTTCCTCTGAATAACTTTTCCATTTACAAAACTTTATGTATTCTTGCCACCACAGAAATATTTTTTGACGTATTATGCTACCAATATTTTGATAAGTTACATTCCTCTCTCGCTTGTTTCCTCTGAATAACTTTTCCATTTACAAAATTTATGTATTTTTGCCACCACAGAAATATTTTTTGACGTATTATGCTACCAATATTTTGATAAATTATATTTCTCTCTCGCTTGTTTCCTCTGAATAACTTTTCCATTTACAAAACTTTATGTATTTTTGCCACCACAGAAATATTTTTTGACGTATTAGGCTACCAATATTTTGATAAGTTATATTTCTTTTTCGCTTGTTTTCTCTGAATATCTTTTCCATTTAC
Organism: Tachypleus tridentatus; assembly: GCF_004210375.1. NCBI lineage: Eukaryota > Metazoa > Arthropoda > Merostomata > Xiphosura > Limulidae > Tachypleus > Tachypleus tridentatus. Next base: position 165,918,757 of record NC_134830.1, on the reverse strand, counting down.
AAAACTTTATGTATTTTTGCCACCACAGAAATATTTTTGACGTATTATGCTACCAATATTTTGATAAGTTACATTTCTCTCTCGCTTGTTTCATCTGAATAACTTTTCCATTTACAAAACTTTATGTATTTTTACCACCACAGAAATATTTTTTGACGTATTATGCTACAAATATTTTGATAAGTTACATTTCTCTCTCGCTTGTTTCCTCTGAATAACTTTTCCATTTACAAAACTTTACGTATTTTTGCCACCACAGAAATATTTTTTGACGTATTATGCTACCAATATTTTGATAAGTTACATTCCTCTCTCGCTTGTTTCCTCAGAATAACTTTTCCATTTACAAAACTTTATGTATTTTTGCCACCACAGAAATATTTTTTGACGTATTATGCTACCAATATTTTGATAAGTTAGCTTTCTCTTTCGCTTGGTTTCTCTGAATAACTTTTCCATTTACAAAACTTTATGTATTTTTGCCACCACAGAAATATTTTTTGACGTATTATACTACCAATATTTTGATAAGTTACATTTCTCTCTCGCTTGTTTCCTCTGAATAATTTTTCCATTTACAAAACTTTATGTATTTTTGCTACCACAGAAATATTTTTTGACGTATTATGCTACCAATATTTTGATAAGTTACATTTCTCTCTCGCTTGTTTCCTCTGAATAACTTTCCCATTTACAAAACTTTATGTATTTTTGCCACCACAGAAATATTTTTTGACGTATTATGCTACCAATATTTTGATAAGTTACATTTCTCTCTCGCTTGTTTCCTCTGAATAACTTTTCCATTTACAAAACTTTATGTATTTTTGCCACCACAGAAATATTTTTTGACGTATTATGCTACCAATATTTTGATAAATTATATTTCTCTTTCGCTTGTTTTCTCTGAATATCTTTTCCATTTACAAAACTTTTGTATTTTGCCACCACAGAAATATTTTTTAACGTATTATGCTACCAATATTTTGATAAGTTACATTTCTCTCTCGCTTGTTTCATCTGAATAACTTTTCCATTTACAAAACTTTCTGTATTTTTGCCACCACAGAAATATTTTTTGACGTATTATGCTACCAATATTTTGATAAGTTACATTTCTCTCTCGCTTGTTTCATCTGAATAACTTTTCCATTTACAAAACTTTATGTATTTTTACCACCACAGAAATATTTTTTGACGTATTATGCTACCAATATTTTGATAAGTTACATTTCTCTCTCGCTTGTTTCCTCTGAATAACTTTTCCATTTACAAAACTTTACGTATTTTTGCCACCACAGAAATATTTTTTGACGTATTATGCTACCAATATTTTGATAAGTTACATTTCTCTCTCGCTTGTTTCCTCTGAATAACTTTTCCATTTACAAAACTTTACATATTTTTGCCACCACAGAAATATTTTTTGACGAATTATGCTACCAATATTTTGATAAGTTACATTTCTCTCTCGCTTGTTTCATCTGAATAACTTTTCCATTTACAAAACTTTCTGTATTTTTGCCACCACAGAAATATTTTTTTGACGTATTATGCTACCAATATTTTGATAAGTTACATTTCTCTCTCGCTTGTTTCATCTGAATAACTTTTCCATTTACAAAACTTTATGTATTTTTACCACCACAGAAATATTTTTTGACGTATTATGCTACCAATATTTTGATAAGTTACATTTCTCTCTCGCTTGTTTCCTCTGAATAACTTTTCCATTTACCAAACTTTATGTATTTTTTCCACCATAGAAATATTTTTTGACGTATTATGCTACCAATATTTTGATAAGTTACATTTCTCTCTCGCTTGTTTCCTCTGAATAACTTTTCCATTTACAAAACTTTATGTATTTTTGCCACCATAGAAATATTTTTTGACGTATTATGCTACCAATATTTTGATAAGTAACATTTCTCTCTCGCTTGTTTCCTCTGAATAACTTTTCCATTTACAAAGCTTTATGTATTTTTGCCACCACAGAAATATTTTTTGACGTATTATGCTACCAATATTTTGATAAGTTATATTTCTCTTTCGCTTGTTTTCTCTGAATATCTTTTCCATTTACAAAACTTTATGTATTTTTGCCACCACAGAAATATTTTTGACGTATTATGCTACCAATATTTTGATAAGTTACATTTCTCTCTCGCTTGTTTCATCTGAATAACTTTTCCATTTACAAAACTTTCTGTATTTTTGCCACCACAGAAATATTTTTTGACGTATTATGCTACCAATATTTTGATAAGTTACATTTCTCTCTCGCTTGTTTCATCTGAATAACTTTTCCATTTACAAAACTTTATGTATTTTTACCACCACAGAAATATTTTTTGACGTATTATGCTACCAATATTTTGATAAGTTACATTTCTCTCTCGCTTGTTTCCTCTGAATAACTTTTCCATTTACAAAACTTTACGTATTTTTGCCACCACAGAAATATTTTTTGACGTATTATGCTACCAATATTTTGATAAGTTACATTTCTCTCTCGCTTGTTTCCTCTGAATAACTTTTCCATTTACAAAACTTTACATATTTTGCCACCACAGAAATATTTTTTGACGAATTATGCTACCAATATTTTGATAAGTTACATTTCTCTCTCGCTTGTTTCATCTGAATAACTTTTCCATTTACAAACTTTCTGTATTTTTGCCACCACAGAAATATTTTTTGACGTATTATGCTACCAATATTTTGATAAGTTACATTTCTCTCTTGCTTGTTTCCTCTGAATAACTTTTCCATTTACAAAACTTTATGTATTTTTGCCACCAGAGAAATATTTTTGACGTATTATGCTACCAATATTTTGATAAGTTACATTTCTCTCTCGCTTGTTTCATCTGAATAACTTTTCCATTTACAAAACTTTATGTATTTTACCACCACAGAAATATTATTTGACGTATTATGCTACCAATATTTTGATAAGTTACATTTCTCTCTCGCTTGTTTCCTCTGAATAACTTTTCCATTTACCAAACTTTACGTATTTTTGCCACCACAGAAATATTTTTTGACGTATTATGCTACCAATATTTTAATAAGTTACATTTCTCTCTCGCTTGTTTCCTCTGAATAACTTTTCCATTTACAAAACTTTACATATTTTTGCCACCACAGAAATATTTTTTGACGTGTTATGCTACCAATATTTTGATAAGTTACATTTCTCTCTCGCTTGTTTCCTCTGAATAACTTTTCCATTTACCAAACTTTATGTATTTTTGCCACCATAGAAATATTTTTTTGACGTATTATGCTACCAATATTTTGATAAGTTACATTTCTCTCTCGCTTGTTTCCTCTGAATAACTTTTCCATTTACAAAGCTTTATGTATTTTTGCCACCACAGAAATATTTTTTGACGTATTATGCTACCAATATTTTGATAAGTTATATTTCTCTTTCGCTTGTTTTCTCTGAATATCTTTTCCATTTACAAAACTTTATGTATTTTTGCCACCACAGAAATATTTTTGACGTATTATGCTACCAATATTTTGATAAGTTACATTTCTCTCTCGCTTGTTTCATCTGAATAACTTTTCCATTTACAAAACTTTATGTATTTTTACCACCACAGAAATAATTTTTGACGTATTATGCTACCAATATTTTGATAAGTTACATTTCTCTCTCGCTTGTTTCCTCTGATTAACTTTTCCATTTACAAAACTTTAAGTATTTTTGCCACCACAGAAATATTTTTTGACGTATTATGCTACCAATATTTTGATAAGTTACATTTCTCTCTCGCTTGTTTCCTCTGAATAACTTTTCCATTTATCAAACTTTATGTATTTTTGCCTCCATAGAAATATTTTTTGACGTATTATGCTACCAATATTTTGATAAGTTACATTTCTCTCTCGCTTGTTTCCTCTGAATAACTTTTCCATTTACAAAACTTTATGTATTTTTGCCACCACAGAAATATCTTTTGACGTATTATGCTACCAATATTTTGATAAGGTACATTTCTCTCTCGCTTGTTTCCTCTGAATAACTTTTCCATTTACAAAACTTTATGTATTTTTGCCACCACAGAAAAATTTTTGACGTATTATGCTACCAATATTTTGATAAGTTACATTTCTCTCTCGCTTGTTTCCTCTGAATAACTTTTCCATTTACAAAACTTTACGTATTTTTGCCACCAGAGAAATATTTTTTGACGTATTATGCTACCAATATTTTGATAAGTTACATTTCTCTCTCGCTTGTTTCCTCTGAATAACTTTTCCATTTACAAAACTTTATGTATTCTTGCCACCACAGAAATATTTTTTGACGTATTATGCTACCAATATTTTGATAAGTTACATTCCTCTCTCGCTTGTTTCCTCTGAATAACTTTTCCATTTACAAAACTTTATGTATTTTTGCCACCACAGAAATATTTTTTGACGTATTATGCTACCAATATTTTGATAAATTATATTTCTCTCTCGCTTGTTTCCTCTGAATAACTTTTCCATTTACAAAACTTTATGTATTTTTGCCACCACAGAAATATTTTTTGACGTATTAGGCTACCAATATTTTGATAAGTTATATTTCTCTTTCGCTTGTTTTCTCTGAATATCTTTTCCATTTACAAAACTTTATGTATTTTTGCCACCACAGAAATATTTTTTGACGTATTATGCTACCAATATTTTGATAAGTTACATTTCTCTCTCGCTTGTTTCATCTGAATAACTTTTCCATTTACAAAACTTTATGTATTTTTACCACCACAGAAATATTTTTTGACGTATTATGCTACAAATATTTTGATAAGTTACATTTCTCTCTCGCTTGTTTCCTCTGAATAACTTTTCCATTTACAAAACTTTACGTATTTTTGCCACCACAGAAATATTTTTTGACGTATTATGCTACCAATATTTTGATAAGTTACATTTCTCTTTCGCTTGGTTTCTCTGAATAACTTTTCCATTTACAAAACTTTATGTATTTTTGCCACCACAGAAATATTTTTTGACGTATTATACTACCAATATTTTGATAAGTTACATTTCTCTCTCGCTTGTTTCCTCTGAATAATTTTTCCATTTACAAAACTTTATGTATTTTTGCTACCACAGAAATATTTTTTGACGTATTATGCTACCAATATTTTGATAAGTTACATTTCTCTCTCGCTTGTATCCTCAGAATAACTTTCCCATTTACAAAACTTTATGTATTTTTGCCACCACAGAAATATTTTTTGACGTATTATGCTACCAATATTTTGATAAGTTACATTTCTCTCTCGCTTGTTTCCTCTGAATAACTTTTCCATTTACAAAACTTTATGTATTTTTGCCACCACAGAAATATTTTTTGACGTATTATGCTACCAATATTTTGATAAATTATATTTCTCTTTCGCTTGTTTTCTCTGAATATCTTTTCCATTTACAAAACTTTTTGTATTTTTGCCACCACAGAAATATTTTTAACGTATTATGCTACCAATATTTTGATAAGTTACATTTCTCTCTCGCTTGTTTCATCTGAATAACTTTTCCATTTACAAAACTTTCTGTATTTTTTGCCACCACAGAAATATTTTTTTGACGTATTATGCTACCAATATTTTGATAAGTTACATTTCTCTCTCGCTTGTTTCATCTGAATAACTTTTCCATTTACAAAACTTTATGTATTTTTACCACCACAGAAATATTTTTTGACGTATTATGCTACCAATATTTTGATAAGTTACATTTCTCTCTCGCTTGTTTCCTCTGAATAACTTTTCCATTTACAAAACTTTACGTATTTTTGCCACCACAGAAATATTTTTGACGTATTATGCTACCAATATTTTGATAAGTTACATTTCTCTCTCGCTTGTTTCCTCTGAATAACTTTTCCATTTACAAAACTTTACGTATTTTTGCCACCACAGAATATTTTTTTGACGAATTATGCTACCAATATTTTGATAAGTTACATTTCTCTCTCGCTTGTTTCATCTGAATAACTTTTCCATTTACAAAACTTTCTGTATTTTTGCCACCACAGAAATATTTTTTGACGTATTATGCTACCAATATTTTGATAAGTTACATTTCTCTCTCGCTTGTTTCATCTGAATAACTTTTCCATTTACAAAACTTTATGTATTTTTACCACCACAGAAATATTTTTTGACGTATTATGCTACCAATATTTTGATAAGTTACATTTCTCTCTCGCTTGTTTCCTCTGAATAACTTTTCCATTTACCAAACTTTATGTATTTTTTCCACCATAGAAATATTTTTTGACGTATTATGCTACCAATTTTTTGATAAGTTACATTTCTCTCTCGCTTGTTTCCTCTGAATAACTTTTCCATTTACAAAACTTTATGTATTTTTGCCACCATAGAAATATTTTTTGACGTATTATGCTACCAATATTTTGATAAGTTACATTTCTCTCTCGCTTGTTTCATCTGAATAACTTTTCCATTTACAAAACTTTATGTATTTTTGCCACCACAGAAATATTTTTTGACGTATTATGCTACCAATATTTTGATAAGTTACATTTCTCTCTCGCTTGTTTCCTCTGAATAACTTTTCCATTTACAAAACTTTATGTATTTTTGCCACCACATAAATATTTTTGACGTATTATGCTACCAATATTTTGATAAGGTACATTTCTCTCTCGCTTGTTTCCTCTGAATAACTTTTCCATTTACAAAATTTTATGTATTTTTGCCACCACAGAAATATTTTTTGACGTATTATGCTACCAATATTTTGATAAGTTACATTTCTCTCTCGCTTGTTTCCTCTGAATAATTTTCCATTTACAAAACTTTATGTATTTTTGCCACCACAGAAATATTTTTTGACGTATTATGCTACCAATATTTTGATAAGTTACATTTCTCTCTCGCTTGTTTCCTCTGAATAACTTTTCCATTTACAAAACTTTATGTATTTTTGCCACCACAGAAATATTTTTTGACGTATTATGCTACCAATATTTTGATAAGTTACATTTCTCTCTCGCTTGTTTCCTCTGAATAACTTTTCCATTTACAAAACTTTATGTATTTTTTGCCACCACAGAAATATTTTTGACGTATTATGCTACCAATATTTTGATAAGTTACATTTCTCTCTCGCTTGTTTCCTCTGAATAACTTTTCCATTTACAAAACTTTATGTATTTTTGCCACCACAGAAATATTTTTTGACGTATTATGCTACCAATATTTTGATAAGTTATATTTCTCTTTTGCTTGTTTTCTCTGAATATCTTTTCCATTTACAAAACTTTATGTATTTTTGCCACCACAGAAATATTTTTAACGTATTATGCTACCAATATTTTGATAAGTTACATTTCTCTCTCGCTTGTTTCATCTGAATAACTTTTCCATTTACAAAACTTTATGTATTTTTGCCACCACAGAAATATTTTTTGACGTATTATGCTACCAATATTTTGATAAGTTACATTTCTCTCTCGCTTGTTTCCTCTGAATAACTTTTCCATTTACAAAACTTTATGTATTTTTGCCACCACATAAATATTTTTGACGTATTATGCTACCAATATTTTGATAAGGTACATTTCTCTCTCGCTTGTTTCCTCTGAATAACTTTTCCATTTACAAAACTTTATGTATTTTTCCACCACAGAAAAATTTTTGACGTATTATGTTACCAATATTTTGATAAGTTACATTTCTCTCTCGTTTGTTTCCTCTGAATAACTTTTCCATTTACAAAACTTTATGTATTTTTGCCACCACAGAAATATTTTTTGACGTATTATGCTACCAATATTTTGATAAGTTACATTTCTCTCTCGCTTGTTTCCTATGAATAACTTTTCCATTTACAAAACTTTATGTATTTTTGCCACCACAGAAATATTTTTTGACGTATTATGCTACCAATATTTTGATAAGTTACATTCCTCTCTCGCTTGTTTCCTCTGAATAACTTTTCCATTTACAAAACTTTATGTATTTTTGCCACCACAGAAATATATTTTGACGTATTATGCTTCCAATATTTTGATAAGTTACATTTCTCTCTCGCTTGTTTCCTCTGAATAATTTTTCCATTTACAAAACTTTATGTATTTTTGCCACCACAGAAATATTTTTTGACGTATTATGCTACTAATATTTTGATAAGTTACATTTCTCTCTCGCTTGTTTCCTCTGAATAACTTTTCCATTTACAAAACTTTATTTATTTTTGCCACTACAGAAATATTTTTTGACGTATTATGCTACCAATATTTTGATAAGTTACATTTCTCTCTCGCTTGTTTCCTCTGAATAACTTTTCCATTTACAAAACTTTATGTATTTTTGCCACCACAGAAATATTCCTTGACGTATTATGCTACCAATATTTTGATAAGTTACATTTCTCTCTTGCTTGTTTCTTCTGAATAACATTTCCATTTACAAAATTTTATGTATTTTTGCCACCACAGAAATATTTTTTGACGTATTATGCTACCAATATTTTGATAAGTTACATTTCTCTCTCGCTTGTTTCCTCTGAATAATTTTTCCATTTACAAAACTTTATGTATTTTTGCCACCACAGAAATATTTTTTGACGTATTATGCTACCAATATTTTGATAAGTTACATTTCTCTCTCGCTTGTTTCCTCTGAATAACTTTTCCATTTACAAAACTTTATGTATTTTTGCCACCACAGAAATATTTTTTGACGTATTATGCTACCAATATATTGATAAGTTACATTTCTCTCTCGCTTGTTTCATCTGAATAACTTTTCCATTTACAAAACTTTATGTATTTTTGCCACCACAGAAATATTTTTTGACGTATTATGCTACCAATATTTTGATAAGTTACATTTCTCTCTCGCTTGTTCCCTCTGAATAACTTTTTCATTTACAAAACTTTGTGTATTTTTGCCACCACAGAAATATTCCTTGACGTATTATGCTACCAGTATTTTATTTCCTGAACATCACTATAATGCTATCTTCTTCCTGTATAGTACACGGAGACGTTCTACCGAATTTATTGTCATAATGACTCAAAGAAGACGGTAAAGTATCGGTAATACCATTCATAAAATGTTCCTTTTTTGTTTACACCGTATCTGTATATAGAACACCGTATCTGTACATAGTTATTAATTGTGAACTGTTGTTAGTCAAAAATATTCTTGAGTTACTGAAGACAAAAAGTGACCTTCTATAAAATCAGCTATCACAAAATGTACTTATTTGTTTTTAAAACAAGTATCAGATTCCGATCACTGATGTGATCATTTTCATCTATTCGTGTTTTAACGGGAAAGAATGTTTTAGTGTTTAATAAAGATTCTACAACTTAACAATAGATTTAACTTTTGGAGTTGATAATGGCAACTTATGAGTATGAATATCAAATTGTGTAAAAATCAATCAGTGTGACTAGTTACAATATTTACGTATGTATATAAATCCGTATGAACAGACAGATTATTCAAGTGTGTATATCATATCGTGTGAGTGGACAGATTATTTACGTATGCATATCAAATCGTGGGGAGTAGGTAAGTTATTTAGGGTGATTTTCAATAAACAGATTGTTGGTTATTGCTGAAGAGAAAAAAAACAACATAAAATAAACAACAAATAAGTATGGGATATGATATGCGAAACATTTGCACAATATTAGAAATGTCTGGCGAAATAACAATCAAAGATATATACTTGTGGTTCCCCAGTGGCTTAATGACTGCAGATTAACAACGCTAGAAAGCGGATTTTGAGAACCGTGCTGGGCAAAGCACAGATAGCACATTGTGTATCTTTGTGCTCAATTTAAAACAACAGCTATATACAGGTGTGCCTGGTTATTCTCTAGTTTTCTTAACTTTCTGTGTTTTTTCTTCTATACTTATGTTGATCATCAAAATTCCAAGACTTATAAAAAATAAAACATTTTTTCCCCTAACACAGAGATGTTATTTACGTAATATATAAGTTCGGTAATCAGTTGTAAAGATTTGAAATCAGATGTTTCTGTGATATAAGAATGCTTTTAACTTCTGTATATATAGCAAAACGTTCTTTCTTCAAATAGCTTACAATACAAGTTATTGAACATTTTTAGTTTAGTTATTAAAATTACAGCAGGTTATGACCAATAATCATGGTTTTATTTACGGTTTCGAGCTGTAATGTTCGAATAATGGTAATATGTAGGCTTGTTGTATTTTATCCCCGTATACTAATGAAATCTTCTTGTTCAATAGTTAACACGTTGTTATAAATATGGTTTCTAAAATGCTGTTAAACATAATTAGTAAGTAGTGATTTCAATTTGCACTGGTTGATTCAAAACTCATCAAAGAGGTTCGGTATATCAGTGTCACAAGTTGTTTTTTCTCAAGTACTCAAAATTGTGAAATAATCATATCCCATTTTGTGAAGAATAGATTTGACTCAATTGCGTTAAACAAAACAGAGAACTACACCAAGCAAAGTATGACCTTGACCGATGTTGGTTCAGCTCCAAACACAACAATTGTTTTACAGCCGTGTGGAAAGGTCTAATAATATGAATATCATACGTTTTTCAGGTATTTCAAGAAATGGATCAGTTAATTTTTTCTCTTTGCTTCTTCATAACTGTATGCGGAATTCTCACTAAATCTAGTTTATTATAATTCATTGTAAATGTATATATGGATTTGAATTCCAGTCGCACCAAACATGTTCGCCCTTTCAGCCGTACGTTAATATGTGGCGGTGAATCCCACTATTCGTAAGTAAAAGAGTAGCCTTAGAGTTGTCATTGGGTGGTGATGACTAGCTGCTTTCTTTCTTGTCTTATACCGCTAAATTAGGGACGGCTAGCGCAGATAGCCTTCATGTAGTTTTGCGCGAAAATTAAAAACATATAAAGAACTGTAAATATTTATATACGAGGGCTGTTCAAAAAATACGCGGACTGACGTCATAAAATAAAATGTACTTTATTTAGAAGTTACAGGTCTGAAACCCCTTCAAAGTACTCTCCTCCCCAACTCACACACTTGTCTCAACGGTGTTTCCACTTGTTGAAACAGTCCTGGTACGCTTCTTTTGTAATGTCCTTCAACTCCTTCGTCGCATTTGCCTTAATCTCGGGAATCGTCTCAAATCTTCTTCCTTTCAAGGGTCTTTTGAGTTTGGGGAACAAGAAAAAATTGCAAGGAGCAAGGTCAGGTGAGTAGGGGGGGGAAGATCAGTGATCGAGTGTTTTAGTCCAAAAACTCACAAGTTCTGAGGGTTGAATTTCGCAGCAACGCGGTGCATCTTGAATTTTTCGGTCAAAATCTTGTAACAAGATGCAACTGATATCCCACACTCTTCAGCAAGCTCCCTGACAGTCAGACGTCGATTTGCCCGCACCATGGTGTTGATTTTGTCGACGTGTGGGTCGTCAGTTGACGTGGAAGGACGTCCAGGACGCTCATCATCTTCAATGGACTGTCGACCATCCTTAAAACGTTCATGCCACTTGAAACATGCTGTACGCTTCGTAGCAACATTACCGTAAGCCGTGTTAAGCATAGCAAAAGTTTCAGTCACAGATTTTCCAAGTTTAACACAAAATTTCACAGCAAGTCGTTGCTCCTTCAGGTCATTCATTCTGAAATCCGCCAAACGAAAAACTCGCACTTCACTTAAAACCGCGTAGCTAATACATAAATGAAGATATCTGCAATCGGGAAATGGCGTCGTAATCAGCTGGTCTCTGCAAACCTAGCGACACCAAGCGGATTCCTCTGAAACTAACTGGAGCCGTGCAATTCAAACTGTCCGCGTATTTTTTTAACAGACCTCGTATATATATATATATTATCGGAACAGTATAAATATTTAATATTAACTAACGTAACTTTTTCTTTATTGGTTAATGAATGAATTAGAACAAATTGCCATCATAATGTGGGAAATTATTTCAAATATCTATATGCATATAATACAGCTAAAATATATCATCAGTCTTGTGTTGAACTTTGGATATCAGTCAAAGCATATTTCCTCCTTAAATAGTTGACCAATTCAAACCCAACTTCTCACACTAACTTTTTAGCACAAATGTCAACTAAATCCATATTAAATTTTCCCAGATGTCAAAATACATAATAATATTTTATAAATTGTTAGTTTCTATATCGTTACTGCAGGAAGTGCTGTAAATAGTTATATTTGAATACAATTCCCACCAAAGCAAAATATACAAAAATAAGATGTGCAGTTACAATGTATAAAATAAATATATTTTTTCTGTTGAAACTTCCCGCTCTTTTCTATCGCACAAAGATATAATGGACATAAATGAGGGAAAAGGTCTCATAGATTAATCCACTCTATACTTAGTTGTGTAGTTTATAGTTGTTAAAGAAACACAATTCTGTAGTTTAACTGTTTAAAGAGACACACTTGTGTTGTTTATATTATGTACAGAAATATATTTGTGTAATTTTAAACTATTTACAAAAACACATTTTAATTGTTTATACTATTTAAAGAAAGACACCTGTATAGGTATTTACAGCCCATGCGACTGGTAACACGTTTGACTTTTTTCCTCTCATTATCTTTATGATATAATATTGACGTTCAAATACTTGTGAATAACATCGCAAATGATTCATACAGAAACTAACTTCATAAACGCTTGATTTTGTTTCGAAATGTGTTTATGGTAGAGGAGAAACAGACAGAAAGAAAGAGATTAATTAACGAAAGATTTCTTTTAGGTACAAATTACACTTTATTTGCAATTCAAGGTAAGGTTTTCAATTCAAAATTCACTTTATGGTAATTAATTTCAAATATATATATTTTTTCGTGCGCTACTTAATTTGCGGATTGTTAATTAAATGAAGGTAACATTTCAGAATATCTTTTCTTTAGGCGAGAATGAAGATCCTAAGAAGCTGTAAAGAAAAAAAGAGGAATTCAAGTTTCATATAAATTGAAATAAAACCACAAAATGTGTCGATGTTGTAATAAGTAAGATATTTAATTAACTTTAATGATTATTAAGGGATTGGAGAAGTTCATGTCTTAAGAGAAGTATGAATTATATCAAACATGTTTGCTTGTTTCTAATTTAGAACATAGATACACGATGGGATATCTGGTTTTAGCCCACCACAATCGAAACCCGGATTCTAGGGCTGAGCCCGCAGATTTACCTTTGTACTGGATATTATAACACCTCCATGGCTGAAAGGGCGAACATGTTTTGGTGGGACGAGAATTCGAGCCCGAAAATCATAAGAAAGGACTGCGTTAAAACAGCAAATCAAACCTCTGACTAATTATATAATTTATTTTAACTTAAAAACAAGCCAAAAGAAAAATAAATTAAACGTTTCTTGATTAATTTGTTTTTAAGTTAAAATTAATTTATTATATATATGATATATCATCAACCCAACTTAAGGAAAATAGTTCTATTTATTTCGAGCTAATTGTAAAATAGGAGTTACAATATTTCATTTTTACCGTTTTATTGAACCTGAGGATTACTTATGCTGCACGAATACAATAGTTCTCTTTCTTCTCCCAACGAGTTATCGGTGATTTTAGGGACTTAAAACGCTAATAACCGGTGTTAGGTTACATACGGTGGATACATTGCAAATAGCCCACTGTGTAGCTTTGCACTAAAAAACACGTTAACTAAGACCTTTATATTTCTCATTGCATACTTAACATTTTGTTTAATGTGTATAAATTTTACGTTCTTATACATTACGCATACCCACAACAAGTATCAAATTCCGGTTTCTACTGGTGTGAAACCACAGACAAACCGCTTTGTGCCACGTGGGGTAAAGTCGGTCAGTCGATAAGTTTCTGTCCAAAATTATGAACTGCTTCATCACTTTACTTCCTTTTAATTTTGTATTACTGAATTGGTTTCTTTGCTTGTTTTTATTTCACAAAGAGCTACACGAGGGCTATTTGCGCTACCCATCCCTAATTTATCAATGTATGGAAGCTAGTCACCACTACCAACCGTCAACTCTGAGGCTAATTTTAAATAAACGAATACTGGGATTGACAGATCCATTATAACGCCCCCACGGTTGAAAGGGCAAGAATAATTTGGCGTGACGGAGATTCAAACCCGTAAACTTCAGATCACGTGTCGAGCATCTTAACCAGCTGGCAATGCCAGGCAATTAACATTAGTATGTGTGTGTTTTTCTTACAGCAAAGCCATTTCGAGCTATCTGCTGAGTCCACCGAGGGAAATTGAAACGCTGATTTCAGCGTTGTAAATCCATAGACTTACCGCTGTACCAGCTGGGGAGCATCAACATTAGTAAAAACAGGTTCAAGTTTGTTTCTTTTGATTGTTTGTCGAGCAGCATGATAGGAAGGTTAAATTATTTCCACTTCTGACGAGAATAGTGGAACTTTGCAATATTTTCATATTTAAAGTTTAAAATACTCAATAATACTTACCTCAATTAGCTGTTGCGAATTATCCTCTGCCATTTCCATTTCCTTTGCCATTTCCATTTCCTCTGCCATTACTATTTTCTCCGCCAAAATCTAGACCGTCGTTCCCGTTTGGGAATCTACCCAGTCCTCTTCCGTTTCCCAACCCATGATCGTAACGTCCACTGTTTCTAAAGCCAAACCTGGGATGAAGTTCCAGGTCTAAGTGTCTGATGGCGTCTCTTCTCAACCCTTTGTTGTTGCCTTTTCCATTTCCTCTGCCATTACTATTTCCTCCGCCAAAATGTAGACCGTCGTTCCCGTTTGGGAATCTACCCAGTCCTCTTCCGTTTCCCAACACATGATCGTAACGTCCACTGTTTCTAAAGCCAAACCTGGGATGAAGTTCCAAGTCTAAATGTCTGATGGCGTCTCTTCTTAACCCTTTTTTGTTGCCTTTTCCATTTCCATTATGTCTTCCAAAACCTGGATCGACGTCAAAGCCAGGTAGGTCAATAACTCCACTTCCTTTCCCTCTGTTTCCATGACCACCATAATCATCGTAGATGTTCCGGATGTTTTTGTTATTTCCCTTTTTAGCGATACTTCCTACAGTGAAGACCGTAGTAACCAAAAGCAGAACGAAAATCTATAATAAAAATAAATATCAAAATCATATCTTTTATAAAACTATGACCATTAAAAACAAATGTCCTACTGGCTTGGTTCTTGAGGAAATTATGTGGAACAAAGAAATTTTACAAAGAGAAACAGACACATAAACTATTACAATATAAATTAGCCTATCGTATAACATTTTCCCGTAAAGCTTTGAGACGTTATTGTGAAATGTTCTTAGAAAGAACATATTACTATAAAATAAATGGCATTATTCTTCTTTAGTCTAAATCGTTTGGCCTAATTTATATTAATAATTGTAATAGAAATTACAAATGTTGATTAACTTAGTGAATCTAGTCATCATTAGCGTTATCTTACTGGTGTTGTGACAGATACCATTCGAGTAGCTTTGTGGGAAATTCAACATAATTCTTCCTGTTTGTTGTTTTACATGATGAGAACATTTATCACAGTGCTGTTTTACTGGGAATTCTTTTATACTAAATTTGAATAGCTTTCAAAGAATATTGTTATCCAACGTATATTTCACTAACTGTCACTTCTGATATTGAAATTATACCGTGCAACAAATACAGCTATTTGTCTCTGATGAGTTATGTTCCAGTTTGGCAAATAATTAACTTATAGAATAAACTGTAGAACACTTACCACTGTCTTCATGTTCTTTGAGCTGTGATTAGGTGAAAGACGCTGATATCAGCTGAAAGTTCGTTGATTATTTAAAAAGCATACTTCAAGTTTACGTATTTATATAGTGGAGTGATATGACGTAATCACACTGAAGGCTCTACAACTAACTAACGAAACAGCTAATACACAAATTGCTACTTATTAGTTTTTAATTAATAACAAAAGACGTACCCAATATTTGGATTTTTCTCAGATGCATTTCAAACGAAGACAGATAAAAGCTATAAAATTTGTTAATTTTTTTATTTCATACTGACGTACACTGAATGTTTGACATCATTCCAACTAATCAAGATGATGTTTCAACTTTTAATAAATTTATAATTACACTAAGAGAAAGTTTCAGTTCGTCCTCAAATCTTATCATTTCATGTGAATATGCGTTGATTATATTATGTGAAAACATTTGTTGATTGTAAAGTGAGAAACAATTGGTTACTGTTATTGAATTATAGTTCAAAAATATTTTTCAAACCTCACTAAAACTCTCAAGGTTTAGTAAACATCAGTTAATTATTCACTTAGAAGTTTTTTCTCTAAAACAACGTCTCGAAAAACTTTTATTTTTCTCTTAATCCTTTAGTAAAACATTTCCAAATTGACTAAAATCGTCATCAAGAATTTCAATATTGAGGTAATCAGTACTTATATAAGAAGATTCGACAAAAAAGAAACACAGAACATGCAAAGTAATTGTTGCTTTGTATGAGAAGACTGGAAATCAATAAATAAGTTACATTTCTCTCTCGCAGTTTCATTTTAATTACATTTTAAGTTATCCATTTACAAAACTTTGTTTCGTATTATTGCTAGCATAGAAATATTCATTGACGGATCATGTTAATAACAATTTTTTTACAATAATGCTATCTGCATCCTGTATACTACATGGAGACCTTTGACAGAAATTATCGTAAACTGACCTCGCGAAAACGGTAAAACTTCGGTTAGACTATTTGCCAAATGTACTTTTTTGTTTACAAAAGTCTGTTAAACTTTGGGTCTATCTGTAAACGTATTTCCTTCTTGACGAGTTGACCGATCCAGACTCAAGCTGGAATGCTAATTCAATAGTCCGAAGCAAAATTGATATCAAATTTTCCAAAACGTCAAAAAATTTAATAGTATTTTGTATATATTAATTCTTATGTCGTTACTGCAGGAACTTCCGTAAATATTTAAATTTCAACAAAGGTCCCATCACAAAAATATTCTACAAATCAAAGAATGTAAATAAAAAATTTAACTTGTTTTCCATAATAACCAATATAGGCAAAAATAGAATACGCAGCTAAAGTGTGTAGAACAAAAGTATAACTTTTGCTCTTTAAATTTCCCGCCCTTTTCTGATCCATGCCGTTTAACTACCATTTATACTAATGTTGAAATAAGTGCTTAAGCCTGAATATTTTTTGGATATTTCTTACATATTGAAGTGGAATATAAGAAAAAGTACCAAGATTATTATTAAATTAAATGTATTAAATGCGCCAAATTCAAGCAGTACAAATCTCGATCACATCTCTATAGCAATGATGGCTGCTTCGAGCGACAACTGGCGCAATGTGTCATCATTTCTACCAAGTTTCTCGTTTAGATTGCTGCATCTCCTCACTTCTGGTCGAATTCCCCTGTCTTACAACAGTTATGTTATCAATGAATGCTAATGAAGTAGAACTTAGAATGTAATTAGACGTTGAAAAGATTTGTAAAATTGGACATCTACTTTAAATATATCTGTAAAAGTTATTTATTTTCTGTGTATGCACGAAAACAATAATATTTCTATTAACACGAAAGTGTGCGTGTTTAAGCAAATCACAGTAATAATAAGTTAGCAAAGAACGATTTCTAAACATAATGAAGTCATTTGTTCTAAGGTAACATTCTACATGTTTCGACAGGACATTAATGTATCTAAACAAGTCAGACCAATGTTATGTCGAAAAGTCGTGTATGTTTTCTCAGAATAAATCACATCCTTATGCTTAGAAATATTTGTTTTCTTAATTGTTATTTATAAATCCGTAGACTCACCACTGAACTAGCGGGGGGCATGTAAGATATTCAAGAACGATTGTTGTTACAAGATGGACGCTAATCGATAATTGAGATTTTGATTTTAGTTTATGAGAAAATCGTGCCTGATATTGATTTCTGAATTTAGATATCAGTAAAGCAATAATCGTGTCTTATAATAAGTCTTATGGCCTATGATAAAATCTTATCTGATAATGATTTCTGAAAGTATAGGCCAGTAAAGCTCAAGTTGTGTTTTGTAATAAGTCTTATGGCCATTTATGAAGACAGAAATAGACAGGCTAAGTTCTTATCATCCAATATCTAATAAGCGTCTGTGCTATGTATGAGAGCTTCAATTATTATCAGTTCTGAATCATATCACATAAATGTGCTTTGTGTTTAAGTTATCAAATAATAAACGTTTTCTGATATTGTTACGTGGTCAAGTGGTGCAGTACAATTATTTAACAGTTGTTATAAATATGGTTTCTGAAATGCTGTTAAACATAATAAGTAAGTTGTGAATTCAAGCTACACTGGTTGATTGAAAACACATCAAAGAAGTTCGGAAGATCAGTTTTACAAGTTGTTGTTTTTTTCTCAAGTGCTTAAAATTATAAAAAATATTATATCCCATTCTGTGAAGTATAGATTTGAATCAATTGCCTCAGACAAAAGAGAGAACTACACCAAGCAATGCATTACTTCAACCGGTATTTGTTCACGTCCAAACACAACAATTGTTTTACAGCCGTATGGAAAGGTCCAATAATGTGAATATCATACGTTTGTTAGGTATTTCAAGAAATGGATCCGTTAATTTTTTCTCTTTGCTTCTTTACAACTGTATGCAGAATTCTCACTAAATCCAGTTTACTATAATTCATTGTAAATGTATATATTGGTTCGAATTCCGCTTACACCAAACATGCTCGTTCTTTCAGCCGTACGTTATAATGTGACGGTGAATCCCACTGTTCATTAGTAAAAGAGTAGCTAAGATTTGGCAATGGGTGGTAATTACTAGCTGCCTTCCCTCTAGTCTTACACTGCTAATTAGGGACGGCTAGCGCAAATAGCCTTCGTGTAGCTTTGCGCGAAACTCAAAACTATCCAAACCAAACCTTATTATTTTAGTTAATTATTTTCAATAATAAAATATGTTTATACATATATATATAAGTGTAGTGTATAATGAAAACATTTTCACAAATAATTCAATACACCGGTACGTCTAGAATCTGGGTTTCGATTGTTGTGGGCTGACACCAGATATCCTATTGTGCAGCAATGTGCTTAATTAGAAACAAGCAAACATGTATGATATAATTCATACTTCTCTTAAGAAATGGATATCTCCAATCCCTTAATTATCATTAAAGGTAATTAAATATCTTACTTATTACAACATCGACACATTTTGTGGTTTTAATTCAATTTGTATGAAACTTGAAAAGTTCATTTTTTTCTTTACCACTTCTTAGGATCTTGATTCTCACTAAAAGAAAAGATGTTCTGAAACCCTACCTTCATTTAATTAACAATCCGTAGATTAAATAGTGCACGAAAAATATATATTTGAAATTAATTATTATAAAGTGAATTTTGAATTCAATATTTTACCTTGAATAGCAAATAAAGTGTAATTTCTACCTAAAAGAATTCTTTTGTTAATCTCTTTCTTTCTGTCTATTTCTCCTCTACCAAAACACATTTCGGTACAGAATCAATTGTTTACTGAAGTTAGTTTCTGTAGAAAACATCTTACTTACAAATATTTGAACGTTAATATTATATCATAGAGATATTGAGAGGAAAAAAAAAAAGTCAAAGAAATTCAAAACAAACGAAACCAGTGGTTGAACATTGTTTTTCTTGGCAAAGATTACCAATGTTTGGCTAATTTGCAAATTTTTCTCAACAAACACGGGCAGCATTGTTTCGTGATATACACTTAATCATGAGTTCAGCATATTTCAGATTATTAATATGTAATGTAAGTTATGTGGTTTTAAAATAACTCAATGACAACAAGTCAAAATGTTACTTCATTACAAATGACAGACATCTTCAGTAACAGAACCAATATTTGGCACACTTAACTTTGAAAATTAAATTAATCTCTTACAAAAATTAATAAGTGTATTTTCAAATTTTAAAAATAATTTTACGTCTTTCATATATTCTATATTGCGAAATGCCTGAAGCAACTAAATTATTAAAGATGTCAACTTTTGTGTTCTGTTTGGTTTGATTCGTTTTGAATTTCGCGCAAAGCTGCACGAGGACTATTTGCATTAGCCGTCCCTAATTTAGCAGTGTAAGACTCGAGAGAAGGCAGACAGTAATCACTACCCACCGCCAACTCCTGGAGTACTCTTTTACCAATGAATAATGGTATTGACCGTCACATTATACATCGACCCCACGGCTGAGAAGGCCAGCTTGTTTGGTGCGATGGTGATTCGAACCCTCAACCGTCAGATTAATTACAAGTCGAGTGTCGCCTTAACCAACTAGTCATCCCGAACATTTTTGTTCGGAAAAGAAGAACTTAAATAGTGAACAGGCCCGGAATGGCAAGTTGGTTAAAGCACTTGATTCGTAATCTGAGAATCACGAGTTCGAATCATGCTCACCTTTTCAGCCTTTAGAGAGGGCATTATAAAATGATTGTCAATACCACTATTTGTTGTGTATCTTCCTGCTTAATTCCAAACAACAAATTATTATTGAGAAAACGAAACATTTCTTTTTTCTCTACTTACCCTGAAAACGAAAATAATAAGGAAATAAGGAAAATAAATTACTCCCATGTGGATGTTATTTTATAAACACTGAAGTATTCATTTTTGTCCATGTGACTAATGTAGTTGGATCAACCTTAAAAAAGGCAATTGTAGTAAGGGGTATTAAAATGTATGCGTTGGAAAGCTGACAAGAAAAGGCGGATAATGTACACTGGAGTGAAATAACAGTGATGACATGATTAAATTTTCGTTTGTTTATTTTTCGAAACTTTCTGAAAATAATGTTTTTTTTAAATTAATTTTTCAGAGTGAAGAATTTGCTTAATGACCGTGTTCATTATCTAAAGGGTTGAAAATCTATTTAAAACTATTTGTACGTATCAATTAGTTGGACACTTGCCCATTGGAGACTCATTTTTTTCTTTTTTCTTCTTCTGTGAAATGTGATAGCTACGTCAATGACTACTTGTTCAAACTGAGCAACGAAAGAACACAAATTGAGACGAACTAAAATAACTGATTGAGAAACTGGAATATGTACATAAGTGATTAAACAAATACTGTTAGTAACATTAGATAAATGAAAATATTTTCTCATTGCTTCTGAACAATAGACACAAAGATATGCAATTTAATTTACCAATTTTTTAAAGAAATATTATGGAACAAATTATCTTTATTTCTGCATCCCGTAAGTACAGCGGTATGTCTCCGGATTTACAACGCTAAAATCAGCGGTTCGATTCCCCTCGGTGGGGTGAGCAGATAGCCCTTTGTGGCTTTGCCATACGAAAAACAAACAAACAAACAATCTTTATTTCTTTATGAAGCTGTAATAAGCTTATGCTGCTTTTGTTTGCCGTTCTATATAAAGTTTTTACATAATATCTACCTGTTTTCCACTTACTGTGGGTTTCGATGTCTGGATTTTAACGTTATAAGCTATCAGATTTAAGCAAAAAAGTCGATGTGGTATTAATAATCATAACATTAATATAAACAATGAATAAAAAAAAAATTTTATTTCCCTCCAAGTAAAACAAACCTACGTAAGTTATTACTTTTACGCTTGTTTTGGTTTTTCTAATGTTTAATTCTTTATTTATTATTATAAACAAACAATATAATAAAAATGTAGCAGTTATAAGCAAACAACAGCAAACAAATCTATTTGTTATAAACAAACAATATAATACAAATGTACCAGTGATAAGAAAACAACAAAAACCAAATCTCCTTGTTATAATAACTGATATAAAACAAATATACTGATCATAAACAAACAATATAAAAGAAATCTATTCATCATAAAGAAACAATATAAAATAAACCTACTTATCAAAGAAGTAATATAAAACAAATCTACTTATCATAAATAAACAATATAAAAGAAATCTACTTATCATAAACAAATAATATAAAACAAATATATTTATCATGAACAAAGAATATAAAACAAATCTACTTATCACAGATAAATAATTATATAACAAATCTATTTATCACAAACAAACAATATAAAACAAATCTGCTGACCATAAACAAACAACATAAAACAAACCAACTTAATGATGTTTATTTTAAAGGTATTAAAACAATGTTTGGTGACTTTTGAACACAAGCACAAACAATGGGTGATCTGCATTCTGTACACAGAGTGGAACAAGGTTCCGAATTTTAACATTTTAAGTTGAAATTTACTTCTAACAAACATCCAACAAAAGAAGAAAATTATAATGATCCACGATTATGATAATTATAAAATTAAAAGAAAAGAGTTAATTGATGAAATATACACAAAACAGAAAAAAATAGTCCAAGACAAGCTCAATAACAAAATTATCAGAGCGACTAAAGGCTCTCAAAGTCTCAAAATATGAATCATAATTCATGTTATAGATGAAAGAAAATGTAACACGATATAGTTGAAAAACGTCTGTGACAGTTAAAATTCCCTTTTTTTTCTCGACTCGTAATCTGAGGATCGCGGTTTCGAGTCCGCGTCAAACCAAAATGCTTGTCCTTTCAACCGTGGGTGCGTTATAATGTGACGGTCAATCCCATTATTCGTTGGTAAAATAGTAGCCCAAGAGTTGGCGATAGGCGGTGATGACTATCTGCCTCTGTCAATCTTACACTGCTAAAGTAGGAACGGCGAGCGCAGATAGCCCTCGAGTAGCTTTGCGCGAAAATTCAAACCAAACCAAACCAACCCTTGTTATATGATACTCACGGTACTAGATAATTTTGTATGCCTCACATTCACAAGTTTTTTTACCTTTATAATAAAACTCTCTTCAACTTGTATTGCTCAGACAGTTTTGTTCGTCTGAAGTTGGTATGAAGGTATGTTTCAATTAAAAACTATTACTAAAAGAATGTAAAAATTACGTTACTTTTACATATAACCTACTTATTGTGACCTGTGATTGATGTGAAAGACGCTTAACGTGGCTTAATTAAAGTTAATGTTGTCAAGTTCATTAGACATGTATATAATAAAACTTTTGAGGAATTATTCAGCTGTATTTATATCAACATATCTATATTAGTGTAATGTGTAAAGTTTGGTTTGTTTTGAATTTCGCACAAAGATACTCGAGGGTTATCTGCGCTAGCCGTCCCTAATTTAGCAGTATAAGACTAGAGGGAAGGCAGCTAGTCATCACCACCCATCGTCAACTCTTGTGCTGCTCTTATACCAACGCATAGTGGGATTGACCGTCACGTTATAACGACCCCAGTTTCGAAAGAGAGAGTAAGTTTGGTGTGACGGGATTCAAACCCTCGACTCTGAGATTACGAGTCGAGTGCCCTAACCACTTGGCCATGCCAGGCTGATCTACTTTATTTAAATTATTAAAACGCAAGACAACATGAAGTACAAACAATAAATATTTTATTAAACACGTAGATATGGCGTGATCTGATGGAAAGGTAGCGTTCGACTACAACATAATGTTCTTGTCTCGAATCCCAAACACGACTATCGAACATGTTCACCTTTTCAGCACATGGGAGCGTTATAACATCATGGTCAATTTCGCTATTGTTTCGTAAAAGAATAGCCCAAGAGTTGGTGATGGGTGGTGTTGACCATCTGCCTACCCTCGGTCTATTACTGCTAAATAAGGGAAAGCTAGCGTTGTAGCCCTGAACTAGCAAAGCGCGAAATTCAAAACAAACCAACAGGCTTTGGATGTTTGTCCACAAACACAAATTGAATACACCTGTTACAATTCATCGAGGATAATAACATAGCATTGTTAAATGACAGAACACCTACTTATACTTCGTGTGATATAAATACAAGTTATATCTTAGATATCTGCCTCACCTCCTTTAATATCAGACAAAAGTTATTAAATTTTAATGTGGGAAAAGATGTAGACACTGATCATCTACCTGTTTGGTGTGCTTTCAATCTTGCTTCCCATAAAGATAAAACCTTTAAACAAGACAGATTCGAGTACAAAAAAGCCAATTGGCTTGAATATCAAAGAGAATTAGGGAACATATTACCAGATAACATTAAATATACAACTTATAAGAAATCAGAAATCGACAGCTATAGTCAAATAATTACGGAGTGCCAACAAAAAAGCAGCAACGTATACTATACCAAAGCAACAACATAAAACAATTAATAACGCATGGAAACCAAACAAAGAACAAATAACTTTGATAAAACAACGAATACAATTAAGAAGACAGTTCATGGTAAAAAGAGATATGGAAATAAAAAAACTCAAATAAACAGTATCACAAATAAAATCAGAACTGAAATTAAATTGTTAAAACAAGAAAAATGGGATAACTTCTGCTCTCAACTAAATAAAAAAACCGAACATAGGATGTTTCGGTCACACCCAACCCTTGAACATAATAACACCTTAGCGCACACTGACAAAGTTCAAACAACTACAAAACACTTCTAAACCATAATTACCCAGACTGAAAAATATTTTTATAATACAGTAAACAATCATGTAACAAATAACACAGAGATATACGAACCATATTTCCCAGTAAATATTAACAGCAATAACACCATTAACACAGATGACTATAGCAATCTATTGCTCATCACAAAAGTCACCCTAACAGAACTCAAACAAGGATTTAAGAACTCAAAAAACAAATCCCCAGGAAATGACAGCATACAAGCAATTCTCATCAAAATGGCACTCGGAAATTATTGGATCATCTGATAGCAATCTTTAATTTATCACTTCACTCTGGCTACATCCCAGTTTCTTGGTAGCAAGCTAATATATTAATGTTCCATAACGAAGGTAAGCCAGTCAATAAACCACAGAGTTATCGACCAATCAACCTAACCAGCTGTGTAGGCAAAATTCTTGAACGAATAATCAGTAACAGTCTCGACATTTTTGAAAGTAGCATCAAAATTACTTGAGGAACAAAACGGATTCAGAAAATTTAGACAAACGACAGATCATTTAGTTAGATTAACTGAAACAATAATGAATAGCTTTGATAAAGAAGAATGCACTGTCGCTTACTTCCTCGACTTCATGAACACATTCATCACTGTATGGCACAATGATCTCCTGTTCCGTATGAGTGAAATGGGACGATCGCGTGGAGTTATTTTCTGGCTCTCTAACTGTTTGAAAAACAGACCATGTAAAGTAAATGTAGATGGAACTTTCTCGGAGTATTGACACACGTGGTGAAGAGAATAGGGCGAGCCACTCCTCCTTCACGGACGCCAGCTTCTTGTGTGAAATACTCCGAGTGTGTCAATAATCTGCAAACTGTGACGAGTGTCCATGATTTGGATCTTTAAGTGGACACTCGTCACAGTTTACAGATGACGTAGCAATCTGGAATAGTTCCCCAACACCAGCAATAGCAGCCACAAACATACAACCGCAACTAAACAGAATATGCGAGTATTGACAAAAATATAGAATCAAAATAAACACAGCAAAAACACAACTCGCGATATTTCCAAAGTCAACGAAACAATACAAAGCACAACCAGAGATTTACATGAATGGAGCACTTTACCAGACTGCTATATCTCCAAAATTCCTAGGATTAACTCATGATTCAAAATTTACCTGGACAAACCATGTAAATAATATAAAAACTAAAATTAGTCGAAGAACAAATTATGCTAGGAGTGTAACTGGTACAAACATTGGAGCAACACCTGAAAACATCTTTAAAATATACAAAACATGTATATAAGACCTGTAATAGACCATACAGCTCCAGCATGGATTAACGTAAGTAAAGAACAATTGAAAACCAAATTACAGTCATTACTAAATACACTACTTATGACTGCATATGAAGTACCTAAAACCACCTCTTCAAAGTTTATGGATAAATATTCAAACACACAAACAATAGCAGGTTGACTGCTACACAGTACAATGAAATATTTTAATAAATTTTGGAGAAAAATGAACTATTGTGCGAACTCGGCAGATACTGCATATATGATGAAGATGGTCCAAAACACCTCATTCCGATTAATTTATATATTAGCTCATAAAGATACAATTACTTATACAAATTAAATAATGAAATAAACTAAAAATATATATTATACATATGTAATAATTATCAAATGACATGATAAAACAGGCCACCTATGACCGAGACAAAAGTGAAGGAACTTATAACGCAATATACATGGAAAGGTGCCCGAGTAAATGTGAATTACTCTGGCCCTAATGTAATAATTATTAACATAATAAGCAGTTTTTCACACTAACAACGAATAGGAAGGAGGAAGAGGTCAAGTGTACTTGACCCTTCTGGGTAAACATACATGTATACCCAAATAACGAGAGAGAAAGAGATGTTGATAGTGACGCCATCTAATGTGATTGGTAAAACAGTAAAAATTATTGTTAAGACGAGTCGACTACTGCGATTTTAAGTTAACTATAAGTACTAGAATTCGTTAAGTAATTATCTCTCAATGAATTTTTATTTTTAAATACAGGCAAATGGATATCAATATAATACCAGGTAATTGTACTTTTATTATTAACAGCATCACATTGTTAAGTCGTTTATTATCGTTGGTATAACGTGTGATTAACAACTAACGTTCTGAATGAGTTTGTTTAGATTCTTGTGATATTTTCAATTTATAGAAGTTAAAAATTGTATAAATAAATCTGAACTGATCCCACTAAAAATTAAATATGCTTAAGTGTTCGTTCACATAATTATTTTCATGTGTTTTATGAGTTACATTCTATTCTCTCTTTACCGTTGATTTAATTAAAAACACTAATTAAAATGCTGAATATTGATAACAAATTTATTTTATTATTTTATTTCTGGTATATATATATATATATATATATATACATTCGTATATATATTTAATTCGTATGTACATTTTATTATGGGAATTTTTTGTCATAGTTGATCGATAGTGTTGCTCGCAGTTAGGATGACAAACTTTTGAATCGATCTATTATAAGTAATAACAGAATATTTAATTAAATATATTAATTACTTCGTTAATTGTGAAATTTAGTTTATTGTGGTAGTTTGCTTTGATCAGTAGCGCAGATAATTATAAAATCATATAACTTACAGAATTTGTGAATGTGAATAAATTCGAAAATATTTTATTGTATATCACTAAAATTAATTATGCACAAATAAAGTGCTAACTTTATTACAACATACTTTATTCATAAATAACATACTTTTCAAAAGGTCTTGTACCATTCGGTTTTGTAAAAAAAGTTACGCATGTTCAGTAAAAAACTTACGAGTTACGCCATATACCATATTCAATGGACTGTTTAAATCATTCGTCCTCAAGGAAGAGCGCTATTATTTATCTGTCATAATTTTATTATTTCAATTATAAGATAGATAATGGATTCATTAGAAAAAAACTCTATATTTGACCAGCTAGTATTTACGCTGATTTCATATTATTCACATTTTCCCAATTAAATGCTAAAAAAAAAAAATCCCTTTTCTTATTTTCATCTTTCGAAGTTCTACTCAAATAAATGGTTGAGTCTAACAACGCAAAATGCATATTTTTTCTTTATGTTCGTTCATTGGCCTTAAGATTTTGGCCAGCAGTGTTTGTGTGTCGTTTATGTTTATTCGTGCGGCGAAGACTGCTGAGCCTATCAGCGTGCGTTAAACATCTTGAAAGTATATCGCTCATGACTGAGGCGCAAAGTTCGGCAGTAAATGCCAGATAATCTGATGCTATTTATTATGCTAATTTAATTTGAGCTGCGCGTTTTTCATAGTTATTTTATAGTTATAAAGACCATTTTATGATTGGTAGATTCAACCATCACAAACAATGTCTTTTGGTTACTTTAATAGAAACTGGATTTTTGAGTAGTTTATTTACTTAGAATTAATGGATAAATTATTTTATTTTTCAAAACCGTTTATTGTTTCTCGCTTTACAAATTCGTCCTAAACGTTGAATAAGATAATATTTTCAGTTGATTATGTAATACGAATACACCAATATCGGAATATCTGTGATAAGTTTATCGGTCTATTAGCTATCTTCATTTAAGATACAAAATCCAAAGACCCAAAAATTAACTGATAATATTTTTTTTTTTATTTTTACTTCTACTTCTGTTATATTTTATTTTTGATATTCAAATACATAAACTGGTGATTCACTGAACAAACTTTTGTACAGTTGTTATCCTAATTATTTAACATAAGGGATATCTTACAACATCGATTTGTGAGCTCGTGTGTGTGTTAATACCATATGGAACTTTTTATATCTTATTTTTTGCCATTAGAAGTCAATTTTAAGGTTTAAGATTGGATGTTTTAACCATTCCTGGCACTTTAATGTGGTTTTGAATTAAGCACAAAGCTACTCAAAGGGCTATTTGTGTTCTGCCCACCACGGGTATTGAAGCCCGGTTTTTAGCGTTGGAAGTCCGCAGACATATCGTTGAACCACTGGGGGTCCCCAGCGCTTTAAAATGTAGGTGCGTCACAAAAATGGCCACCAATAACAGGTACTACCGACTAGTTGCCTTTTTTCTGTTACATAGTTCAAGGTGAAGGCTGTTATATCTGGAAATCAGGATATTTCACATTGTAATTTATCCCATACAGACAAGATAATAATTCAGGAAAAAGTTTGATTCTGACTAAACCCCCAGTGGTATGTCTGCTAGAAAGCAGGAGGGTTAATTTTCTTTTTAATTATTTAATTTCTTGAAAATTATCAGTGCTAAGCTCATGTGAGTGTGTTTTTAAATATTTTCTATAGACTCAAAAATAAATTACGCAGAAAACCTTGTTCGGACTTTCTCTCATGTTTCGGTACAGTTAATTCTAAGTTTATTTTCTGATTCGTAAGTTGAAGGTTTTATCGTCATATAATATTTATCATTATCATTAATACAGTTGTCGTGTTGCGACTCTCAGGACACATTTTTAAAAAAATCACGGGTATCGAAACCCGGTTTCTAGTGTGGTAAGCCCACACACATGCCGTTGTACCTCCGAGAGGTTTTTTTACTTTTGCCTGGAGACGAAAAGAAATGTACTATAAGTCTTGTTTACTTCATGTCACATCATTTGAACGTGATAACTGACTGAGTGTTTATTTACTTGCATTACATATCCTTCCTTACTGCACCCCGCTGGTACAGCGGTATATCTCCGGATTTACAACGCTAAAATCAGGGTTTCGATTCCCCTCGATTGACTCAGTAGATAGCTCTTTGTGGCTTTGCTGTAAGAAAACACAGACTCATATGTGTTCTGTCCTATTTCGAAACGTACCTGTAATTGATATTAACTTACATGCTTGTTTTTGACTCTAAAAATATTCTTGTCCTTGTTTTTGAATTTTTCTCGCAAAGCCACACGAGTGCTCTCTGCGCTAGCCGTTCCTAGTTTTGCAGTGTAAGTCTAGAGGTAAGGCAGCTACTCATCACCACCAACCGCCAACTCTTGGGCTACTCTTTTGCCAACGAATAATGGGATTGACTGCAAATTATAACAGTCTTACGGCTGAATGGACGAGCATGTTTGGTTGGACGTGGATTTCAACCGGCGACCCTCGGATTACGAGTCGAGTTTCTTAACTACCTGGCCATGCCGGGCCCCCGTTAGAGATGGAAAACTGATTTCAGTATATAACAAGATTATGATTTTGTATCGATGTGTTTTTCTTATCTTTTTCTTCTGTTAATTTTCGATTAAGTACAATAATAATTCTTTGTATATTTATTTAGCATCTAACAATTATATATTTTGTTGAATAAATTATTTCAAGACATTCACTTTGTCATAATAATTACCAAATCGTTGAATACAAAATGCAAGGAACAGCATGGCCATGTGGTTAAGACACTCAACACGGTGGGTGATGATGACTAGCTGCCTTCCCTCTACTCTCACACTGATAAATTAAGGACGATGAGTGCAGATACCCCTTGTGTAGCTTTGGGCGAAATTTAAAACAAACCGAATAAAATGCAATAAATAAAATATCAATATTCAGCATTTTAATTAGTGTTTTTAATTAAATCAACGGTAAAGAGAGAATAGAATGTAACTCATAAAACACATGAAAATAATTATGTGAACGAACACTTAAGCATATTTAATTTTTAGTGGGATCAGTTCAGATTTATTTATACAATTTTTAACTTCTATTAATTGAAAATATCACAAGAATCTAAACAAACTCATTCAGAACGTTAGTTATTAATCACACGTTATACCAACGATAATAAACGACTTAACAATGTGATGCTGTTAATAATAAAAGTACAATTACCTGGTATTGTATTGATATCCATTTGCCTGTATTTAAAAATAAAAATTCATTGAGAGATAATTATTTAACGAATTCTAGTACTTATAGTTAACTTAAAATCGCAGTAGTCGACTCGTCTTAACAATAATTTTTACTGTTTTACCAATCACATTAGATGGCGCCACTATCAACATCTCTTTCTCTCTCATTATTTGGGTATACATGTATGTTTACCCAGAAGGGTCAAGTACACTTGACCTCTTCCTCCTTCCTATTCGTTGTTAGTGTGAAAAACTGCTTATTATGTTAATAATTATTACATTAGGGCCAGAGTAATTCACATTTACTCGGGCACCTTTCCATGTATATTGCGTTATCAGTTCCTTCACTTTTGTCTCGGTCATAGGTGGCCTGTTTTATCATGTCATTTGATAATTATTACATATGTATAATATATATTTTTAGTTTATTTCATTATTTAATTTGTATAAGTAATTGTATCTTTATGAGCTAATATATAAATAAATCGGGATGAGGTGTTTTGGACTATCTTCATCATACATCTAGTATCTGCCGAGTTCGCACAATAGTTCATTTTTCTCCAAAATTTATTAAAATATTTCATTCTACTGTGTAGCAGTCTACCTGCTATTGTTTGTGTGTTTGAATATTTATCCATAAACTTTGAAGAGGTGGTTTTAGGTACTTCATATGCAGTCATAAGTGGTGTATTTAGTAATGACTGTAATTTGGTTTTCAATTGTTCTTCACTTACGTAAATCCATGCTGGAGCTGTATGGTCTATTACAGGACTTATATACATGTTTTGTATATTTAAAGATGTTTTCAGGTGTTGCTCCAATGTTTTTACCAGTTACACACCTAGCATAATTTGTTCTTCGACTAATTTTAGTTTTTTATATTATTTACATGGTTTGTCCAGGAATTTTTGAGATATAGGAGTCTGGTAAAGTGCTCCATTCATGTAAATCTCTAGTTGTGCTTTGTATTGTTTCGTTGACTTTGGAAATATCGCGAGTTGTGTTTTTGCTGTGTTTATTTTGATTCTATATTTTTGTCAATACTCGCATATTCTGTTTAGTTGCGGTTGTATGTTTGTGGCTGCTATTGCTGGTGTTGGGGAACTTTTACAGATTGCTACATCATCTGCGAACTGTGACGAGTGTCCATGATTTGGATCTTTAAGTGGCATATTATTGACACACATGGTGAAGAGAATAGGGCGAGCCACTCCTCCTTCACGGACGCCAGCTTCTAGTGTGAAATACTCCGAGAAAGTTCCATCTACATTTACTTTACATGGTCTGTTTTTCAAACAGTTAGAGAGCCAGAAAATAACTCCACGCGATCGTCCCATTTCACTCACACGGAACAGAAGACCATTGTGCCATACAGTGATGAATGTCTTCATGAGGTCGAGGAAGCAAGCGACAGTGCATTCTCCTTTATCAAAGCTATTCATTATTGTTTCAGTTAATCTAACTAAATGATCTGTCGTTTGTCTAAATGTTCTGAATCCGTTTTGTTCCTCAAGTAATTTTGATGCTTCTTTCAAAAATGTCGAGACTGTTACTGATTATTCGTTCAAGAATTTTGCCTACACAGCTGGTTAGGTTGATTGGTCGATAACTCTGTGGTTTATTGACTGGCTTACCTTCGTTATGGAACATTAATATATTAGCTTGCTACCAAGAAACTGGGATGTAGCCAGAGTGAAGTGATAAATTAAAGATTGCTATCAGATGATCCAATAATTTCCGAGTGCCATTTTGATGAGAATTGCTTGTATGCTGTCATTTCCTGGGGATTTGTTTTTTGAGTTCTTAAATCCTTGTTTGAGTTCTGTTAGGGTGACTTTTGTGATGAGCAATAGATTGCTATAGTCATATGTGTTAATGGTGTTATTGCTGTTAATATTTACTGGGAAATATGGTTCGTATATCTCTGTGTTATTTGTTACATGATTGTTTACTGTATTATAAAAATACAGTATAAATACACCCAAAAATATATTTGGGTGTGACCGAAACATCCTATGTTCGGTTTTTTTTATTTAGTTGAGAGCAGAAGTTATCCCATTTTTCTTATTTTAACAATTTAATTACAGTTCTGATTTTATTTGTGATACTGTTTATTTGAGTTTTTTTATTTCCATATCTTTTTTTTACCATGAACTGTCTTCTTAATTGTATTCGTTGTTTTATCAAAGTTATTTGTTCTTTGTTTGGTTTCTATGCGTTATTAATTGTTTTATGTTGTTGCTTTGGTATAGTATACGTTTCTGCTTTTTTGTTGGCACACCGTAATTATTTGACTATAGCTGTCGATTTCTGATTTCTAATAGATTGTATATTTAATGTTATCTGGAAATATGTCTCTAATTCTCTTTGATATTCTAGCCAATTGGCTTTTCTATACTGGAATCTGTCTTGTTTAAAGGTTTTATCTCTATGGGAAGCACACCAAACAGGTAGATGATCACTGTCTACATCTTTTTTCCACATTAAAATTTAATAACTTTTGTCTGATATTAAAGGAGGTGAGGCAGATATCTAAGATATAACTTGTATTTGTATCATACGAATTATAAGTAGGTATTTTGTCATTTAACATTGCCATGTTATTATCCTCGATGAATTGTAACAGGTGTCTTCAATTTGTGTTTGTGGACAAACATCCAAAGCCTGTTGGTTTGTTTTGAATTTTGCGCTTTGCTAGTTGAGGGCTACAACGCTAGCTCTCCCTTATTTAGCAGTAATAGACCGAGGGTAGGCAGATGGTCAACACCACCCATCACCAACACTTGGGCTATTCTTTTACGAAACAATAGCGAAATTGACCATGATGTTATAACGCTCCCATGTGCTGAGAAGGTGAACATGTTCGATAGCCGTGTTTGGGATTCGAGACAAGCACATTATGTAGTAGTCGAACGCTACCTTTCCATCAGATCACGCCATATCTACGTGTTTAATAAAATATTTATTGTTTGTACTTCATGTTGTCTTGCTTTTAAATAATTTAAATAAAAGTAGATCATCCTGGCATGGCCAAGTGGTTAGGGCGCTCGACTCGTAATATCAGAGTCGAGGGTTTGAATCCCGTCACACCAAACTTACTCTCTCTTTCGAAACTAGGGTCGTTATAACGTGACGGTCAATCCCACTATGCGTTGGTATAAGAGCAGCCCAAGAGTTGACAGAGAGTAGTGATGACTAGCTGCCTTCCCTCTAGTCTTATACTGCTAAATTAGAGACGGCTAGCACAGATAGTCCTTGTGTAGCTTTGCGCGAAATTCAAAACAAACCAAACTTTACACATTACACTAACATAGATATGTTGATATAAATACAGCTGAATAATTCCTCAAAAGTTTTATTATATACATGTCTTATGAACTTGACAACTTTAACTTTAATTAAGCTACGTTAAGCGTCTTTTGCATCAATCACAGGTCACAATAAGTAGGTTATATGTAAAAGTAACGTAATTTTTACATTCTTTTAGTAATAGTTTTTAATTGAAACATACCTTCATACCAACTTCAGACGAACAAAACTGTCTGAGCAATACAAGTTGAAGAGAGTTTTATTATAAAGGTAAAAAAACTTGTGAATGTGAGGCATACAAAATTATCTAGTACCGTGAGTATCATATAACAAGGGTTGGTTTGGTTTGGTTTGAATTTTCGCGCAAAGCTACTCGAGGGCTATCTGCGCTCGCCGTTCCTACTTTAGCAGTGTAAGATTGACAGAGGCAGATAGTCATCACCACCTATCGCCAACTCTTGGGCTACTCTTTACCAACGAATAATGGGATTGACCGTCACATTATAACGCCCCACGGCTGAAAGGACGAGCATTTTGGTTTAACGCGGACTCGAAACCGCGATTCTCAGATTACGAGTCGATAAAGAAAAGGGAATTTTAACTGTCACAGACGTTTTTCACCTATATCGTGTTACATTTTCTTTCATCTATAACATGAATAATGATTCATATTTTGAGACTTTGAGAGCCTTTAGTCGCTCTGATAATTTTGTTATTGAGCTTGTCTTGGACTATTTTTTTCTGTTTTGTGTATATTTCATCAATTAACTCTTTTCTTTTAATTTTATAATTATCATAATCGTGGATCATTATCATTTTCTTCTTTTGTTGCATGTTTGTTAGAAGTAAATTTCAATTTAAAATGCTAAAATTCGGAGCCTTGTTCCACTCTGTGTACAGAATGCAGATCACCCATTGTTTGTGCTTGTGTTCAAAAGTCACCAAACATTGTTTTAATACCTTTGAAATAAAGATCATTAAGTTGGTTTGTTTTATGTTGTTTGTTTATGGTCAGCAGATTTGTTTTATATTGTTTGTTTGTGATAAATAGATTTGTTATATAATTATTTATCTGTGATAAGTAGATTTGTTTTATATTCTTTGTTCATGATAAATATATTTGTTTTATATTATTTGTTTATGATAAGTAGATTTCCTTTATATTGTTTATTTATGATAAGTAGATTTGTTTTATATTACTTCTTTTTGATAAGTAGGTTTATTTTATATTGTTTGTTTATGATGAATAGATTTGTTTTATATTGTTTGTTTATACTCAGTATATTTGTTTTATATCAGTTATTATAACAAGGAGATTTGCTTTTGTTGTTTTCTTATCACTGGTACATTTGTATTATATTGTTTGTTTATAACAAATAGATTTGTTTGCTGTTGTTTGCTTATAATTGCTACATTTTTATTATATTGTTTGTTTATAATAATAAATAAAGAATTAAACATTAGAAAAACCAAAACAAGCGTAAAAGTAATAACTTACGTCGGTTTGTTTTACTTGGAGGGAAATAAATATTTTTTGTTATTCATTGTTTATATTAATGTTATGATGATTAATACCACATCGACTTTTTGCTTAAATCTGATAGCTAATAACGTTAAAATTCAGACATCGAAACGCACAGTAAGTGGAAAACAGGTAGATATTATGTAAAAACTTTATATAGAACAGCAAACAAAAGCAGCATAAGCTTATTACAGCTTCATAAAGAAATAAATATTGTTTGTTTGTTTTTCGTATGGCAAAGCCACAAAGGGCTATCTGCTCAGCCCACCGAGGAGAATGGAACCGCTGATTTTAGCGTTGTAAATCCGGAGACATACCGCTGTACTTACGGGGTGCAGAAATAAAGATAATTTGTTACATAATATTTCTTTAAAAAATTGGTAAACTAAATTGCATATCTTTGTGTCTATTGTTCAGAAGCAATGAGAAAATATTTTCATTTATCTAATGTTACTAACAGTATTTGTTTAATCACTTATGTACATATTCCAGTTTCTCAATCGGTTATTTTAGTTCGTCTGAACTTGTTTTCTTTCGTTGCTCAGTTTGAACAAGTAGTCATGACGTAGCTATCACATTTCACAGAAGAAGAAAAAAGAAAAAAATGAGTCTCCAATGGGCAAGTGTCCAACTAATTGATACGTACAAATAGTTTTAAATAGATTTTCAACCCTTTAGATAATGAACTCGGTCATTAAGCAAATTCTTTACTCTGAAAAATTAATTAAAAAAAAACATTATTTTCAGAAAGTTTCGAAAAATAAACAAACGAAAATTGAATCATGTCATCACTGTTATTTCACTCCAGTGTACATTATCCGCCTTTTCTTGTCAGCTTTCCAACGTATACATTTTAATACCTCTTACTGCAAGTGCCTTTTTAAGGTTGATCCAACTACATTAGTCACATGGACAAAAATGAATGCTTCAGTGTTTATAAAATAACATTTACATGGGAGTAATTTATTTTCCTTATTTCCATATTATTTTCGTTTTCAGGGTAAGTAGAGAAAAAAAGAAATGTTTCGTTTTCTCAATAATAATTTGTTGTTTGGAATTAAGCAGGAAGATACACATCAGGCTATTTGTGCTCTGAAAATTACAGATATTGAAATTGGTTTTTAGTGGTGTAAGTCTGCAGACATACCAGTGTGCCACTGGAATTAGACAGAGGATAATAAATAATAAATTGACACTTCTACTGATACCAGAAAGTGTTCACTTAGACGTGTCAAATAATCTTTTTTCTGTCAGTTTTATTCACTTATCTTATGTTTAAGCAAGCAAAAGGAAATCAATATTTAACTTCTACAATAATAAAATCAATTAGAACAATCTCTTTGACCCCAGAATAATCTCCCAGTGATAAAAACATCCTTCAGTACAATCTTTAGAACGGGTAACAAAAATAAACCATAGACATATATATCCAAACGCTTAAAATAATCTATGTTTAACCTTCATATAATATTTAACTATTATATTATTTTGCCTCAATGAGACCAGAATTATTATGTACAAATGTTTCATGTTAAAATCTAATCTGAACACTCAAGACATTAGGGTTATATGGTTAACAATGTATAAATTATGATTTTTTTTCTTGTTTTTAACATTTTTATTTGTGCATTCTGTTTGTTTCACAGAAATAAAAATATTGAAATACTCAAATCGATTTATAAACCAGTTAAAATTGTCTTGAGTTTGTTCAATTTTGATAAACATGATTTTAACGATTTAGATTACCAGTTGACGATTTTAAGTTGTTTTAAACTTCGTTGTTTCTCTCTTTATATAGCAATTCACTTGATGCTTATGTTTAAGTGTTGCTAGAAACCAAGAAAAAAACACACTTGTTAATAAAAATGACTTATCTTTGAGATAATTCGATGCTATTTTTTCTCGTATTTTGACGTCATTTGTGATGTAAGTTATAAAAGTATTTCTCAATTAGTTCCAAAACATATACTCTTCAAGATGCATATCATATTCAAAAGAATCGTGTACAAATGAGTCTGAAACATTGCTTAAAGGCGTTTCCATGTTTGTTAGGATCTCATTTCTGTTTGAAGACACGAGAAAAGCAGTTTTAGATACATTTAAAACATTCTTTATTGATGTAGCTTGAGACATGGAGTTTTCAGCATCTTGTTTGCGTTTAAGGGTCGAATACTTTTAGACGTTTAGAAGAATTTCAATGGCCTAGAGTGTACTAGGAAGTTCTGAGTTGAAGTCTCAGTATGACAACTGATATCCATGTAAACAACTTGACTTCAGTTTCGATTTCGTTCAAAACAACATATTGCCACTGTGTAAAACCTTGACTTTTAATTTTGTGAAATGTGAAGGCTCAGTCAAATTTAACAGGCTTAGTTAAGCCTAACACACAAAGTTTTAGGTGTTACTTTAAAGTTATATCATTCATTATACGATACTCTCATATGGTTCATTTCAAAACATCTCTGCCACAATTTATTAGACTGGCCCGTTGATTTAGTAATAGTATCTGCATATCCTAATAAACTTATTGCAATGTCCGAAAAAACTAAATCTGTCATTCTTAATACTTGACGTCAGAACATAAATCACACTTAGAATTCATACACTTCGTTGTAAAAGTTGAGTTTGAATTTTTTTGAGATATATCTTTTTATGATAATACAAAAAACGACTTTTTATCAAAAAAACATACAAAGTATAGCATATTAGGCCTTTTCTCAGAAGAACTAACCATCCTACCCCCTAATCCCCAATTATATTTTATAACTATAACAGATAGTGTGTGTTTGTTTTTTCTTATAGCAAAGCCACATCGGGCTATCTGCTGAGTCCACCGAGTGGAATCGAACCAGCGGTTTTAGCGTTGTAAGTCCGTAGACTTACCGCTATACCAGCGGAGGACAAAGTAAAGCGAAAGCTATCGACTTAGTGCAACAAGTTTTCTTTTGTGGTAAGTTTTAATTTTTGTCTCTCGTCAGTGAATATAAAGTTGAATATCTCGTTCTTCAGACGAGTGCTGTAGAACAAAGTTAATAGTAACGAATTTTCTTTGAACAACCTTAGTTATTTTAATCGTCTGGTCTTGGAAACAGGAACCTTCTTATAGTCTTGTCTCAGGACCAAGGTGCGCCTAATCCTGTTTTTCCGTACCTAAGAAGAATTACGAAAATCTTTGTTTTAGGAACTTGAAAGATAACATACAATAATGAAACGAAAGAACAACTTTAAGAAGATATTTTTTGTTTTACCTACGGTTTCGCCGTTAATAAAAAACTAACGAAAATATTCCAAAAAATAATAATGTAGAGGTTCAAAGCAAGCTTTATCTTAATCTACACATGAATACAATCCATTAATAAAAGGTAAAACATTGTATGCCATGAACTGATTAAAGAAATTTGTTAAATAACGAATAGTTATAAGTTGGTTTGTTTTTTAATTTTGCGCAAAGCTACACGAGGGCTATATGTGTTATCCGTCCATAATTTAGCAAAGTAAGAAGGCAACTATTCATCACCACCCACCGCCAACTCTTGGGCTACTCTTTTACCGACGAATAGTGGGATTGACCGTGACATTATAAAGCCCCCACGGCTGAAAGGACAAGCATTTTCGATGCGACTGGGATTCGAACCCGCTACCCTCAAATTATGAATCAAACGCCTTAACCTATCTGGCCATGCTAGGCTAGTTATAAGTTGGTACTAAAGCTGTAAAATTGCTTGTTATTAATAACTTAAGAAGGAGATCTAAGTTTGTTTAGTCCTAAAAATACGAAAAAAATAGATATTTCGTTAAAGTGGATATGTTTCGTCTTCACCTTTTAACGTTTTTAAATTTAATAATAATTGTAAAAGTACCTCGGTTTAATATTTTGTAGACCCCAATCTACTGCCTGGTAGGTTTCACTTCAACACCAACATAATTAATGTGGGCTTTTCAATGAGTTATTTTGTTTCCTGAAATACATCGACGCCTAGTGACACAGAGACATATCTGCGGACTTTCAAAGCTGGAAACCGGCTTTTGAAACACGTAGTGAGCAAAGCACAGACAGCCCTTTGCGTAGCTTTGTGTTTAACATCAAACAATCCTGAGATATATCCACCACAATCAACATAAGTAAATGTCGTATGTAATGAATTTATAACATAAGTATCGAAACTTTCAAAAGGACAAATTATTTCAGCGGTTACATTGAATATGACGTACAATGTAACATACACCTTTGTTATTAAAATAACTAACATTGTTACGTAGAACTGAATGCACAAGAGCCTATTAAACGTATATAAAAAAAGCTAAGTTTAGTTTAGTTTGTTTGGGAATTTCGCGCAAAGCTACACGAGAATTTTCTGCGTTAGCTATCCCTAAATTAGCAGCATAAGACCAGAAGGAATGCAGCTTGTGATCACCACACACCCTACGTCCTGGGCTACTCCTTTAACAACAAATATTAAGATTGATCGTGACATTATAACGTCCACCAAGCTGAAAAAGCGAGCATACTTCTTGTAACAAGGATTCGAATACTCGACCCTCAAATTATGAGTCGAGCGCTCTACCCAAGTGGCAGCTAAAGCATAACACGAAAACAAAGATGAAATGTGAATTTTTGAATTTCAATTTGTATGTTCCTCGAGATTAGATTATGATGCTCTAGTAATTTATGAAAAAATCTAAGAGCCATATCGTATCTTCATCAGCCTCCACAGCTGCTAAATCGTTTCTTGGAGGAACCATCCACTCCTTCATTCCTCCTAAATGTTGAACGTAAAAGAATAAAATGAATTTTTCGACTGGGCCTTTTTTCAGAAATATCTTTCATTTACCTAAATTATTCGTATTAGTTTAAGATTTGCTTCATAATTAACTGAACTAGCATATAAAAACTTAACTTTTGTCCCTCTAACTGAGGGTACGTGTCCTTTCTTACAGCAAAGCCACATCGGGATATCTGCTGAGTTCACCAAAGGGAATCGAACGTTTTTAACGTTGTATATCCTCAGACGTACTGCTGTACTAGCAGGGGACCCCTGCAGCTTTTAACAGTTTTGATAAATCTTATTAAATAGAACAATAAAATATGAAACTGTTTTCCTGCATCACAGTAAGACTGTCACCATGCAGGAAATATGGAAGTGTTAAAGTAAAGTAAAGCTGTTTCAGTTACTTATTGAAAAGGAAACGACGAAAATAGGTCAA
The DNA here is from genome assembly GCF_004210375.1 of Tachypleus tridentatus. Taxonomy (NCBI): domain Eukaryota; kingdom Metazoa; phylum Arthropoda; class Merostomata; order Xiphosura; family Limulidae; genus Tachypleus; species Tachypleus tridentatus. The sequence goes on along the minus strand of NC_134830.1, from coordinate 165,878,329 downwards.
TAAAATATCATATGTTGGGACTGGAATTACCAAAAAAATGTAGAAATCTATAAATTTAAGTTTAATTTTTTTAATGTTTTGAAATCGTGATTTCATTTGATAAATGGAAGTTTCCTATAACAATTTTCTGGAATATAGTGCCATCTAGTGTGACTCAGACAGTATAAAAAGAAAGAAAAAAAGATTTATTTTATGTATGTTGACTAAAAATATTTTAATTTAAGATTATGATAAATAATCATTTCTGACTGTAGATGGTAGTAAAGTATCAATAGCGAACTTTTATTAGTCTGACAGCCACTGCTTTCATTTGTTAAAATGAAAATAGATCGTTATATGTCATAGTATCTAGTAAAAAATTGTATTATGAAATAAAGCTTGCACATTTGCCAATCGTTCATCATATCTTATAAACGTATTTTGGGGGGCCTGGCATGGCCTAGCGCGTTAAGGCGTGCGCTTCGTAATCTGAGTGTCGCAAGTTCGCGCCCAAGTCGCGCCAAACATGCTCGCCCTCCCAGCCGTGGGGGCGTTATAATGTGACAGTCAATCCCACTTTTCGTTGGTAAAAGAGTAGCCCAAGAGTTGGCGGTGGGTGGATATGACTAGCTCCCTTCCCTCTACTCTTACACTGCTATATTAAGGACAGATAGCCCTCGAGTATCTTTGTGCAAAATTCCAAAACAAACAAACAAACAAACAATAAACGTATTTTGAGGATTAGCTAACTAAGTATTAAAACTGATCTGTTGATGTCACATAAGTGTGTGTCCCAATAATGTCACTGCATATGTGGTTTTGAATACTGTTCCTAAGATGTTTTCCAATATCACATAGATCTGATAATTTAAATTACATACAAGTTATTTTAGTTTTAAAAACAAATTTTCTATAATTCACATACGTAGATATCAAAACTAATATTCTTTTTATTCTATCGTGTAGAAATTGTTTACAAATTAGGGAGAAAACAAACAAAGTTATATTTATTTATTATTTTTCTCATCTTAATGACATTTTTTATTATTATGTTCCTGAAGAAAAAATATAAACAAACTGAAGAAAAGAGAATAACATTGATAACAAGTGAATATATATTATGATTCATCTAGATGTTTTGTGGAAATATTCGTGTTTTCTTTTTAAAACACATATTGCAGTTTGTCTTTTATATATCAACTTTGTAACAGGCTGACTCTCTAAGGCCATTGTTTCTTAATTAAGTCTTGATTACGTGCTTTGCCAGCTCGTTCACACAAAAACATTAAAACTTTGTATAACATGATAGTCAACTCTACAGAATTTTCAAAAGTACCGAATAAGCTGTAGCAACAGATACATATGTTATAATTGTATAGATCACCTTTCAGACTTCTTTTCGAACAATCAATGTTCAACTCCTACGCTCTTTATTTATAGATTACAGATACAAGTATTGGTATTAATTAATATAGCAATATTGTTGTAATAAACTGGTGAATGTTTATATGAAACAATATGTGAAAGAAAAAGTAGTACATACTAACCACGTAGTAGTAGTCAAGCTCACTAATGTAGAAACATTAGCTGCAGTAGTACAGCATCATGTGAGGAATAGTAAACATCAGACACAACAGAATAAAATAAATTGAGATTCATTTCTTAGAAAATATGAAAGAAAACATAAACAAAGCGTAATAACATTACTAGAAAAATATAAAGATATATTTCTAGGAGTATTGACCCTGGTTGTACAAAAAATTGTTATTCCCATAATAGTGTTAAACAACAATAAACTTATAGCACAGAGACCTCACAGAGTGCCAGAAAAACACAAGTTTGTGTAAAAACAGTGTGCAAAAGATGTGCTTGAACAAGGAGTAATTGAGGACGGTATGAATCCGCATGCGTGCACGGTTGTATTTGTTCCTCAGAAGGAAGGAAAATTAAGGTTTTGGGTAAAATTTAAAAAAAGTGATTGTTGTAACAGTTGAAGACACTCACGTAATATACAGGAAACTTTAGAAAGCTTGAATTACAGTAATTACTTTTCATCTATTCATTTCAAGGTGGATACTGGCAGGTAGAAATAAAAGATAAAGATAAAGCTAGAACTGCTTTTGTGTCACCTTAAGGTAAATATCAGTTCAACAAAATGTCTTTTTGTTGTGTATTACTTCTTCAACTTTCGAGATATTAATGTATATTGTATTATTACATCTACAACATTCAGAATGTTTCTGTTACTTACATGATGTTATAGCGTTCGCTGCGACTGTAGAAGAAATATTAGAAATATTAAAACGTGTATTTGATAGATTACGAGAAGAAACATCAATTATTAAACCAATCAAATGTCAGTTATTGATAAAAGAAATAGAATATCTAAGACATCAATGAACTCTTCCTCTATGTTAGCCATGTTGGTCATTATTACTCCAAGACAATGATTTTAAAGTAATTCATATAACAAGTAGAAAGCTTTGTAATGTGAATTCTCCAATAAAACAAGAGTAACAGGCACTGAAACTGAAGAAACCGAAGAGAATAGTCTATTAACAAAATCAGAGAAATTAACAGCGAAAATGAGGATGAATTAGAAGTAATTTAGGATTAAAGTCATGTGATTAGTAAACAAAATAAAGATTTGTTAATAAATAACTTGTGTGTCTGATGAAAAGGCGGGTACGTTTGCTGAAACATTTCTACATAACATGATACGATATATCCTAGTAATTACTGTCGGATAGAGAAAGTAACTTTCTTTTCAAGTTAATAAAAGAAATTTGTCAGTTGTTAATTGCCATAAACACTGAAACAACTGCTTTTAATCCACCTCCCATCGTATTAGTAGAAAGATTCGAATGACATTAATAAAGTTAGTGTTAGCTCCAGTGAAGAAACACGTGGTGTGCTAGAACCTTTTAACAATATGTCAAGCCATATGGAAACTGAAATTTGAATTAAGTAGACAATATAGGATGTGTATAAACGTTGTCGTATATGTTATATACATATCTCTGTGTGATTATTGACACTTGTCTTTATACATTTTAGTAGTAGAGATATCTGCAGCTTTTATATATTCATTATCCTATGGGTAATAGGAAACATTGCGGCACAGAAAGTGAGTATTGAACGGTAAAAACGGTAAGTGATTATTGAACGGAGATCAGTGGATAATTCTTGAAAATAAACCGTTTCCACAGTACGTTCGATTAATAGTTTGATTACGAGAATAACTCTTATCGTTCGATAAATCTTTTTACGTAAGTAGTCGTTTTAGTTTTGATGACAGTGGTTCGGAAAATATGACAACATTTCATGCGACAAATCAAGGAACAGCTATCTTATTTCTGGTAAGGATCTTACAAGAAGGATTAGTAAAAAATTATAACAACTATGTCAGATGATATCTTCTTAAGATAGAAGATTTGTTATTAGATATAAAGAATATTAAAGATAGCTTTTCGAATTACGATCGGACTCCACAAAAACTTGGCTTAATAGACGCTGGTGGAAATGTTTTGAAATTTTTATTCAGAGAAGCAACAACAGACGATTTACGTGAAATTAACAAGAAAATAGAAAATCAAAAACAAGTATCTATAGAAATTGTTAATTTAACAGGCGATTATAACGAATTCATTTTACCAAACACTTGAACTGCATGAGAAGGAAATTTAAAATGTGTCTCAAGCTCTAGTAAACATTACTACCAATTTGATACCTACAAAAATAAGACCTTCTGAGCATCAAAAATTAGGAACTATAATGTTATTTTTCAATTCTACAATTCAGAATATCTACCAACAATTATAATTTCAGTTGGAAATTATGAGACTGAGTTATCTGAGTTAGTACAAGTGTTGTATATAGCTGCAGACAGAAAATTGAGTTCATGGTTTATACGTAGAAGTAAATTAGAAAAAGTGTCAGATGAAATTGAAATAAAATTACCAAGATAATTACCATCTGTGAAACCTATAAACAGAGAAGAGATTTATATTCATTATACATGGACTGATATAAGAAAAAATATTTTTGTGCACGAACAGATGGCAGTATAATATATAAATATTTGTTATTTTTAAATTTTAGATTATTTACTTTTAATATTTATATAAAAAAAGCTTTTATTAATATTCTTCAAGAAATATTATGTTTTTATTGCCTTGTTATTTACCCTTAAATTTTTCACAATTGTCATTACAATTAATGAAATTCAATACCATGTTGTAATATTTCTTCTAGAGCGTTTCTTTTTCAAATATTCAATGTCTTCGGTCTTATTTGACCATAACATTAAAGTACACAGAAAACCCGATTACATTAAACGAAAACATTCTTATGATGACAAAATATGTCTTTTCGTGAAATAGCAGAATGTGGTATTCGACTAATCTAAGGAACCGATAACATTGTAAGATAATTGAAACTATACAATTTGCATTCATACCACTGTACCTTGAGGAAGGTGGATCGTGGAGAAATGAACTCTAAAGTCAGACTTAAGGAATGATTGTATCGATGCATAAAACGGTTGCTCTTTTACTGCCAATCGTGGGTAATAAGGAAATGATTTCATATTACCATATTTTTCACCATTTAACGTTTAAAGAATACATTTTATGCTATTTTAAGCAAAAGAAAGATACTAACTGAATCTTTGAATATTTTAGCCTAACGATTTTACTAGGTCTAATTAAAATTCGTTCTGCTGGTACCTCTAGATCCTAAAATCTTATGGTGGTATTACATATTTATTTTCTCTTCATTAAAAGAAAAATTAAATGTTTAATCTGTGACGTTGATGTCTGATTTACTTTCTGAAAAGTTTATAAAGGAAAAATATCCTTTTGCACCGCCTACACCTGAGGAGTGATTTTTTTATCTTTTTAAAGGATGGCAATGTTTTACCGAAACGTACAAACACAAACAATTAGAATATTACAAGTGTCAATGTGTTTAATATTCGTTAGGGCTAACTTTTCTATCTTTTTTTATATTTATATTGGTCTTCCCTTTTACATATGTGTTTTTTTCTAAATTAATGTGAATCTTAAATTAATCTAATCCAAGTATAAGCCACCACAGGCATACCCAAGAGATAATAAAATTTACATATAACAGGTTGTTATTTGTGATATAGTATGAAAGGAATAAACTAATTTTTGTATTGTTCTCTTGTCATAATGAAATTCACTTTCAGACATGTGGATTAAATTATTATTTAAAATAAACTTTCTGAAACAAAATGTATAAGTTTTTATCGCCGTATGAGAACCCTGTTTATAATATTGAAAAATCGTTATAAATGTACAACTTAAAGCGACACCATGAAGTTATGTGATAATTAAACTGCAAATAAACTAGTTTGTAGTTTCAGTTTATAACTGACTAATAATAGGCTGATAAACAACAAAGTATAATGAACTGCAAACATGTATTGTGTCCTATCCCGAGAAAACAAAATCACTTCATGCTGTATTTTTTCAAATAATTTATTATTACATAGGCATAATAAGTTTCCCTTCTTTACTGTTAATGAATAGCAGAGACCTGTGATGAATTTTTGTCTTAAAGTTTTCAAATGTCATACAGTAATTCCTGTTCGTTGAATCCAGAAATGATAACCATTTTTCTCTATCACTTCCATATTTCTACAAAAGTGTCATATATACTTACACATAAGTGAATCTTTTTCTGAGATATGGTCAATTGAAATGATAAAAGTGAGTGGTTTTAATCTGAAACATCTGTGGAACCACAGGTTTTCACAAAAATGTTTGTTTTGTTTTTTGAATTTCGCACAAAGCTACTCAAGGGCTATCTGTGCTTGCCGTCTCTAATTTAGCAGTGTAAGACGAGAGGGAAAGCAGCTAGTCATCACCATCCAACGCCAACTTTTGGGCTATTTTTTTACCAACGAATAGTGAGATTAACCGTCACATTATAACGCCCTAACGACTGAAAGGGCGAGCATGTTTGTCGCGACGGGAATACGAACCCGCGACCCTCAGATTACGAGTCGCACGCCTTACAACACGCTTGGCCATGTTGAGTCTTGCACAAAAGATGAATATATTGATTAGTAATAGATTTGAGCCTTTTAAAAGATTGTCCAGGGATTATGGGTTATAAGTTTCAGACTAAGAGCTTGTTTTCTCTAGGGACATCACATTACTGGTACAGAAATAATGAGAAACAGTTAATACTTTATTTTTGCATGAAGTTTCATTGGTTTATTGCACTAATATTGCACAATTAATACCAACACCAGGTGCTGCAGTAAATGAGCAGAATAAGTGGTGATTGTTCATTGATTCCTCCAAAAGAAGTCTGAAAGGTATTCTACACAACAGTAATATATATGTATCTGTTTCTATTGCTCATTTGGTTCATACGAAAATCTTGAAATTCTTCTTTATAAGGTCAATTACAAAGAACATCACTAGCTACTTTGTGGATACTTAAAAGTTTTTTTGTATGTTATAAGTTTGACAATCAAGTTATACAGAGTTTCATATTTTTTGAAAGAATCAAACAACAAAGCATGAAAGTTTCAGCTGACAAAGAGTAACAAAAATTAACCTGAACTCATGTTTTTGTGTGACTGGGAGAGGAACGTACTTATTGAACATTGGATTAAGAAACAATGGCCACACATTGTCATCTTGACACCAGGTGGATAAACAAAAGATTGACCCAACACGTAGTTTTAAGAATAAAAAATGAATATCTCACATAAACATATCAAGATGAAAGAGAATTCATATTTGTTTCTCATCAGTGTTCTTCTCTTTTCTTTAGTTTATTTATATTTCTCTTCAAAAAAAAAATAATAATGTTCATCATGATAAACAAAATAATTGGATCTAAGTCAGAATTTGTTTTCTTCCTGTTTTTTTAAACAATTTCAAAAACCAAAATAGTTTGTATCTCATTTAAATTATCAGGCCTATGTAATATTGCAAAAACACTTTGAAACAGTATTTGAACTCCATATGCAGTGATATTATTCGGTCACACATTCACGTGACATCAACAGTGTTTAATTAGATTCTGTGACATCCACGAACCTATTTTTATTTTAACAAATCTAATCAGTGGCTGTAAGATTAATTAAAATTCACTACTTATGCTTTACTGCCATCCACAGTCAGAAATCATTATTAGATGTGATTTTATCATGATCTTAAACTAAATTATTATTTGTGGACAGGCACATAACGAATAAAATGCCAAAGAACGATCATTTTGGCTTTACTTTGCGTTAACAATTCCAGACTTCCTGCATAGCTACATTATTACTTCAATACAGAAAATCAGTATGACATTTTATTGTCCAGTTTAATAAGATTCATTAAAACTGTTGAAAGTCAAACAATTTTATTATATTCACTTAATTCTGATTTAATCAACGAATGTGGATTAGAATTTGCTAATTAATCCAGCGATTAATACAGCTTATTGAGAATAAGATTTCTACTTATTATTAACCGTAATATCTAAAATATCTCATTAGATCTTTGTTATTTCCAAACAAAGATATCAAGCTAATAATTCTTATAAAAAGTGAATAAAATGAAAAATGATAAACATTATAACATACATTCATACATCACATGAGACATTAGTGTTAGACTTGCTACATTGTTAACCTTTAAATTTTTAATATAGTTCCTTAAACATTTTGAATACGTATAAGAGTTTATAATAATAGTATAAACACTACACTATATACATGTAATATCCAATTCTGAGAAACGTTCTTTTTCAGACCGGTTTATACACGACAAACATAGTTTGCCAAATACTATTTATGTAAGCCATTTGATACAACATACATTATACATATTATAAATTATATATATGACAGACATTAAAATCAATAAAGTGAATGAAACTAACCTTAAAAGAACAGCATTACATACTTTACGAAGCACGTTTGAATGACTTGGAAATTTGGTATATTCAACATTTGCAATAATTTCAGATCTATTTATGCAATCTTAAAGAGCTGTTAAATGAAACTATCACGTATATAAAAATCGTATTTAATTAGAACTTGAGTTGTTAATCACACATGATACACCAACTGGAAAAAGTTGTAATAAAATAAATTTCACATAACATAACGTAACTGTATCTAACCTAAACACAAAAGGAAAGTTTCAATATGATAGATAAATGAGTAATAATAAAGTGATAAAATAGAAATCAAATTAAATTTTTCACATAAAGTAATTCAGATTGTAATGAAGAAAAAGTAATAACTCTGTAATTTAGTTTTGGATGAACTAACGATATAAACACCATAAACTTTATTTGTCATGATGTCGGACTTTAAAAGTACATCAGTATCAAAAATAAAATGAAAAACATTACTATAAAATTTATGGCGTTGATTTATATCCGTTTACCAATATATCTGAATAGAAAGCTAATTATTCAGTTCGTTGTTTGTTTGATTAAAAACCAATGAGTAGAAAGTAACATCATAGCAGTTTCGTTACTCACAGCTATAGCCTTAGGTATGATTGTGTCGAATCACCACATTATAAAAACATGAAAAGTTGGAGAATACTTTTCACATAACCAACTAACTTACAGCTGATATCAACGTCTTTTACCTTATCGCAGTCTAATGAAGATGAGGACAGTGGTTAGTGTTTTACAGTTTATTCTATAACTTAATTGTCGGATAAACTGCAACATAACTCAAAGAAGACAAATAGTTGCATTTGTAACAGTCCTCTACGTAGAGTAATGCCAGATAATGAAACTAGCATTAATTTCTGATCATAAGATACCAAATATCATTATGGAACATTATTAGTGAAATATAAATTAATAACATAATTCTTAGTAAGTTATTCAAATTCAGTATAACAGAATTCCCAGTAAAACAAATCTGTGACAAATCTTCTAAGCGTATAAAACAACAAACAGGAGGAATTATGTTGAATTTCCCGCCAAGCTCCTCGAGTGGTATCTGTCAAAACAACAGTAAAATGATATTTATGTTGATTTTATTCATTAAATGAATCAATGATTTGTAATTTCCGTTACATTTATTTACTCAAGTTAAACGAAACGATTTAAACTAAGGATGAATAATTTTATTTAGTTTATATTTAAACTAATCTATCGTATCATTTTTCTTACATCTCTGGTAGTTCTTTTAAATGATTTCTCCAGCACAATTCTTCTGTAATCCTTGTTAATCCAAAATTTCTTTAATACCTGACTCAAATTTAGCATTAAAATTAAGATTAAAATTCTTAAATACATTTACTCACCATGACCATTAAACTTATGTTTTAAACCAGTGGACCCTCAGTTTATACCCGGTAAAAAATTATAAAGCTTGAATTTTTTTTATTTACCTTTTAAATTAATTGTGATGCAAAAAAGAGCTCAGCCAACATATTTCTGCGAACCACATATGCGAGCCGCATATGGTTCGCGATTTGCTGTTTCGCCACCCCAGATATGTATACTGTTATTGGTCAGTATCATAACAGAAGTGACAAAGTTTGCCTTCACTCATTTTAAGGAAACTTTACGTAAATATTATAAGCTGAGAAAATGAATAAACAATTACGAATGTAACAAATGCTTCCTAAACTATCCCATAAAATAAATATGTTCTATTTGAAGAGGCGACACTCGGATTACGAGTCGAGTGACATGAACACCTGGCCGTGTCGGGCCCCAGAATTTGGAATAAAAGTGTAAAGTCTAGGCTTTGTTTACTTCTGAGGAGGGACTTCATTTTAATGGTGAAAAGGCTAATAACAAATAAACTTGGAATAGATGGCGCAAGAGCTGATATATGTTGATAACTAACAGATTTAACTTTTTAAAATAATAACAGTTAAGTTAGAATGCTTTTGTAACAAATAAGTTTTAAAGGTGAATCCTACTAAAACCAAAAACATATTATTATCAATAGTAACACTGGTAAAGGTCTTGATAAAAAAATTAATCGTATTTTATTATAGCTAATTTAATATCCGTTTTATCTCTATCATGTTGGATTGAGACTTTTGGAACTTTATTGGACAAGAGCTAAAAGCATTTTAAATGATTGAAGCGTTATGTTATTATGTGAAGGTTTTGCAATGTATAGATTTTATTCGTGTTTTGAGGTCAAAAATGAAACATTTTCAATTATATGATGTGAAAAGTTTAAATTCTCAAAAATATGAGGTTTAACAAATTTTTTTTTATTAATAATATTTATGGAGTGATAAAATGCACAATAATTGCTGCTATTGCAAATGAATGTAAAAGTCCAGTAAAAACTAGACTATCACACGAAATGTTGAAATATACCACTAATTACATTTTCATTTCTGAGACAATATTGTAATTTTCTTCTGAGAAAAAGTGGGGAAAACTGAATTTCAAAACAGTATTTATTTACGTGTGGTGTGGCTAAACTAAGAAGGTTGTGATTTGCAACGATTCATTAAAAATGCTTAAAAAGTGTTAGATATAACACGATTGTTTCATCTTAATTTGAGTGTTATGATTTAACCAGTTTATATGGTGCAATGTTAAGTTTAGTTATTTTAGAAGCGATACTTTCTCACACGTTTCTTAACATAAATAAATGCTTACTAATCATACATCTTAAAGCTCACAAGTTATGAATTGCTCATTGATGTATGATTGCGTAATGTTACTGGAACCTTTCAAGTTTTTTTCGTTTTAATTGTGTATCATTGTATCATAACATCTGGTAGTGTATGAAACTTTCTAGGCTTTTGTCAAGCTATAATTACTCGCCCTAAAATGTAGTTCGACATAAAATAAATAGGTTTGGGTTGTTGATTGTGAGTTTACCCATAAAGAATATACAAGAAAGATTTTTAAAGTGACATTATCACACCCTGAGTTGTAGTAACAGAGTAGAGAAGAATAATTTGTCTTGTCAATTGAGTTCTAAAGTAATAATGGAACAAGACTGTGTGAACTTTGATGAAAAAGAAATAATTACGTGAAGCCCTGGATACAATTGTGCCAACAAAGAGTTATGTTTGTGATTTTGAAGTGAAATTACTACAGACTGCATTGTAATAACAAAGCAATAAGAATAATTTATCTTGTCAATTTATGTTCCAAAATAACTGAACTAGAGTAAGTGGACTTTGACCAAAATTAGACATTTATTTAGAACTCTAAATACAATATTATAACCAACAATGTAAGAAACATTTGTATACACATTTGACTTGTTTTAATTTATATTATTTTAAAACAAGATTACTGTGTGCTGTGTGTTTGTTGTTGAAATTTGTCACCAACAAGTCATATAATCCTGCCTATAGAAAACCTGGCACAGAAAATGAAATATTGTAGAGTCTAAATACATTACTTGTCTCAAAAAGAAAAGAATTGTGTGATTATACCCAACGTATCGCGTAATTAATCATTCCAAACTTCTAAATAGTATGCGTGTTACTCGCTGTAAACACATGTCTGTACCTCTCAATGACCATTAAAACATACTTTAAGAGATTTCCTGTCAAGTATATTATCAATGAATTACGTATATACTGTAATGTTCCACATGTAATCCGACAAACCTAAAGTACAATAATATAATACAGAATAAAAAATGACAAACTATTGAATGTCTGTCACCATTTCAAATTAAGAAACTAACAATTCAATTAAATGCAATCTCTTTATAGAAGAAAAACTTATGTTTCTTTGTTTGTTTGTTTGTTTTGAATGTCGCGCAAAGTTACACGAGGGTTATCTGCGCTAGCCGTTCCTAATTCAGCAGTGTAAGACCAGAGAGAAGGCAGTTAGTTGTCACAACTCACCGCCAACTCTTTTACCAACGAATAGTGGGATTGACTGTCACATTATAACGTCCCCAAGGCTGAAAAAGCGAGCATGTTTGGTGCGACCAGGATTCGAACCCGCGACCCTCAAATTACGAGTCGAACGCCTTAACCCACCTGGCTATGCCGGGCTCAATATATTTTCTTTCAGAACAGTACGGATTCTTCTTTTGATTTAAAATTATTAGAACAATACAGCTGAAAATATTTGTTACTCTTCGCATCGATGTTTATCCAATATTGATACAACAGTGAATCTTTACTCTTTGGAAAATGGCACGGTGTGAAACCTTAAGCTTTGATTTTTTTGTAATGTAGTTAATGTGCGCAACATCATTACAAATTAATAAAAATTGAATTGGAACAGAGAAATTAGAGAAGAAACAGTAGTAAAAGATTGAAAAATATCTTTGAGAGACGGAGAGAAATAGATGTATGTGTGTTTTCTTATAGCAAAACCACATGTGGCTATCCACTGATCCCACCAAGGGGAATCGAACCTCTTATTTTAGCGTTGTAAACCTGTAGACTTACAGCTGTACGAACGGAGGGCGAGAGAAAAGTTAAAAGAAATCACAACTTGTTCAGCATAGTGACTCTTGTTTACATGACATTCGTGCTGCTCTGCGGCTGCCAGTGTTGACTGGCAAGGTTTAAAACATACTTTGTATTGTAGTTTACCTTTGACATTGATCAATAGCTTTGGTGAAGGTGACATTGTCCGAATTAATTGTTTTTAGTTGTTTATAGGCAAATGGACATTTTAATTCTATTCCATTGTTTAATCTTCTTTCAAAACAAACCTGACATGATATGATCTATTTTGTTTCTATGATGTTTCATGTGTTTTATTTATTTTTTTATTAATAATATAGTGTTCGGCGGAGATAGACCCGTTATTTGCAACATTAAACCAACTGTACTCATTATAAGAGATTGCAATCTAGATTAATTTATTTGAATATTTTGGTTTTTTACAATGTCCAATAAAAACTGAATACTGGAAAGTTAAAAAACATCAGAATTTCTTCATTTACCATGAGGCCACAATCCGCAGTTTTATGTGTAAGAAATAGTTTTTAACTCAAACATATCATTATACCATTCTTCATGACGTACAAAATTGTCCAAGTAGTACAAGTTGAAGAGAGTATTATTATAAAGGTCAAGAAACTTGTGAATGTGAGGCTGACGAAACTATCTGGTTATTAGGGTTGGTTTGGTTTGCTTTGAATTTTCGCGCAAAGCTACTCGAAGGCTAACTGCGCTAGCCTTTCCTTATTAGGCAGCTAGTCAACACCGCCCAACTCTTGGGCTACTCTTTTACCAACGAACAGTGGGATTGACCGTCACTTATAACGCTTCCACGGCTGAGAGGGCGAGCATTACGAGTCGAGATATAACAAGGGAATTTTAACTTTTACAGATGTTTTTCACCATTATCGTGTTACATTTTCTTTCATGTATAACATGAATTATGTTTTACACGTTAAGACTGATTTTTCGGTTTTGTGTATATTTCATCATCTAACTATTTTCTTTTAATTTTGTAATTATAATAATAGTGGATTATCATAATTTCCTCTTTTTGTTGCCTGTTTGTTAGAAGCAAGTTTCAACTTAAAATGCTAAAATTCGGAGCTCAGTTCCACTCCGTGTACAGAACGCAGATCGCCCATTGTTTGGGCTTTTGTTCAAAAGTCACTAATACATTGTTTTAATACCTTAATAGATTTCAAATATATTGTTTGTTTATAATAAGTAGATTTGTTTTATAGTGTTTTTTATGATCAGCAGCTTTGTTTTATATTGTTTGTTTGTTTTGAATGTCGCGCAAAGCTACTCGAGGGCTATATGCGCTAGCCGTCCCTAATTTAGCAGTGTAAGACTAGAGAGAAAGCAGCTAATCATCACCACCCACCGCCAACTCTTCGGCTACTCTTTACCAACGAATAGTGGGATTGACCGTCACTTTATAACGCCCTCACGTCTCAAAGGGCGAACATGTTTGATGCGAGCAGAATTCGAATCCGCGACCCTCTGATTACTAGTCAAACGCCTTAACACGCTTGGCCCTGCTGAGCCGTTGTTTGTTTATAACAAGAAGATTTGTTTCCTGTTTTTTGCTTATAACTGCTACATGTTTATTATATTGTTTCTTTATAATAATAATAATAAAGAATTAAAGATAAGAAAAACCAAAACAAGAGTAAAAGTAATAACTTAGGTTGGTTCTTTTACCTGGGGGGAAATGAAGGTTTTTTTAATTCATTGTTAATATTAATGTTATGATAATTAATACCACAGCGATATTTTCATCAATTTTGATAGCTTATAACGTTAAAATTCAGACTTCGATACTCACAACTTTATACACAACGGCAAACAAAAGCAACATTAGCTTATTAAAGCTTCACAAATAAAAAAAATGAAGCAAATTTGTTTCATAATATTTCTTTAAAAAATTGGAAAACTAAATTCTATACGGATTTTTTTTAATTTTACAATTATTAGAACAATATACCTGAAAATATTGTGTTACACTTCGCAGCTATGTGCTTCCAGTATAGATACAACAGTGAATCTTTACTCTTTGGAAAATGGCATTCGTGCTGCTCTGCGGCTGACAGTGTTGACTGGCACTGTTTTAAACATACTTTATTTTGTGGTTTACTTTTGACTATGATCAATAGCTTTAGTGAAGTTTTAAAAAATATTGGAAAACTAAATTGCATATCTTTGTACCTATTGTTCAAAGCAATAAGAAAATATTTCAATTTCTCTAATGTTGCTAACAGGATTTCTTTAATCACTTGGATAAGCACTCCAGTTCCTCAATTAATTATCTCAGTTTCGTCTCAACTTTTGTTCTTGCGTTGTGCAGTTAGACCAATTAGTCAATGACGTAGATATCACATTCTACAGAAGGAACAAAAAAAAGGAGTCTCCAATGGGCAAGTGTCCAACCATTTGATACGTACAAATAGTTTTAAATAGATTTTCAAGCCTTTAGATAATCAACTCGGTCATAAAGCAACTTTTTCACTCTGAAAATTTTATTTAAAAAACATGATTTTTCACTGAGTTAAACGAAAATTTAATCACGTCATTATTGTTATTTCACTCCAGATAACATTAAACACCTTTTCTTTGTTGTCAACTTTCCAACACATGTTTATATGCAAAAACGGCTCGTTTGGGTTGAGAAAATATTTTACATAGAAGAGCGAACAACGTGTGAACCTGACGATGACCGAAGAAGGTCGAAACGTTGTTCGCTCTTCTATGTAAAATATTTCTCAACCCAAACGAGCTGTGAGTTTCTCGACATCACTGATTTCCAACACATGCATTTTAATATCCATTACTACAAGTGCCTTTTTGAGGTTAAACCAACCACATGAGTGACGTGGACAAAAATGAATCCTTCAGTGTTTATAAAGTAACATTTACATGGGAGAAATTTATTTTCGTTTTCAGGATAAGTAGAGAAATAAGAAATGTTTCGTTTGCTTAATAATAATTTGTTTTTTGTAAGTAAGCAGGAAGATACACAATAAGCTATCTGTGCTCTGAAAACTACAGGTATTGAAAACCAGTTTTTAGTAGTGTAAGTCAGCAGACATACCGGTGTGCCACAGGGGTTGGAATTAGACAAAGGATAATAAAAAATAAATTGACACATCTAAATAAACAAGAAAGTGTCTACTTAGACGTGTCAATTAGACAAAAGATAATAAAGAATAAATTGACACTTCTAAATAAGCCAGAAAGTGTTCACTTAGACGTGTCAATTTATTCTTTATCTGTCAGCTTTATTCATTTATCTTCTGTTTAAGCAAGCAAAAGGAAATCAATATTTAACTTCTGCAATAATAAAATCAATTAGAATAAACTCTTTGACCCCAAAATAATCTCCTAGTGATAAAATCTTTTGTATAATCTGTAGAACAGGTAAAAAGAATAAAACAGACATATATCCAAACACTTAAAAAAATCTATATTTAACATTCATATCACATTTAACTATTGTATTATTTTGCTTCAGTGTGACCAGAATTTTTTACCTTTGACCCCAAAGTTTCATCCATCATGACCTTATATTGATTTTTTTAAAGTAACTCACGAATTAGTATCTACAAATGTGGTAAACAATGTATAAATTATGACATGTTTTTGTTTCTTGTTTTTCACTTTTTTATAAGTGCATTCGGTTTGTTTCCCAGAAATAAAAATATTAAAATATTCAAATAGAATTATAAATTAGTTGAACTTCTTTTGGGTTCTGTTCGATCTTGACAAACGTGATTTTAACAATTTCGATTAATAGACCTCGATTTTAAGTAATTTTAAGCTTCGTTGTTTCTCTCATTATGCAGCAATTCACATGATGCTTATGTTTAAGTGTTACTGGAAACCAAGAAAAAAACGGAACACTTGTTAATAAAAATTACTTATCTTTGAGATGAATAAATGTTTTTTCTCGTGTTTTGACGTCATTTCTGACGTAAATTATAAAAGTATTTTTCAATTAGTTCCAAAACATATAGTCTTCAAGGTGCATATCATATTCAAAAGAATCGTGTATGAATAAGTCTGAAATATTGCTTAAAGGCTTTTCCGAGTCTATTAAGATCCAACTTCTGTTTGAAGCCACGAGAAAAACAATTTTAGATACATTTAAAAATACTCTTTATTGATGTTACTTGAGACACGAAGTTTTCAGCATCTCGTTTGCATTTAAGGGTCGAATATGTTTAAGACGTTTAGAAGAATGTCAATCGATTAGAGTGTACAAGGAAGAGCTGAGTAGAAGTCTCAGTGTGATAACTGATATCTAAGTAAACAACTTGTATTGAATTTCGATTTCGTTCAAAACATCATTTTGGCACTTTGTACAACTTTTATTTTTAATTTCAGAAACCAAGATAAAAAATGGAACCCTTGCTAATAAAAATCACTTAACTATAAGATGATTGGATGTTGTTTATCTCGTGTTTTGACGTCAATTGTAACGTAAGTTACAAAAGAAGTACTCTTTCATTTGTTTTGAAACATATAATCTTCAAGATGCATATCATATTCAAAAGAATCGTGAATAAATGACGCTGGAATTTTACCTAAAGGCCCTTCAGAGTTTATTTGATCCAATTTCTGTTTGAAGCCATAAGAAAAACAATTTTAAATACATTTAAAACATTCTTTTTTGTGTTACTTGAGACACGAAGTTTTCATCATCTCGTTTGCATTTAACGGTCAAACAGCTGAGTGGAAGACTAAATATAATAACTGATATCTAACTAAACAACTTGTCTTGAGTTTCGATTACGTTTAAAACAACGTATTAGCACTTTGTACAACTCCTACTTTTAATTTCGTGAAATTTGAAGGCTCAGTCAAATTTAACAGGCTTAGTTCGGCCTGACACTGAATGTTATACGATACTGATATATGGTTCATTTCAAAACATCCTAGCCACAATTTATTAGACTGGCCTGTTGGTTTAATGATAGTGTCTGCATATTCTTATAAAATTATTGCAATGTCTGAAAAACCTAAATCTGTCATACTTAAAACTTGACGTCAAACTATAAATCACACTTAGAATTCTTACACTTCGTTGTAAAATTTGAGTTTGAAATTTTTGTAACATATCTTCTTATGATAACACAAAAACAACTTCCTATCAAAAGGAGAACATACAAAGTATAGCATATTAGGTCTTTTCGCAGAGGAACCAATTATCCCACCAATTACCTAAACACCAATTATATTTTATATAATGTTCCAGGATGCTGAACGTTTCGATACCCGTGAAAGACATATCCCAAGTAGACTTTTGTGTACATTTGTACATAACTTCAAAAAACAACTGAACTGTCCTGTACTGTCGAGCACCCATATCCAGTTACGGTTCATGTCAACAGGAACAAAACATTTTTGTGAATGAATATATGTTGACTCACATATTTATGTTTAGTTTGCTCCCCCTGTTTAATTACGTCACCAGTTTTATAACGTATAGTGTGTGTATGTGTTTTCTTATAGCAAAGACACATCAGGCTATCTGCTGAAAACACCGAAGGGTATCGAACCCCCGAATTTTCGCGTTGTTAGTCCATCGACTTACCGAAGTACCAGCGGGGAACAAGGAATAGTGAGAGCTATCGACTTCGTGCAACACATCTTCTGTTGTGGCTAGTTTTAATATTTGTGTCTTTCGTCAGTAAATATAATGAACCTCTCGCTCATGGTATGATTATTATACAACCAAGTTAATAGGGTTAATAGTTACAAATTTTATTTGAATGACCAAAATTATTACAATCGTCTCGTCTTACAAACATGAACATTTTTATAGTCTCGTCTCAGGATTCAGGTGTGCCTAATCTTATTTTTCCGTACATACGAAGAATCACGAAAATCTTTATTTTACGAACTTGAACGATAATATAAAATATTATACATATAATAAAGTGATTTTCTTTCCTCGTGATGGGACATAATACATGTTTACCCAATAAATGAATTCCTTATATTCACACATCGTTGTTTATCAACTTATTATTGGCCAGCTTTAAACTAAAACTGTAACTAGTTTTAGCTGTATGAATAGCTATCACACAACTTAATCGTGTTTTGTTGTACCTGTTTTTTCTATAACTCCTTTGTATTATAAACATGGTAATTATATATCTGATTTATTTTGTTTCAGAAAGTTTATTCTCAATAAGTATTTAATCCAGTTATATTTTAATAATGAATTACATTATGACATGATTACAATACAAAAATAACATTATTTTTTCCTTAGTATTTCACGAAAAATAAAATTATTGTATATATTTTGTCATCACCTGTGTATGTCTCTGATGCTTTGTACTTGTATTAGATTAATTTAACACTAATATGGATGGGAATAAAACTATCAAATATTATGAAACTTCGTAGAATGGACGGCAACTGCCTGTTGTGGAAGCAAGTGAAGAGGACGACGTTTCGAAAGTCTTCCGCATCTCGTATTCAAGTCGACTTGAAGACATTTGTTTTACTACACGTTCAAATGTTTGGTCCTGAGATTTATTAATTGCAGTGACAAAGGTGAAAGTTGGTTGTCAGTGACAAGTAAATAAAGGGGTAACATTTCTTGAAGAACGTTTATAAACGTTTTTTTCATATATATATTAAGAATAAATTATTCTAAAATATAAAAATATTTATTTATATTTTATTCTGCCCTCTATTGGTACAAAATTATTTAAGATGTGTTTCACTCTGGTACTTAAATAAGTATATTATTTTCTCTCAAATTTCTGTTAGTTCCGATAAAGGATGTGAAATATATAGCATTTCTGGTAAACACTGTTCATCATAAACTAAACACTATGTTTACATGCATCAAACTTTATTCAGTTTACAAGTTGAAACTAACCCCACTGTGGAATTAATGAAGGAGTCTAAATATTATTAAACTACACGTCAGGTTTTTCTTTAAAAACCCATTGATTAATTTTTTTATTCAAATATTTTTCATCAAAATATATTAATAACAAACTAGCCTAACTAAGCATTTGATTCTGTATAGAAACGTGTTCCTGATAAAGGAGAAACACAGACAAACAGATTTACAAAGTTTTCTTTTAACTATAAATTACACTTTATTTCTTACTTTATTTAGTTTATTCTTCTTTGTTTTCTGTTACGTAAAAATTAAATTAAATTCCAATGCAAAATTTATTTATATCAAAATTCAATTTACAGTAATTTCAATATATTTTTCTTTCACTATATTACCTACGGGTTGTTGATTGAACAAAGGAAAGATTTCACAACATCACTTCAACCGCCGATAATCCAGATTCTAAGAAGCTGTAAAAAGGAAAAAAAAAACATCAATAAAGTTTAATATAAGTTGAATTAAAAGCATAAAATTGTCGATGTTGTTTTAAGTAAGTTATTTAATTAAATTTAATAATTTTCAAAGGATTTGGGAAGTTATTCGTGATAACGAGAAACCCACTTGAAGCGAAAAATTATCTCAAGACGTTTGGTATGGGTATTAAAATTTTTATTAAAATAAAGTAGACAACAACGTTTCCACCTATGTAGGTCATATTCAGGATAACAAAGAGCTGTAAACTTTCTCTCTGTTATCCTGAGGAAGTTGATGTTTGAAGACAACAATAAATTATTTGATTACTGTTGTAATTGGTTTCAATATGCACTATACTTTTATTTATACATATATATAGATAATTTTTGTATTCGTGTAAGTTCAATTTCCATTAAATGTTATTACAACCGACATATATATATATACACACCAGTGGGATCTTTTGCAACAAATAATATATCAGAGACGCTTTCTATTTATAAATCTCCTCTTATTTTATTTCAGCTAATTGTGAAGTGGAAGTTAAAATGTTTCATTCTTACCCTTTAACAAAATCAAAAATTGCTCATGCTGTACAAACACAACTGTTCTCTCTCTTCACTCAACGACTTATCGATGACTTTAGTGACTTAAATCGCTAATATCTGGTATAGGTACTATGCGACAAACAAAGATCACATTGCCCACTGTGTAGCTTTGCATTAAATAAACAAAGTGACCTAAGGCCCTTATGTTTCTCATTTCTTACCTGATACTTTTTAATGTGTATAAATTTTAAACTCTCAGACATTACACATGACCTAGAAAACCAACGACTTATATTTACCATTAGAAGGGGCAAATTTTTTAAATATTCAAATATTTTAAAAACAATAAAGTTGTCAAACCAGGTTCTTCCAAAACCTTAACATACCAATGACAATATGGGGTTATAGTTATTAAAAAAACAGAGTATGCATTCTTTTATCTTGTGAGATAATTTTCATATTAATAAAAAAGTTTGACTGTGTGGGTATTTGGGTATTGATGTTGTTAAATACCCAGGAGGGTCAGGTACATTTGACCTCTTCCTCCCTCCCGAACGATTATAGCGTCTGTCTTTAGGGTTTTTTTGTTTGTTTGTTTTTTTTAAAGCTTTGGGCCAGAGTAAAAGTATAACATCATACTCAGGTCCATTTCAGGGCTCAGTCCATGCATGGACGAACAAGAAGTTTTTTTTTTCATTTAATTTTTTTTTTTTTGTATTTTCATATATATATATTTTTTGTATTTTTCTCCTTTTTTCTCGATTGAGAGAATGCTACTACTACTTGTAGTAACACAAACACTCACACAGAAAAGAAAGTAATAATAATTATTATTATTCAATACTTGAATAATAATTCAAAAAGAGAAGAAAAAATAATAATAATAAAATAATAATAATAAAAAAAATAATACTGAATAAAAAAGAAAATAATAATTATAAAAATTAAAAAGAAACAAGGACTAAGTGTCTAGTGCATAGTGGCCAGCTTGTGTTACATTTCTTAAATATATGTTAAAAGGGGAGAGGTATTTAGGACCATTTACATCATGTACGTGATATCTGTCGAGATCACACATTAAGTCATTTTTATGCCAATTCTTATTGAAATATTTTAGAGAATTATGCAAGAGTCTTTCAGCTATTGTATCTATGTTTGCATACTTGTGCATGAATGTGGTTGAGGTGCTACGTGGTACTTTGTATGCTGAAGTTAGTACAGAATTTTGTATACGTTGAAGTTTCTGTACATGTGTGGGTGCTATGTTAATCCAGGCAGGTGATGCATATTCTATTGTTGGTCTAATGTACGTTTTGTAGATTTTAAGTATGTTGTCTGGTGATGTTCCTTGGATTTTACCTGAAAGACTTCTTGCATAGTTTGCTCTTTTCCAGATTCGTATCAGTACATTTTAATATGTGGTAGCCACGTTAATTTTGAGTCATAGGTTATACCTAGAAATTTAGCAAAAGTAGCAGTCAGTAAAAGTGATCCATTCATATAGAGTTTTGGTGGATCTTTTTTCAGCTTATTCAGTCTGCTGAATACTATGACTTGGGTTTTTGGAATATTAATTTTGATTCTGTATTTCTGGCAGTATTCTTCGATGTTATTTAGGACTGGTTGTAGGTTCGTTGCTGCTATTGATGGAGTGGGGGCACTTTTCCAGACTGCTACATCGTCAGCGAACTGTGATGCATAACCTAAATTTAGGTCCGACAGAGGCATATTACTCACGTACATGATAAATAATATAGGGCTAACAACCCCTCCCTGCGGGACTCCTGCTTCGGGTGAAAAGGACCCTGAGTGGGCCCCATTTACATTTACTTTACACATTCTGTTATCCAGGAAGTTGGACAGTCAGCGAATAGTTTCCTGGGGTAATGCCATTTCAAGCAATCTATGTCGTGTGGCATAATAAAAAAGACATTACATAAGTCACGAATTTTGAAAATGTTGGAATAAACTTTGACCAATGATAGGGAAAGCATTATTTCAACCAGCGATGCTCAGATACACGAGCCGAGAGGTATGGCCTAGTGGTTGAATTGATTAACTTTATTATTTGAAAAGTGAAACCTTGAAACTCTTTCGATTTTAAATGTCGATATTCTTACTTATTTATACTAACTTAAGCATCGAAATTAAGTGAATTGTTACCAATTACCCTTCACCAATACGATTTTATGCATCCAAATGTAGACTGTCATTCATTCTTAGTTCACGATACAATCTTATATCACTTTCTCTTCTTCCTTCGGAACTTTCTTGTCTTGCTGTTCGTGTTCCTCTTCTTAACCCATCTCTTAAGTTAGGGTCACTGTCAAAAACCAAACTTACGTTTGTGACTCTTCTAAACATATTCTTATTGTATCTTCCATTTCCGTTACATATTCGGAAATCTGGTTTCTTATCAAAACCACTTTTATTCCTACGTCTGTCAAGAGCTCTACTATTTCTCCCTATATATTCGTAACCACCATAACCATTGTGGATGTTTCGGGTTTTTTTTTTGTTACTTCCGTTTTTAGCGTAACTTCCTACAGTGTGGACCGTAATCACGACAAGTAGAATGAAATTTTGAAAAAAAAAAAATAAATTTTATTATTTTTATGAAACTAGGACCATTAAACAACCAAGCTATTTGCTTCTTCCGTGAGAAAATTCTGTAGATCCAAAGTTATTTCACAGAAACATACAGTTACACAAACTGGAACGATGTAAATTAGCTTATCCTATAACTTTTTCCCCATAAAGTTTCAATATTTTATTGCGATATGTTCATACATAGATCAAATTAAGTATAAAATAAATGGCATTATTCATGTTTTGTTCAAATCTTTAACAAAATTTGTATTAATAACTGTAATAGAAATCACTGATTAATTTAGTGAATCTAGTCAACATAAAGATTATTTTACTGATGTTGTGACAGATTCTGCGCGAGGAACTTGGTGGGAAATTCAACATAATTTTATTGTTTGTTGTTTTATATGATGAGAGCGGATGTCACAGTATTATTTTACTGGGAATTCTGTTATACTGAAATAAAATACTTTTCTAAGAATTATGTTATCAATTTATATTTCACTAACAATGTAATGAGATCAGATCTCTAATGAACAGAAATGAATTTTGGTCCATTTATCTCATATTATTTTGCCACTTCTCATACTAGAATGATACCATGCACCAAATACCATTATTTGTCTCCGGGGAGCTGTGCTAGAGTTCAACCGATAATTAACTTACAGAAAAAACTATAAAATACTTACCACTAACTTCATCTTCATTATACTGCAATAAGCTGAAATACGTTAATATCAGCTGCAAGTTAGTTGGTTATGTTAAAAATATTCTTCAAATTTATGAATTTATATAATGTGTTGTAATGACGCCATCACAGTGAAGGCCTTAGCTCCGAGTTACGAAACTTTCATGACCCAGATTACTATTCACTGATTTTAAATTATACAAAGGTCGTACTTTATAATTAGATTCTTTTCCAGATGTATTGACAAACGAATTTAAATCACAAATCAACGCTACAAACTTTATAGAAATGTTTTTAATTTTCTTTCTGATACTGATGTATTTTCAAAGTACGATATCGTGTTGAATAAGCCTTACTGGGTTTATATAACTTCATCCAAAAGTAAATTACAGAGTTATTTGTTTCCCTATGTTACAATTTCAATTATTTTATGCAAAAACTTTAATTTGTTTGTTATTATTTTCACATTATTATTATTTATTTGTTTGTCACACTCCAAACAAGTTTAAGTTTGGTGTCGTTACATTATGTCAAACTTTTTAAATAAGTTAACTTAAAGCTATTTAGCTGAAAATTTACTATTTTACTTAAATTATACGTTACACGGTACGTCCAATAATTACTTCTTAATGATTTATTGTTCTATGTTTTACAGTAGAGACAACTGAATATACTCAGTTAAGACTCAGCAGAAAAACCGATGTGGCTTTGCTATAATAAAAACATACAAACACAACTGAATATAAAAAAAACTTTCTAAACGCTAATTTTTATTGTCAGGTTTTTATTTATTAACTTTTTTTTCATCGATGCGAACATTTAATTTCCTTTCTTGCTTGTTTCCGAGTAATTGGTACGTGCTTCGTGTGGAATATTTTATCCTTCTTTTAAGGATAGTTACACTATCTTTATTGATTGTAATATCTGTAATATAATTAATTTATAATGTCTACAAGTTATGTTGTCTCGAATATATTGCTAGATTTCTTATGAAATTCTGATTCTTATTGGTTCATTAGATCAGAAGTAAGCGAATTTAATAATACTGTTTGACTTTTAACAGTTTCGATGAATATCATTAAATTGAACAAAAACATGTCACACTGTTTTCCTATAACGCATCAAAACTGTAACCATGCAGGAAATATGGAAGTGTTACCGTAAAGTTAAGTCAAAGACACTCTTCTACATCACTGTTTCAGTTCATTATTGAAAAGGAAACGATGAACATATGTTAATAGATGTATTTTATGTTTGGACTGGAATTGACAAAAATGGAGAAATCTATAAACTTAAGTTTTGTTGTTTAAATGTTCTGAAACCATGATTTCTTTTGATAAATAAATATTTCATTTCAAAGATTTTCTGGAAGATAGTGCTGTCTGGTGTGACTCAAACAGTACAAAAGAAAAGAAAAAAGTTTATTTTTGTGCATGTAACCGTGAACTAAGGAGATTTTGATTTGAGATTATGATAAAATCCCATTTAATAAAGCTTTCTGACTGTAGTTGACAGTAAAGAACCAAGAGTGAATATAATTAGTCTTACCGACATTTCTTTCATTTCATAAAATAAAAATAGATGGCCAGATGTCATGGTATCTTTTAAAAAAACTGTATTATCAAAGAAAGCTTCGACTGTCACCAAGCCAACTTCATATCCCGTAAACTCACTTTGAAGATTAGCTAATTAAATATTAAAAGTGATCTATTAATTTTATGTGAGCGTGTGGCCCAATAATTTGTG